>NC_143439.1:44381482-44684512 GCF_987193195.1 Phasianus colchicus
CTTCTGCTGTCAGCCTGTATCAGGAAATGCATGTGAAGCACTATGACAGTCTGAACCTCAAGAAATTGTTTTGACTTTGAAAAGTATAAAATAGGAATACAAGAGATTTATTTTAGCTATAAAACATACATGCCTACCACTGCATTTTTTTTCCTTGTACTGCTGACTACAAACTACCAGTAAGTTTGTAAAGGAGCAGAGCTTTAACTGCACGTAGAATTTCTGGTATGCTACTACTTTACCTATGCTTCTGCTTTAGCTGAAAGTTATGGTTTAATTTTTTTTTCTGTTGTATGAAACTTCATGCTGTTGTTGATTTCTTAGCAATAAGAGCTGGGTCATATCTTACACGTAATAGGCACTATTTGAAGACTTTAAAATATTTTTCTACTGCTTACTGTTAAAGACTTCCAGAAATTAATGAAAGCCATGTGAAATCATCTTTGGAATGAAAATGTCTTTTGCCTCTGTTTCTAAAGTGTAGTTCATCAGTTACTTCTGATGTTTTAGGTACCTTTTTTATTTTTTCCGTGATTCATGTCAGTAACATCTGATTTATTATCTTGATATTTAGTTACTCCTGTGTGAATTTAAGCTAGTGGTATTCCCTCTTCCTCTCTTGCTAGTATTTTCATGGCTCTTAACTAGAGTATTGAAAGCTTGGATTAAGGGAAGTTCAACTGTTTGAATTCTATTTTTCCTTGAGAATCTTGGATGAACACTTTTTTGTTGATCATCCTGAAGGACTTCTCTGATGTGCTGCAACTGACTGAACTGGGGGGTAGGAATAATTCTTCCTATTCTATAGCAAATACATCTAAGTTGCATTAAACCACAAAAGATTTCAGTGATATTTTAAAATTCCTTCTGTTGATTTTTTTTTTTTTTTTTTTCCTCAATCTTGCACTTAAAAGTGTAATTCAGGGAAGCTTCTGAAGTTAAAGCAGATTAAGATTGTTCATTATTGGGTGTTGTAGCTTTTTATTTCACAAAGAAATCCTTTGCAGATAGAAACCAAATGGTTTCAGTGGATTTTCATGCAGCTTGGAAACATGTATATATACTTGATAATTCTGGATTTTTTGGTATAGCCTTTCACAAAACTACTGAAGCATAACCAAAACAACTTCATTTCAGTAAGCATTCCCACAGTCTTAAGTTTCTGTGCTGACACTGAACCAGAAGATCAACCAAACGTAGTAACTGCAAATCGCTTTTCAGCTTTTATCAGTCCTCCTATCTACCATCTGACTCTACCAAGTTGTATTGATGTGCTGCCAAGAGGAAACAAAATATTTCAAAAAGCAAACACAACTTCCAGATTCTCTGGCCTGAAACTCCTAGGTCTTTATCAAAAAGCTGGACTGGGGAGTTAACCTGTAAAGATATCCCTATACTTTCTCATGAACAAATCTGAAATGCACCAGAGTCTGCAAATAAGGTTTAAAATTTAATTTCATCCACTCTTTTTATGTACTTTCCCCTGTCTCCCTCTGAAGGCTGAGCCTCTTTTATGGATCTTCAAAGCAGGTTCTTCATAGAATAACTGGTTCAAGGTCATCATTGGTCCTTACGCTCGTGAGTCCATTATAATTGCTTCCTTCTCTCTTTAATACATGTGCAGTGCTTCATTAGGCTAATTAAAGTCTATGTTAAATGAACTTAAAACTCTCATATCTGTCTTTGGAAGTGTGGGAAGGAGGAAATTAATACATGGGTTTCTGTGAGGGTAGATGTGTCCATATATGACACAGCTTGCTTCAGTCTGTCCTCAGTGTTGTCCAGACAGAACCTGCTAACAAAGAGGAACTTGGAGAATGCTCCCTACTGGAAGGACACTGCTTCCAGATGTCCATAGAAAAAGACCTCAAGTTTGCCTCAAGTAGGTTCATAAATGACTTGACTTGCCTTGTGATTTTGACTAACTGAGCAGGTGACTCCTCTAAGCTGTTCTACTTGTTCCTTTTCTTTGAGCTTGCTTTTCTACAAGCTGTATCTGGGAAGGGAGGTACGTGGTCTTCAAGAGAAATGTTGTCTGTTAATGAGATAGAGATACAGCCCTTCAGGTACAGAAGGGTTGAATTACATTTTGAAGCCAGAAAAGATCCATAAAATGATCTAGTATGAATTAGATAAAATGAATTTGCTTTTAGTTCTGGCTGCATACGCTAGTAGAAAATCTTGCTATAATTTTTGCCCCTATTTTCTTTTCTCTAATTTTCTTAACAAGGAGCAGTCTTGTCATGCAATAGTTATTAATGTTTTGTAAGCATTATGTATGTATGCTTTAGCATTTAGAAAACAAAGTTTTATAAGTCAAATGGGTTATGAGAAATGAGTAGAAGCTGCAAGTTATTTTGACTGTGAAGTAATATGGGATCTTTTACAGTGAATAACTAAGAATATCAAGTCAGAGATAAATCTATCAACTTGCTTCTAAAAGGTGGTGTTTTGAGTTTTTTGGAGACAGAGGAAGAAACGCAGGAGGTGATGGTGGTGGCCGGGTTTGTGTGTAAACTTAAATGGTATTTATTCCAAAGACTAGAGTATTTCCAGTATGATGTTGAGCGTGTTATGAATCTGTTAACTTCCAGCCTCTTTCCGATGGCACTAATGGCATCCCTACGGACTTCAGTTTCCATATAAGTTCCCAGACTTTTTACACGTAACTTGTTACTAGCTATATTGGGATTTCAGTTAAGTATATCTGAAGTAAGAAGCACAGTCATACCTGAAGAGACTGATACTACCAGTTCACATGTGAATGCTGTCAGAAATGTGTTTAGATGCTGTAAATATATTCTCCTTTAGGAGTGATGTGCCCACAAGTTCCCTGCAGGGGAATTTCTTTGCACCTAGTCATTTGCTTGCAAGGACGTGCTGAGAATCTTCAAATAACTTTTCACCTTTACTGGTTAGTTTTGAATTCTCCTTGGGTGGGGTACAGGAGGAGAAACAGAAATCCTTGTCTTACTGAGCAAAAAAAAAAAAAAAAAGTATATTTTGCTGCAGTGAGGTTTCTTTTCCTGCAAAGTGTGGAGTACATAATCCCTATATAATAAAGAAAACTTAAAATATGTAGTGATAACATGGATATAAAAGGTGTAAACTATCAACAAATTCTTAGTGAGCAACATGAAAGGGGCATGTGATCCAGGGAGCCAGAAAATGGTAACAAATGTAATTGGGTGTAGTTGGTGGTTTTCTTTTGCCTCAGCTTTCTTCATATTATATTACTGTGACTCTTCCCTGTGCCCACTAGTACTAAATAGATGAAACTTTCTCATAGCTGTGTTAAAGCTACTAGTTGGGACTTCTTATTTAAAACAGGACGCAAACAATGTATAACAGTTGGAATGGGCAAGTCTTACCACCGTAGCAGTTGCACCTGGAAGATGGTATAAAATGTGCTGCTGTTTGAAGACTGGGTTTGCTTTTGGTTGTAGGACATAACCAAGCAGCCGTAAAGATGTGGTTATTCATGGGTCTTTTCCAGTTCAGTCTACAAAAGCAAAACATAAAATTGAGGCAGATAGCTGGATGGCAAACAGTACTGAAATTGCAAAATGGTTGAGAGAATGAAAAGAGTTGGTTGCGTCAACAGTTAGCAATAACAAAGTGCATTATAGCACTGATGATCTTTTTTCCAGTTTTACTCTGAGTATATTGGTCTGCAAAGGGAGGAACATGTGAATATCTACCCAGATGATTGCTAGCAGTCCTGTTGTGTTTGGGGCACAGAAGTGCTGCTGGTTCATTGATATCTGTGCCAAAGAGGAACACATTCCTAATGATAACAGGTGAATAGAGTAATGTTGTGGGAACCTATATGAGACAGAATTAAATCTTGCTTTCTATCTAAACTATTCTATGATCAGTTGTTGTCCCCTAAGCAAATCTCTCTAATGTAAATATCTGAAGTCTCATCAGTAATCTCACATTTGCTATCTTAGCCTGTGTTTATATTTAGCAGCTACAATATTACTAGAAAAATAAATAACACCTTTCTTTGGCAGTTTTGGTAGTAGTTTGAGGCTTTTAAAGGCAGAGATGGTACTACAAATACTCCTTATTCCTCAAAGGAGCTCTGAGTTGTGTGTAATGTCACAACTTACATTGCTGAACAGCTGATGAAGCTTGTAGCCATTAGAAATTTATTAGTACTTTTGCTACTGTGCAGCATTCAAAGCAATAACCA
This sequence comes from Phasianus colchicus, assembly GCF_987193195.1. Taxonomy (NCBI): domain Eukaryota; kingdom Metazoa; phylum Chordata; class Aves; order Galliformes; family Phasianidae; genus Phasianus; species Phasianus colchicus. The sequence goes on from NC_143439.1 coordinate 44,385,681, forward strand.
GCAGCACTCAGATCTCTGGAAAAGAGTAATGTGCTGGAAACAGTAGCAAAGCTGAGTTTGTCTTTGCATGATTTACTTACTACTTTCAGCAGACACCAAAGTGTTCTTTTGAACGTTTCAGTCTCCTTGCTTTACAAAAAACTTGTTCTGTACAGATTTGGCTTTTTTTGTTGTGCATAAAGTTATTTTTACAAGTTAAAACACTTAGCACACTCTGGAAGTTTACGCTTGTAGAAGGAAAGTCAGAAAGGAATAAGAAGTCTAAAGTTTAATGTGCTCAGGAAACATGATGATGAAAGCCCCAGACCAGCGATCGTTACAGTGAAAAAAACAAAAGCAACAGCAAAAAGAAAGATTTTTCAAAGACCTGGTGTGCACTTAAGTCTGCCCTAAGTTTCTGTTTAGGAAAGGTTTCTGATCTTTAATTTCCAAGTGTTGTATAGCTCCACTTGCTCTATGCTCAGTTCTAGATGTGAAATGTGTTGATAGGGTTTGGAACTTTGGATTCTGAATCTCCAAACTGATGAATACATGTTTAACCTTCAAATCTGCCTGTTGACAGTGATGTTTCAAGTTAGCCACTACTGGCATATGATTATTTTCCTAACAGGAGTTGTTTTTGGCTCCAGCCTTGACTTACTCTGAACAATAACCCACCTATGTGGGATTCACGTGAGGGGATGCTTATTTGAGTGAAGGACATGAAATCAGAACTACTTGAAAAATGATCCATGTTCCTTGCTTATTTCCATACGAATACTAGAGATACTTTAACATCCTTGCTGTAACACAGTTGTTGTGTATAGATTTTTTTTTTTCTGAAGAACTGCCAGCTTTTTACTTCACTGTGGAGGAATGTGATATTTCTACTTCAATGACTAGATCAAATAACTGATGAAAGCCAGCTACTTTGATGCTATTGCTTGTTGTCGTTATAATAATAGATCACTAAATATCGTGCTTGTTTGCACGTTTTCAGTACTTTTGTTTGTATACCATATATTCCCATCTCCATCTTCAAAACCTTTTCTTTTAATTTTGGTTAGGGAATGGTACTTTTAAAAGTACTTTGTAGAATCATTGTTATTTCTTGAAATAACACCAAGAGTTAATGATCTTAATAATCTTGTCATGACTAAAATTCTTCAAGGAAGGCTCTCGAAATGTTATTTGTACATTGTAATTATTTTAATGGAAGCCTTAGAGGGAAAGCACCAAGCAGCAGAACTAAGTAAAAAACAAAAATTATCTGTTTTACTCTGCTCTGAAACTTGATGTCCTGTAGCCCACTGAAAGAGCTTTTTTTTTTCACTGCTGATTTACTGAACTGCTTCATTCCAGTTTCAGTGAAGAAACCAAGCTGGTTGGAAATTACATTTGTGTATTTTCACATGCTTGCCTCCATCCTTCTTGAGTGAAAATGACCAAAGAAAACAGGATTTCTTTCCTGTGTCTTTTGAAGTGGATGAACTTGGAACCTGGCACAATAGCAAACAACAGCAATATTTGTTCCAAAATCTGCCTTTTGAAATGTAAACTTTAACATATGAAGTCATACGAACTTAACCTGCGGTGTTTGTACAGCAGCCTTTTGTTTTGTTTTAGAATATGTAGTGATTAGGAAGGATTGGTTGTGTAGTTTAATTTTTACCTTGTTTTGCTGAGAAGCCATTTAGAAAAGGAATTTTTGACTGGCATGGATTAATTAGTTTTCTGGTATGTTGATCCATTAATGAAATAAGCTTGTTTACGTGTAAAGTTTTAGAAAGTTAGTTTAGAATAAATTTGTTCTTTGAAATCCAGAATCAGTGCCAATTATTCATTTATCTGTTTTATCAGACAAGTGAGTTTAAAGGTTTTTGCCTTGAGCACCTGTTTGAAGTGACTTCTGTGAATGGGGCTCAGCTTATGGTTCACAGTGTTCTCATAGCACAAAATAGGCTGGATGCTCTTTGAACTGAATATATCCAGATGTCCGTTGCAATAAAATAAAAGGAATTCCAGAATATGGCTGATAATTTTGTCTCTGATTTAATACCAGGCTAGATTAAAACCATATGTAGCATCACAGTGCTGCATAGCAGTGCAGTAGAAGTGCAGATCTTAAAGGAGGTCTGACATTTAAGCATGTTTAATGACCAAGGAAAGCTCATGTGTCATATTTAGTGACTGGAATCAAATCATATCTGAATGCATCTTTAGTATATATTGTAGGCAGGGTTTCTCTATTATTACTGAACTGATTGAAACTGCAGGAAGTAGCGTGGATCTATCTTCCTTTACTCACACTCTTCAGATTTTTGTGTACTTGATAGAGGATTTGAGGCATGTTATTTAAACCTCTTGCACCACCTACTGTTGAAATGCAAACATGTTTCTGTTGCCTAAATCTTCATGTAATTCCTTAATGTCATGCTTTCTTGGACTTGGTTCAGATTGTTGGTTACTTGATCATTGGTATTCAGGAAGGGGGATTCTGCTGCAAAACTGATGTTGACTAAGGTGGAATTATTAGCTGTTTTTCTTATATTTCAATTCTCTCTTGCATAGCTTCAGCATGACAGAAAAATAACTATTGGCAAGAATAAAAGGAAGGGTTATTATATTCAAATATAAAAACGAATCAAAGTAAAATTCATCTATTTCTGAGCAAGATAAACTTGGACTATGAGACTTTAAAAAGGCAATGAAGTCAGGAATTAAGATAATTTGTATACTTGAAAATACCCATATATATCTTCCTTCTTTCTATTTGTTTTGATTTCTCTACAAAAATAATGAGATCTTTTCCATCATTATTTGGAGATCTATATAAAGAAAGATCTTGACATCTAAATTTTACTTCAGAGCTGATATTAGTCAGCTCAGTATGTGCAAGACAAGTCTGTGTATACATAACTTTTCCTAGACTGTTGTATTTTTGGTCTAGATGCACACTTTTGAAGAATAAACAGAAAGTTAATTAACTACTCTGAAATGTTCTTATTAACAAAGCAACCACATTTTTAGCAGTATGAGAGGAAGCTGCTGTCTGAAGATGGCACACTTCCCATTTCTAAATAGCTTCATTAACCTAGCTATTGGGCATTTATATTCAGTGAGCTCAAATTAGGGTAGTAGTTAATACAAAAATGTGTTTGCACTAGCTGACCATTGAACTTGGTTCCAAGATGTACTGTTTAACTAGTTTTGTAGAACCAGTCAGTTTTAAGGCATGAGCACAATTTAATTCTTTTGTGTTGTTTGTCCTCGAAAGCAGACTATCTTACATAGTATTCTGTGAAATGGGGAAAAAAAAAAGCCAAAAACAGTATGTGTTTGGGGCTGGGAAGAAACAAAAGAATCTGTCTTAGGTCATCTTGAGGCAAGGGTAGTATTTTCATGGGATTGCCAGCACAGCTAACCATAATACACGGAGGTGGAATGCAAGTAGTAAGTTTTTATGTGCATGCAAATGTCTGCCTTGAAAGCCAGTCTTATTAAGACCAGTTCTTGATGTAAGTCTCAGGTCAGTATGAAGGTAAAATGAGGATTTTTAGGTACTCAGAACTGTTTTGCTGTATTTACAGCATTTGTGGCAAGGGAGGAGCTTAAAAACTAAGTATGTTTATTTTATTTACCATGTAAGTATGAGATAATTGCCTTTATATATATATATTTCTAATATGTGTAAATATTTCTGTTTGTAGGCATACGTGTAGAAGAAGTAATTGTTTAAGTTTTCTTCTAACTTTGTTCTTTTTACTTCTCACCTCCCTTTATCCTTCCCTCTGTGATTTGACAGGTCTAGGATCTTTGCCGAGAGACAAGTATGCTTCTGTGAAAAATTCTTCAGCTTCCCGGGCTAGTTCTGGTAAACTACTCTCCAAATCCAAAGTGCCTGTCAAAAGATCAGTGCTGGAGAGAACACCTAGTATCTCATCACTCAGCAGCACTCAGAGTGAGAGGAGTCTTTTCAGTAGTAATTGTAAGTAATTTAAACTCATATCTGGCAACATCTGTTTAGAAAAGTCCCCTTTAAAGGAATCCTGCATGAATTCTCATCTTACTTCTTACTAGTTTTAGATCTTACTCTTTGCCTTTTAGCTAAAGACATTCCTTCTGCAAACATACCATGTGAAGGAACTTCGAGCTTTGGATTTTGATTTGTTGAACAGAAATTTCAGTATGGCTCCTCTTTTGTCAAGAAACATGATGAAAGCAATGGGTGTTCTTGAGTAGAAATTGATAAGTTTAATAAGAAATTAGTATGAACTCTGAATTTCTTGCCACAATATTTGAAATAGCATGTTTGTTTTTCTTATACTAAAAGCTTGTGTTGAACTAGATCATGTCAGCTTTTAGTGTTCAGGGGCAAAATGTGAAGATGAGATCATGAGCAGATAGGCAAAAGTGCTTTTAGCAGGTGCAACATTGAATGTAATTTATCATTTCTGTTATAACTGTAAGCACTGCTGCATGACCTGAAGCAAGTCCATCCTGGTCAAAATTGAGGAGAAAAATGTCAGAATTAACTTAAATTAGAAGCTCTACCCAGCATTTGAACCAGTTGTCGTGGTAGTTATAGGGGTAAAAATGTGAAGAAATTAACACTCAGCTAACTCTGTCAGATATATCAGTGTTTCCAGCTGTGCATATTCAGATGAGTACATTCAAATGTGCTGCTACAATTGCATTGTTTATTTCATCAGCGAGACTAGGCAAAGGCATTTGCTTTGTGCCAGCCTTCTTTTGAAATCTGCCTTCGATGGACTGGAAGAAAAAAAAAGAAAGGCAAAACAAAAAAACCAACAACAAACAACTATGTTTTAACATACAGCTTCACTTTTTATATGCACATGCATGCATATATAATAGCTAAATTTTCTCTTGTTCTTTTTTATTTCCTGTAGTGACTTCATTAAAAATGAAAAACTAGCATATTCCTCAAAGGAATAAGAGTATGCGTAATAAAATATGCACTGCGTGTTTCTCTGTAATCAGGCTGGTTCTGTTGCCCTGACAGCCATGTTGACTTTTGCTGTTCAGTTTTAGAACTGTATCTGGAATTCCCAAGCAGCTTTGTCCTCTCTTCCTTTTACTCCACATGTAACAAAGGAGAGGGTCATTGCTTCATAACAAAGAAATGTATGCAGATTAAGTATCCAAATGAGGACTCCTTATTTAGAATGATTTGCTAGCTGCTTTAATCTGTTTTGTCCACTGGCTCAAAGCTTACAGTTTTTTCCACTCCGATTCACAAAGAGCAAGCAAGAGGAAAATGAGAGGTTGAACATGGCTGCAGTCTGGCTTTGACTTCAAGCTTGTTCTGATCCTTTTTAAATGACTATACCAGGAGGACTCCGCAGTTGCACAGAAACTAATTTTTCTCCTGATATTTTCATCAATTCTACACTAACACCACCAACTGATTCAGGAAGCCACTGTGATATTACCTTATTGACACTGCTGATAGTGGGATCTTACAGCTTTTGTATTATTCCTTTGTTAACCTCGTTTACTGGGAAAAGAAGTAGGTTGTATTTCTTTTTATTTCTTCTTTAAAGCTCATAACTTGATTGTGGTGAATGTATGAAATGTTTTGATTTGCTGATTTTTCAGTGAGGTGATTTTCATTGGTTAAAATTGCTAAACTTCTTAAGAATTATTTCAGTCTGATAATCTGTTTTCATGTATAATGAATGTTCAGTGCTATTCCTTTTTTCTCCTTGTCTTTCAGTTAGTCCTCTATGCAGTAATGTCAGGAAAAAGTCTTTATTTTAAGAGCTTTTATTAGATTTGTGTGTCCTGACAAAATCAGGAATATAGTCTTGTGCTGTGAATGTCAGGAAATCTATAATGAACTACTGTCATCTTCTCAATTGCATTAAATTTACGAAGTCATTTTGCTTTTTTTGTTTAAGGATTTCATCTTGTGGGGAAAAAAACTTACAAAACAAAGTGTCCCTCCTGCTGTGTCAGCTCAGCCCTTTGTTACGAGATATTGTTGGACTGATCATTTCAGCAGCATTACTCTTCTGTCTAATGATCATTTGATTTTTATAATTCTTTTCTCTAGAGAGACTCTTGCTATCTGAGAAATGTGGAGATTATGAAATTTGAAATGCTATTGATATTAAAAACATACTTTGCATGCATGTCAGTTTGAGCATCAAAAACATGAATAAAACTTCTACAATTTCAGTCTTGAGCTGAAAATACTAAGATTGAACATACTGAAATATTTAAACTCTCAGGTTAAGAGAAGAAACTTAACTTGCATTAAAATAATTGCGTATAAAGAAGTTGTGTTTTAGAGGTTAAAAGTTCTAGCAATTTACCTTGAGATACATTTCTGTATGGTCAATACTTGACTGAAAAAAGAGCACTTATCGAGTTGTGTTGAAATGTTTAGCTCTTACAATTGATGAGACTGTTTTAAAACTTGTTATCTCATCAAGACTGCAGCATCTACTCATAGAAAAAGGCAAGTCCAGTTGTCTGACTCCACAGCTTCTAATGTAGTGAACGGTGCCTCACTGATTCTGCACCAGGAGTGCTCTTATCCCCAAAGTGTTCCTTCCATGGTGTGCTTGTGAATTATTGGAAAGTAGCACAGCAGTTTATGGGCAGGCAGTAGCTGGCTGCAGTGAACTTTGAGCTGAAGTTCTTAATTTAGTAGCTCCCAGAAAAAAATGGACTGCTTCAGAGTTCATACTTCATTAGAACAAGTTAACTTAAATCATCTGCTGTTGGACAGGGTCAGATTCTATCAACTGCAGAGTTGATGTATTATGTAAATTGTTTCTCATGTGTAAATTTCTGTTGCAGATGTTTAGTTTTTGTACTTTAAGAGGAAATCTATCTCCTTTATTTTAAAAACAAACAAAAAAAATAGAAAACTTTTGTCACATGTACCAGAAACGAAAGAAAAAGGAGTTCTGTTCTTTCTTCCTGTTTAAATATTGGACTGATTTGTGGTCAAGAAGCATTTTCCGAAGGAGTTAACTTTTGGATGAATGATGCTAGTGTATTTAAATTGACATGAAAATAATCTTAAGACTGCATTCGATTTTGATAAATAGTATTAGATGTGTACTTCTTGTTACTTTAAAATCAGCCTCATAAAACACTCACTAATCTGAGGCAAACTTGATATTTTATGAGTCACCGTTTATTAATCTCTCTTCCCAATGCTTCCCCTAATGAGTAGTTGAAGAAAAAAAAAAAAATGAACAGCATGGTACCTATACCAGAGTGATTTAGTTTTTGCTTATGCTCTGGTAAGTGTGATGTCAACTTCTTACTCTTAATGTGTCAGAATGCTGACTATCACCATAACTTTTTGCTGTTTGAGCTGAAGTATTTTCAATCAGTATTTACTTCAGAAATCTTTTCATATTTTTTGCTGCAGAACTAAGACAAGACATTGTCTCTCCCCACATTACAATTTTCTTTCTACAGCTAAAACTTTCTGTTGTGGCACTAAACCAAACCTCTCTGAAGACCCACTGAAATGGAGATAAATATCTTATGCAGCAACTGCTTTGTTGGAAATCTAATTTTTTTACGTGAGACAGAAAATGTCCTTTTCTTAAATTGAGTATCTGCTCTTTTTTTCTGTTTTGTTTTGTTTTTTTCCCTGTATGGCTTCAGCTCTCCTCTGATGAGAGAAGTATGTGTTGGATGGTCAACATCTAAAGACTTTTGCCATTGAGGAAATAACTTTTATGAATGCGTACTGCAGAAACTTTGCTTAAAACTTGTTTGGCAGCATGTATCTCTCTATTCAAATGAGAAGGAAAAGGGAAAGATGCTGCTTGAGGTAGTTCTCTTTTTTTTTTATTTTGTTAAAAAACAAATGCACAAACCAGTGAGTTCAGTGGCCAGGATGACTTCAGACTGATCTTTCTTGGTTTAGTCAAACTGAAATGTCTTTGTATGACATGTTTGTATGACATTGTTATCAGTATTCTCTTGCACATACCCACCTCCTGTGCAAGGTTCAAAGCTGTACGTCCAGTGTGTTTGCAACATCCAGGGACTAATCTGTTAGTTAATCAGTCTGTACAGAAAATAACAAAAGTTCATAATATTTTTATTCCAACTTTTATTTCTTCTAACTTGAATAATGAAATGGGTTTATTTTAGGATTTAATTTTCTCCAAGCTAGGAGAAACCAAAATGATTGACCAAATTCTCCATCATTCTCTCTTGTAGCTACAAATGCCACAGTCATCATCAAGAATGGAGAATGGCCTTCAAAAGCCTGCCAGAATGGAACTTCTGGATCTGTCTCTTTGAAAGCAGTACCAAGACCTAGATTACTCTCATTGAAAGCAACTCCAAAAGGTATCTGAATCTGTAGCTATGGTGAAACTATAGCTACTGCTGTTGCAGCGCCTTACCTTTTGCACATGGCTGCCACCTGAAGTAATGTATATTTAGCAGTAGCGTACTGCAAGAAAGTAGAATCACATCAGTGCTTCAAGTTTCGTAAGATTTCATAAGAAAGCTAAAACATTATTTGAATTGTTGTGATTGATTGGTTATTTCAGGCAAATGAGGAGGCAGTCTGTGCTGTGATGTGGACTTGCAAGAGCAGTATGGCTGAGAATGGTACTGGGACTAAATGTATTATGTTGTGGGCATCATTATTCAAGTTTTACATTATTCTAGTGTCCTTCTTTTTTGTCACGAAGCTCAGGCACAGACTCTGTAGCTGCTGCTGATCTGTAGGATAGATCTACTTTGAATTTATCCTTTGGATATGGTTGTGCTTTTCCTCATGCAGACTTGAAATTACATTTGCCCCTACCAGGACCTTACAGAATGGATGTAACTCTTTGAATGAGATGTTACTAGATGAAGCCTCTTCTTGAATGAATGGCATTGTCTTATCGTTCAAAGGAAAGAACTGCACTAACAGCTTACCTCTCCATGCTTCTTTTTCTTGATATTCTCTTAGATGACTAAGAGGAAGCAGAGATCTGCTTTGTTTTTAATGGAGATAGATAACTGTGCTTCATCCTTTGGTGATAAAGGAAATTTAGTTAAAATGCTTTTTCTGACTTTACATTAGTGTTTTGGTTCCTGTTTCTGTTTGAGCCAGGACTTCTCTATAAGCCATCAGTGCTATTCCACTCAAGCCACAAACAGCAGCTGACAACTCATTCTCTGACTAAAATTAAAGGCATAATGGGAGCAGATAAATAAGCTTGTGCTCTTTGTCCTGTAAATCCTAGTTATAATCAGCTTGCTTCTGACCATCTTTGTGGTGAACTGGTTATTGTAATTGGATAAACCTAATTAAATACAATGCTTCTGCTTTAGGCTTAAGTTTTAAGCCCGCCAAATGTCATGCTATAATGACATGCTTTAAAATAGTAAACAGTGATAAGAGGCAGACATTGCCAGAAACTGTAAATCACTGAAACAAACAAAAATTATGTGACTGCCTGACAAGTCGATGCTTTTTTTTTTGTCAGGCCAAGGATATACAGTGCAGTTATTCATTGTTCAATAACTTCAGTGATTTGGGGGCTGGAAGTGTGCCTTCAGCACCTCCAGGAGCATTAAGGCCAGAATTTGGTGTTCTCTCTCCTTGGTATTTGTGAAGCTCCGTTTGGGCTGTTCTGTTATGGGGTCTGCCCATCTCAAGAAGGTTATTTGGAAACAACAGACTTGGGAAGATAGTGTTGGAGCACAACTTGTGATGAGAGGTTGAGGGAGTGAGGCTTGCTTAGTCAGGTGAAAGGAAGAGTGAGGGGAGGTATTGTAACAATCTGCAATTACTTGAACAAAGATGATTACACTAAACTCAGTAGTACCAGATAATGTAGCAATAATCACAAATTATGGAGTGGGAGACCCAACGTTTTGGGAAGAATTATGAGGAAAAGTGGTACAGGACCATATCGTCCAGTAGAGCCATAGGATCTCCATTCCTGGAAGTTTTCAGGACTCAGCCGGTCATGGCTGACTAAGTTCATCTTGGTGGTGTCTGTGCTCTAATGGGAGGCTGATGAGTTGGCTTCTGGAGGTCCCTTTCAGCCAACTTTCCTGTAGCTGTTTTGTTTGCTTAAGTGCTTAAGTGACTTAAGTAATACTATCTTAGTGTTGAGGCGAAGTCTTTCCTTACTTTTTCTTCTCCTAATAAGCTTTATTAAAATTATATTTTATTGCTTCAGTAGTAGGTTCTGGTAAAAACAAAGTTGAGTTTAAATGTAGCCTTAAATTTTCTAGAGAATGCCTCTTTTTATATTTATTTGAGTAGACTCATGCATCTGGTACAGTAAATATGTGATGTTAGACATGTCTTTATTTGCTGACGTAACTGTACTTTTAAACCTGATTTAAGTCTCTTCTTCTTCTAGGAGCCAAGGCCAGGTGTGCTTCCCTGAACCAATGCACACCAAAATCAACACCATTGCACTCAGCAAGGAAAGTCAGTGAGGCTAGAGGCAATCAGTTATTGGGTAAAGTTATATTTTCAATTACATTCTTGTGTCTATCCATCTTGAGAAAGAGAAGCTATGCTCTATAACTTGGGCAATTGAGATGGTCAGTCCTTTCTTTCAATGTGTAGTTCATGGTATTGGAGATTGGCTCTACAAGATATTCTGTATGTATTTGTTTATCTGGAGGTAAAAGTGACTGTATTTCAAGTACACTGCCTGCTTTAAACTTGTATCCTGTAAGGACTTGAAGCACTTGGTAACATCAAGTTGAATTATGTTCTGTAGCCTGCTTATAAGATCATATACTTACAAGATAAGACTCAAACTGACATTCCCAAGTTTCTCTGTTTAATTTCAGCAGTATTCTTGTGAGATCTTGCTGACCAGCTTTGACAGTTTAGAGTAGTATGTACTTAACTTTGCATTTCGGTATCAGATATTTGCTTTATCTTCAGTATTTAATTGTAATTACTTATTTCTTAAGTCAAATTGGATCAAAGAATATATCTGACTCCTTTGACAAATTAAGTAATAAAAAAAATTCACTTTGGGTGCAAATATGCTCTCACAGGATTCAGGTTGAGGGAAATAAGTACAGTTGTGATACAAATCACATTGACATGCCTACTATGGGGAAGAAGAAAGCTGAATGTGATAGGTATTCTAAAAAGACCTTCTGTAAACTTCTGCTTGTAACTTTTATGCTTAAACCTAGCAAAAAGTGTTTTCCTTAAATTGATATCCTTCAAAATAATGAGGTTCTTAGTTCGTTTTTCACTTAACACTAAAACAATGCAGTAATGGTAGATTAACCTTCTCACTGTTTTTATTTATATTTAACTTGATTAGGTAGCACATTTTGTACCTGCTTTATGTAAATAAACTAACTGGAGTATATAGCTGGAAAAAAATTGATGCTTTATTTGATAAGATATGATTAGTACAGGTAGTTACTTATTGTTGCCTTTTTTTATTCCATTATCTGTTCATTTTGTTCTTTCGTTTAAGATAATAGAATAAACAAACAGTGATACCTGGCTTAAGTGAAGTGTGATAATCAAAGTAGAAAAAATGTTTGACATGATAGGAATTCATTTTCCAAATAATTTAACTTTTTATCATGTCAAGTCTTTCTGTCAAACATGCAATCAGTCATCACAAGGATGACACTAAAACTACCTAGATCGTGAGGAAGTTATATAGAAAGAGATTCAAAAGTGCAACTCTCTCCTTTTACTGACTTGAAGCATAATTCTGCTTTCTATTCTGAATATCATAGGTACTCCTGGAAAAAACAGACATCAAAGTTTGTCGGCTTCTGGTCCTGGTGAGTTCTCTGAAAGTATTTTTACATACTCTGAAGTGGAACTTTAATTTGATTTACACATTATATTAGTATATTATTTCTTTTCTTGGAAGAATAGTTTTGCAACAAATTCTATGAACCATCACAGATTCTGATTTCAACTGATAGAAGGTGAAGTCTTGTTTTGTCTACTTAATGTTTTCTGTTTACCCAGTTTTTAGAATATGCAGTCTGTTCTGTCATTCTGTTTCCAGTGAAGCATAAGAAGGTTTAACACTAACAACAGGAGGGGAAAAAATGTGGTAATGAAACTTAGATGTAGATTTTGTTGTTTAGCCACGCTGAGGTAAGTAATGATTAAAACTCATGTGTTGTGGCTTTAACATAAATAGTCATGCAGAATAACAGGTTTTTCTGGAAGGTTCATGGTAGCTACCCTGTTGGTCTCAGCTGCCTGTGTTTCTGTCACTGCAGACTACACTTGAAGATGAAATTATGCAAACTTGTTAGTGCATGTGTCTGCTTGGATGGCAAGGGAGGAGTGGCAACTGATTAAGTGGCAGATGGTGTTCCAAAATCTGGTGGAGTTCAAGGACTTGATCTTGTATTTGTTTTCAGTGGTTATGCCCGTCAGGGCACCTAGTGCTAGTTTCTCTCTGCCGGGAGAGAGAGAGGCCTTCAGATTTCTATTCACAGAAATTTCTAGGTCTTTTTCAAGAGAATATGCAGTCAAAATAGTTTCCTGAGCATCAGTGAGTTATTGCTGAATTAAAAGCTGCTGAAATTACTGAAAACCGCTTTTTGAAAGATAGTGAGGTTCACTGGGAAGCCCCGTGTCTCCTGAGCGAGTAGCAGATGTCTTTCTCAAAGAGGTGCTGTAACTAATCAGGTGTTATGAATTTGAATCTGGAGCTGCTGAGTGAAACTATTCTGACCTGTCACTTGGGTACTGTGATAGTATGTTTTTGACTAATGCATGAATGTGAATCTAATGTTTTGTCTCTTACCTTTTTTGTATGTCAAGTGTCTGACTAACAATCGTGACCGAGTGCTTTGCTTGAGATTTCTTATTATTACAAGTCAGTTCTTTCCTCATATAACAAGACAGAGTGTTTATTCTGTTTGTTACTCTACCTGATATTCGCCTGAAGTAACATTTTAGATACTGCCTGACAGTGCAATATCTAAACATGAGCTTGTGTATGTGGTCCTTTATACATAGAAGTGCAGAAGGTGATACTGCTAGGAGGAATATTTTGCTTAGTTAGGTTGAGGTAACTTGTGATAAGGGAGAAGCTGTGTTGTCTTTGGATTAGAAACTTAAATATGACTCTTTCTTACAACTGTCACAACGTTTTTTCTCTATTTTCTATGCAAAAAAACAGTTAGTGCTCTCACCCTTTTTGCAAGTTTAGTGTAATTTTTGTTGTGATCCATCTTTTCCAAGCTAATAGAGAATGTGACTACGTATCTTTGAAGTATTACTGGTGCATTAAGAATGTGACTGTAAAGTCCAAAACAGCCATAATGTTTAGTGATTTTTTTCAACAAATGTTCTTTAGCATCTTACTTCTGCCAGCTGAGTAGCTGCATTTTAGTGTTTGTCTTACAAAACCTGTTTTTTGTACTGAATCAGCTTCCAAAATTGGGTGATTAACTTGTTAGACTTACACGTTAATAGCTTTGTAACTTACGTAGAGCATTAGTATAATGTTCTATATATGTAAACAAACTTTCTGATAGAGAAGCAAGACTTTTTTTTCCATCTTCACAGTTGCAGATAGTTTTTAACTGAACAATAAAAATATTGTGTGCCTGTATGGATATTCAATGTACAACGTCTTAAACTTTAAGAAGAGACAAATGATCTTTTTTAAAATGAACTGAAGTAATGCCAGCTGGTACCATGTAGAATGGAGCCCAACATCTTTTTTTCTTCTTTTAGTTGCCTTGATATTACAATGCAGCCTTGTTCTAATGATTGTATTTAGTTAAAGCTTTTGTTCTCTTATTTCATGGTTAACTCGTTAGTTAACTCTACAGCTTTTAGCCTCATGCAATGACTGAGTTGAACCTCACTTCTATTTTTTGCACGTGCTCTGCCTGAAGAGTCAATCCTGTTATGTCATAAAGCAGGACTCTATAGGGGGGAAAATATTGATTACCTTATCAATGCATTAATTGTCAAGCTTCTGTTAATACTTTCTTAAGGCTGAAAAAATAGCAAGCATTTATACAGTATCATTTCTGTTCAGATTGTACGTGTTATTCATTTTCCATTCACTGAAAGAAGTTGCAAAATGCCAGGATACGCTTGAAAAACAAGATGCGGCGTGCTGCTAGCATGCCTGTAGACCTGGAGAGACTAGTGATTTGCTGCTGTTCTTTTTTTTTTTTTTTTTTCCCTAGTAAAATACAAGCATTTTTTTTCTCAACTCTGTTTCTCATGAGTGATCTTCCAGTGGACCAATAAATTTCTACACGTTCTGTGGCTTATCTTATAACGCTGGCTTTACTGCCAAGGGAAAATGAACTTCTTGGGCAAAATATGTTTTGTTACTTATTACCTTGCTAATTTTGAATCACAGTATACTTGTATGCTAAATGTAATATCTTAATGTAATTATGACAAAACTTTCTTTAAAATGCTTTCAGTTGGTGCTCTTTCCTTTGTTTCTCCAGGTCTCCCTATAGGAACAGTGATCTACCTCTAATACCTGGATAATATACTACAATGTACATAGGAAGGGAATATTTAAATCTCATCTGCATTCTTGACTGAAGTTTAGGTGTAATGGTGTAGTTATTTCTTTTTGCAAGTAAATGTTGTCTTTGGCAGTTCCAAAAGTAAAGCTGCTATTTTAGGAATGAAACGTGCAAATCTTTGCTGGGAACCTTTATCCTTTCTGTTCAGTGACTCTGAAAGGGACATATGGTATACTATGGATAATTTATGCTTATGGCACAGCACTGTTGTCAGGAAAGCTCAGGCAACTGTTGGATAATATCATTAAGTATTATCAGATAAGAATAGAGTGATCTATGTCATACTTATCTCTGTTACGATAGAGCATGTGTACTGGAACCAGTTACTAAAGAAGGCTGGAGAAGCAATGAAAAACAATTTTCATTCAGAAGCTGTACACACTGCATCAGGAAAGATGATGCTCTGTCCTCTTAGCCACCTAAGAGTTTAAAAGGCTTCTTGTTTTAATTAAATCATCTGTGAGAAATATAACACTGGGGAGGAAATGTCTTCAGTCAGGTGGCTAATTGCAAAAATGAATGATAGTGTTGGTATGATTTTAACAGTTCATGAAGACCTCTCTTGGAGCAGGCTCATAGAGGTGGCTGCTGCTGGCTTTTCACTGAAGCTCATACAATGGAATAGGATGCATTTGCTAACACAATACTGTAGTTCAAAGCAAAGTTTATGGGAAATACTTTCAGAGATTCAGTTTCTTTCATGCCCTGCTTAAGTCTGGAGGAAACAGGAGGTAAACATCTGTTTCTTTTTATCTGAGATATTCCTTGATAAAAAGGTTACCCTTAAAATACTTGCACTTCTGGTATCTAGAAAGCAAACGAAGCAAAAAAACCAAAAACAAAAAAACAAAAAACAAAACAAAAAAAAACCTTGCAAGTCTTAAAATACATCATGATACATGTATTTGTAAATACAAGCATAACCGTTCTTAATGTGTAAGTTTTCTTTTAAAAATTAGAGAAATTTAAACTGAGAGCTGATTGAGTATTATTATGAATGTCACATGCTTAGGTCTTCTGCAACTGCTTTGATTTAATTTACCATCAGTAGTTTTCAGTGTGGTAATGGAAGGTTACTCCACTGATGAGGGATGTCTGGTTGAGCAGCTTATTAGCTCTGTTTCTCCATTGTTTCTTCTTGGATCTGAAGGGCTTTCTTGGTATGCGGTGGGTTTTTGTTTTGTTTTTGTTTCTGTGTTTTCATTGTCTGGAGACAAACTTTTGAAATTTGTAAGAGAAACTGTGCAAGTAGAGTTGCATGTGTACTTAAAAAGACCTTGATGTGTTTGCAAACAGAAGCGTTCATAGTTAGTCATAGAGTAAGACTGGGGAGCTCAAGTGAGCTAAAAACATGATAGGAAAAACAGTGCTTTTGATGACGGTTCTAATTGTCGGTCATGAAACTGGTATGAACAAAACATGCAGAGGACAGTTTGTCTCACTAATTTGAGCACTTATTTTTGGCTATACCTTAGTGCTCACTTTCAGTGCACTTTCCCAGCTATATGATATGGATGCTACCAGGATTGTTGAGATCTCATTTTTCTTGAGTATCTATTTCTGCAAGTGCGAGGTTATTAAATGTGTAACAATCTTCAGTTCAGAAACATGTCATTCATATAAAAAATAAAATTCCAATGGTCTTAAAGTAAAACCCAAAAGCTTTGATAGATAATATTGTAGTTCTCTTTGACAACTTGTAACACACTGTATATCAGTAGTGTAAGTAATTGTATCCATTTAAGAAAAAAAAGTCTGTGTAGTCTGGCATTTTTGTAGAAAGCAAAACTTGATTTTGAACCAATTCAACTTTCCTTTCAGTGTCTCCTAATGCCCTACCCTGCTGGGCTTGAGAAATAAATTACCTTCAGAATAATTTGGGAAACACTTGAGAAAATTTCATAAACTCTATAGAGTTGAAACAGTTAACAATATTAGATTTTGGTATGTGTTTAATGATCACAGATAATATTTTACAGCTTGGAAATTGTAGGACTTTTTCTTCTTTATCTCTTGACACGTAAAGAAAAGATCGAGTTTAAACTTCATGGAGTTATTAGTACTGTGCATTGAATTTTTTGTTGCCTTTATAGCTGCAATAAAGAGACTGCTGTGGTCTTTTTTTTTTAAATGTTTTCCATCCGTGTGAACTATGAGGACTGTATGAATGACTTGATTAGCCTTAGAATGCTTACAAACTAATAATGTTTGTATAAACATAGAGTAAAATAGTCTAAGTAGTGTAGCTATTGCATGTGGACCAACAATAAAAACAGGTTCATTTTCTTACCTCTATAGAAGTGCAGAATTAAGTTATGGCTGTGAGAATTAATTTATTAAAGGCCTTTTGTAGCATAACCCAAATGGTGACCATGCTACAAGCCCTATTTCATCTGATAGCACTTTTAAGAAAGGACCCTTTCTCTTAATTAAAAGTTAGATATTTCAGTTATGTTTGTTATTATTTAATTCTAAAAATTCTGTGAGAAAATTGGTCTCTAGCTTAGCCATGTTCCAAACTCTTGATAATGCAGAGAAATTTTCTGACTTTCTGCTGTGGGAATGATTGTGTCTCTTTCATGAACACAGGGATGCAGGTTTCTCACAATTGTTGAAATACTTAATAGGACAGTCTCTGTATGAGCCTGAGTCTCTAGTACTGAAGTAACTGTTTTGGTTTTTTTCTGATGCATCTGAGTGGATCACTGAAACTTCATATTTTAAGGGATGTTGCTCTAGTAGGAGTGATATTTTTCACTGTAGCTTAGTTGCAGTTTTGCTTTGAAGAAGTGAAGCACAGACTTCGAGGAAGTCTAACATAAATACCATCTTAGGAGGGACATCTTGTACATGGGAAACAATTTGAAGATTTGTTAAGTTGGAAGTTAAAAATGAAATTATTCTTGTGATGTTTGTTGCCATTGTGTTTTCTTAAAAAGGGCGGATGATGTAAATGTCACCACTGTTGAAAGAAAGAGAAGCAACCTAGCCTAATTTCTCTATCTATTTGCTTGGAAATTCACTGCAGCATCACCTTCTGTTTGAAAAGCTGCTGAATTTATAATAGTTAAAAGTTTTGTACAAGAAGAAAACTAAACTATTTACTATTTCAGTCCCTGTTCTGTGACAGGAAAAGATTGGCTTTCTTCTTTAGGTTAGGCTTTGAGCTTAATGTCCTGGAACTACAAGCTGTGAAGCGTGCCACTGTGCATTGTTGCCTGCAGGAAGATGAGTTTTTTGAACTGGAGCAAAATGGTCAAATGGAACTGATGAGGGAGTGGTAACTTTCCAGAAAGAAAATGTAGGTCACGCATTAGTGTTTTACAGTCTAAGTGGTCTTTTGCTTCTCTGCTCCCTTTGCATAAGCAGTCAGCTCTCAATTCTTGAATTAAGGCATGCCAGTAATATCCATCTGCTCAGCACTGCCTGTGCTGTCTTGTGACACGGAGCCATTTGTCTTCTGCCTGGGCATCTCGAATGTAAAGGTCTGGCCTCTGATTTAGACTCATTTGCCATGAGACGCTCACCCTGCTCAGAGATTTTCTTAGTGGTGCAATAAGAAACAGAGGCAAGAGAAATGTGTCCAGATACTGGAGACTTGGACTTGCAAGGATGAATTTAGAGCCTGCAGATACCAGTGTCCTCTGCTTTTTTGTCACATTGCTAGCTTTCCCCAGGGAGTGGCAGATGCATTAAATCTGCCAGGATTAAAATAGATCTCTCCCCACCATCAATCTGGTTGTGTCATTAGGTATTAATGCATTTAGCAACCTGGAGTGAATTATGTGATTGTAACGGTACAGAGTCTTTTGTTTTGCCCAGGAAGGAAAGACAGCAGTGAAGCACTAGTAAATAAAATGACGTTTTTTTCTCCTCTGTCTGTGCTCTGTATCACTTGCTATTTTATGTAACTATTTTCTGGTGCTATTTTCCATTACCTTTATCTGTTGTAGAAGATCTCTCAGATCCTCATATTATGTATGAAATGCAAAGAATGTGTGTTCCTGTCATGCTGTGCTTGGATCCCATGAAGCATGTTTCTGGCTCTGTGCCTTGTTGACACAAGATGGTCATAGGAGCATGAATACTGATCTGGAGGAGCCATTTTTGTACGAAAACAACACTGACAGATGTGCAGTCACTGCAGTGAAGTTTACAGTAGAGTGAGACGGATATGCAAACACCACATTGGAGGAACCCTTTTGAGTTAAATTTCTAGTAGAAGCTATTCAAATAGGGATGGGCAGTCTTCTCGCAAGCTGCTCGCAAGAGCTCTCTGAATGTAATGTTGCATGCTAGATGAGTCTGACATCCCTTTAGTGCTTTTTGTAGGTTCTGTCAGGTCATTCAACTGCATAAAGCAGTCTTATTTTAGGTTGTGGAATTTGACAGGATTCCTAGAGCCTAAAAAGGCTTTTTTGGTTTTAGTTCAAAAAAGTGGAAAAAAACAACACCTATAATATATCTGTTTCTTTACGGCCTAAATCTATCAAGCTAAAGCTAGGAAAGTATTACTTCTGTCTCTGTAAGAGATACTTTGGTGTCTGGTGCAAGAGCTTTCATGTCTGTATAGAGCTTTTAGTTGCTCGTATTTTGCCTTGTGATTCATTCATTCCTCTGTTTTCAAACTGGTTCATTACATCATGCTTGCCCTCTAGAGATTCTTTGTTTTAGCTCCTATTCCTAGGAAGGGAGTTAAGGTTTCACTGGGGTACTTCTACTAATTTTGTTTTTACAGGCTGATGAGGAGTTCTTGAATGTTTTTTCCCAGGCACTGTTGCAAAGATAGAGAGGGATGGTGATTTAAGTTTTGGGGTTTTTTAGGTGGATTTTTCTTTTTGAATGTGATTAGACTGTTTCTGTCTTTGTGAAGACAGCATCAAATCCAAATGGGTAAAGAGATGTTTACTTCATGGAGTAGTCCTTCCCTTGGGAAGTCATGATAGGTGAGAGGAAAATAGGTGAGAGTTCCTGTGGGTGCTCAGAGAGGAGTGGAAAACCAGGTATATTGGGTTTTGAATGGCATTGGAAAGCTGGCTGTCGGCCAAGTCAAAATCTTACGATGTCTTCAAGGGAGGATTTTGCAGTAGTGATATAATATTTGAAGAGGTGGCCTAATGAGCTATGGTGAGTACACAAGGCTACTGTAATGTGCTATAACAAGCCTTATGGCTTACCACTGTGTCCTATTTCCAAGCATAGGAGCCCATAATCTTCCAGCACAGGAGGGATCATCACTTCCCTTGGATGGTTATGCTGAATTAAGAAAGGTCTACAATTGCAGGGCATTGCGAAGATGCATAAACCCGCATTGTTAGTGCCAAACTAACTCAGAGAAACTCAGAGAGATCTGTGAAGGTTTTATTGTAATAAAATCATTCATGCACTGCTGTGTGCAGAGGTTGTCCTGGGAACTGAACAAAAAAGCTACTTTATACTTATATCTTCATTTCTAATGACTTTGTGCAGACTGAAGATGTAGTGTAACAGTATTTCAAAGCAGCCAGTGGTGCATCACCATGCTGGGAAATAGATACTTTGGTATACCAAACATTGAGCAATCTTCTCACTCTGTGCGCAGTGGAGGTTGGTTTAGCAGATCTGATATCTGGATGAAGGGCTGCAGTTCTTTGGGTGTGCTTAGTGAGCTGCTTCACTGTTACTGCCCTGCCTTGCGTGACACTAGAGAGATATAGAGCTCGAATACAACAGCAAATTGATATTTTTAGTTCTAGCAACACTGGAGGATTTAAAATGTTGTGCATTTAGAGCAATAAGACATTGCTACGAACCTATCACATTTTAGTAAGGAGAGGATCTCACCAGTAGGATGAGATTTGTCAGTGTGATTATGTTTGCTTTGGGTGATACGTGCTTCAGAACAAGTTGGCTTAATGGCTTCTGAAACTAGAAGAACTCTCTGAGGGCTGGATGCTAGAGAGCATTGTCTGTAGCCTGATGAAATGGTAGGAGTGGGGCATCAGTGAGAAAGTATTTGATTTTGTTGTCTCTTTAAAATAAATAAAAAATAATTCTCTTCACCAGAACCTACAAGCAAACTGAAAAAGGAGGCGTCTCGCTTTACTGCCCTTCATTCTACATTGGCTCGAGTTGTCCCTGCTTCTGTGTCTGCCCAGAAGCATTTAGGTGCATTCAAACTCGACTAGCTGTGATCTGTTTTGATATGAAATAGATGGCTACTTCCATGCACCTCTCTGGATAAATGGAAGCATCTGCAGTGCTGAGCTGCCAAGCTGAATAGTGTTTTCTTTAAGCAGATCTCATACAGAACAGATACGTTTGTGGATTAGTTAAGATGTTAAATGTTGACATGTTTAATGCCAGAAGAAAAGCTAGTGGAAAGCCTTAGCTGTGTATCTTGATACATTCCTGTCAGTTGTAACAAACTGTTACAACAAAATGCAGCCTTGAAGTGATTCTTGCTAAGGAAAGAGAGCTGCCAAATGTCTCCAGGAATATTCAAGTAGTCTCCCCTATAGTCTCTGAAGAACAATCACACGGTCTGTGACACTGCTGGATGATACATTCATCTGGGGAGACCACCCACTTCCTCCTCCTCCTCCGTCTCCTCCTCCTTTTTCCTCCCCGTGTAGCTCCCAGTCCCACAGAGTCCTGTAGCAGATTAAGCGTGAACACTGTGATGTAATTCAGAGGTTGTTTGTTTTCCAAATCACTAAGTCGATTTTATTCTGAGGACGAGCTTTGTTTCTACAACATCTGGTGGGGAGAAGCTGCCAGCAGCATTTATGCTGTGGGTGTATGCCTTTTCTGGTTTTGCTTGTCTGTGCATAAGGAATAAGGGCAAAGGAATGGAGATTTGATTATTTCTTCAAGGTTTTTTTCTTTAGCAAGAATTGCTTGACTTCTGCCAGCGGTGATTTAAAAGCATAGCATGTAACACTACATGGAGTCTGTTTCTTGCTTGCTTATCTTCTAATTGCACTGAAGACATGTTATGGTCCCCGAAATTTTCCTTATCCAACATGCGTATACGACTGACAGCGAAGGGATTGCTCCGAAACATTCGTCTCCCTTCTGGCTATAAGAAAAGCACTGTTATATTTCACACAGGTTTGTATTTTTCATATAACAATTAGAGCATGCATTGGATGTTATCTTGTTTACTTCAGTAGCAGTTTATTTTTAGTAAATAACCATTTGGGGCATAAAAGTTTTTGAATTACCTAGAAGTCTGACTTACAAGCATAGTTTCATATTCTGTGTAAGTGGAAAGCATGAGCTCTGTGTGCATTCATGCTGAGCTGCTCATTTTTAAGATGAATATTCTGTTTATGGAATGCAAATCAGAATTTGCTCTTTCCTTCCTCAGATCTAAAAATAGAACTAGGAAGTTTGTATCATTAAATATTTATCTAATCATTCTGATGGTTATCTGCTGGGAGTTCTGTCATTCCTGTATCATGAGTGGGAGGTGGGACAGGAGTGGGAAACAAGACAGGCTTTCTCAATGTGGCTTTGTCTGTTTGTGAGAAATATTTGAATACTTGTACGTACGTATCTGTTGTCAGACTTGTCATGCTGAATGTCTTATCTGCAAGTATGACGAGAACTTTTTTGTTTGTCTTGATACTAGCATAACAAGTCTGAAGTTTTCTTGCAGATGCTTTAGAGACATTCAAGACAAGTGTTTGTGTTTTCAGAAATGAACATTTAAAAATTTCTCAGCTGCATATGACTTGATTCTTTATTTTAAATGTTAGGTAAAGCAAATAAGTGGAATGGGGATCATAATTATGGATGCTGAGGTTTGTTCCAGGGAATACATGTGTTGTTTTGGTGGAGGGTGGTGATTGTTTCTTAGCTAAGGTAAATGACATTAAAGAAAATGATAGCAGTCTTCATATTACGTAAGTCTTTTCTCTATTGCACAGTTTGTGATTTTTTTTTCTTGCATTTTACTTAGACAGGAGCAAGCAGCGGCATAGACTAGGTTTGCACAGACTCTTCCTGTGAGGGATTTCCTTTCTTTCTTGAACACCGCTGTTTTTAACTAGTCCTTTTTGGAGTTTAGTTTCTGCCAGCCACCTTTCCTTCCTATCCCAGCATTTTACATAGCAATCTAAAAAATTTGCCCCGTTGTTACTTATTCCTGGTGAAATAAATTCAGTTTCTGAGTTTGTCCTGGGTGCTAAACTTAATTATGGTCATAATCTGTGCTGATCATCCAAACTTAATATAGGCTTCTGTTTGCAGCTTGGCTTTTTAGCCAGGATTAAAATACGTTGATGCTAAAAATCCTTAATCAGTGATGCAGGTATATGCACAAAGACTCCCTCATTTTGCTAATGATATGAAATTTTCACATAGCACATATTGCAGGAATAGAAATGCTAAAGGAGAAATGGACAACAGTCTTCCTTAAATATGTTCATTAGCTGCTACTGAAATTTTGTATCATTCTAAAAGAATAAAAATATGTCAAGGTAATTTTATAGTGGTAACAGCCCCCTTATTTTTCATTTGATTGGATATGACAGTAAAAACTGCCTGCAGAATGTCTCTATTAAATACAGCATGTAAAAACTACATTGGTAGACCTGTGTTCCAGTTAAGAAGCACTTTCTTAATTAAGAAGTGCTGAATAGACCTTCTGTATGTTTTTTCTAGCTTGGGTATAATGGACTTTAAAGTTATAAAACTAAAGGTTCAGGTGAATGTTTTCCTCATGTCCCCTTCTGCTTTGCTATATTGCATCTTGCAGGTATTCAGCATGCCAGCAGAAAGCTGACCAGTGATTAGCTAGTGCTGAATGTACCAAAGTAGGGCATCTGAAAACCAGGTCATAGTCTGTAGTGGAGAGTCCAAGTATGCATACATACTGTGGTTTAAAAACAGTGGAATGTGTTGGAAGCTAGGTTGTGATTATTTCAAGTTCATAAAATTCAGCAACAGTAGATCAGACAATGACAGTTTATACCACAAGTCTGAAAGGTTCTTTTTTTCTTTTTTTTTAAATACCAGGAGGAGCCTGGTATTTAAAAAAAAAAAAAAAAAAAAAAAAAAAATCTTACAGCATAGGTCTGAATATCTCTTCTTGTAATGGTTTAATGGTTTAATTGGATTTAAAGATGTGGCTTTTTTCTAAGGTCACATTAGCGATGAGAAATAGAATATATGGGGACTGTGTCAACAAATAAGGCAGGGTAATTGGAAAAAAGAAGAACTTCAGGGTTCGTGCAGGACTGTGAATACGTATGGGAAAGAGGGCATTGCATAAGCATCATTCATTTTGAGTTTTGCTGTAGGCTGTACTAAGCATAATCATGGATTTTACTCATTGTTCCTTTTCACATTAATGTAAACTGCCTTGTATGACTGTACTGAGAAATCTGTGGCAATTGTAGCAATTGGATTTGTCTGTTATATTCTGTCTGATAGTTTGAGGTACAGTAATTTTGTGAACTTGAATGTAACCACTATTGAGATGAAATGGATGGAACTCTTGAATTTCTGTTTTGATTTGATGATATCCTGCAACAGTTTGCGAGTTTCTTCTCTGGTTGTAGCTGGAAGTACAGTTTACACTGTGGTTTGGTTAGTCTAGATTAATCATCATGTCCATAGTGAAACATCCTTGTGATTAAGTGCGTTTACATTACATTACATTTTTGTTTATTGTAGGAATGGAATAAATCTAGAGTAAATTTACTTTGAGGTGTACTGTATATTAAAGTCATCCAGCTTGGTGCCTTGTATCTGATTTCTGTTTTTGTATGCTCTGTGTTGCTTTTGGTTCTTTGTACGCTGAGGTCTCTTCCCCCTTTAAATGCAGGAAAATATCAAAAAGTGATATTTCTGCAGCTACTGGAAGTGCAGTACAGCACTTCAGGAAACATTTAATTTACCTATCATGTGGCTTTCTACAAATAAGCTTTACAAGCAACTGCAACAAAAATCTCAATACTTCACAATTGGATAAACATAGGTTAAATATGAACCAAGCTTTCAGTGATAAAATGTAAATTCTGCTTTAAAGAAATACTTAGTGGTTTGATAAATATTTTACCAAAGAGTGACTAAAATCTTTCTGTGCTTTTCATGCATCAGTAGTGTGACAGATGAAATCATCATCTGTGCATGATTCTGTAAAAAAAACTGCCAGAGAAAGACGTTCCTCTACAAATGTTTCAAATTTTTTAATTTTGAGTTATTTGCATTTCCTTTTGCATAAGGATAAAATTCAACACAAGGAACCAGTTTTGCAAATGGAGATCAAAGTTCCATTGCCTTTTGTTCACAGAATTTGTCCATTGTATAATGACCTATAATGTTGCTTATGTGGTAAATTTTTGTCTCTGGGTTTTCATAAGCCTTTCATGGTGCCATTTTTCTTTTCCCCTTAAGCAAACTGTACTTAGCATTCTTATCCCTCTGGTGGCTTTCATTACTTAGTAAAACTTGTTACACTTAATACTTTGGGAATTAGAAGTGTCTCCAAAGATGTCTGATGTCATTACAACAAACCTAGCTTAGAAAACTTCCTTTCCCCCTTGCTAACAACGCGCAGACATTGCAGTCATGTTTATTGAGCAACTAACAACCATTTCTGATAAAGTATCTTCCCTAAATCTTGATTCAGATGTTACTGCCTGTAGCAGGTAATGATTTCAGGTCTGGATTTTGGCCCTCATTAAACACACAGGAAATTACGTCTGTGCTTAGCAAAGCAGTGCTTTACAGCACATGAACAGAATGTTGAAGATTCTGAAAGCCTAAGGTATCGTGAATTGCTTAACTTTTCATTTTTCTGAAGAATCACTGAAGTACTGATTATTGGCCAGTATTGCAGATTCCTACAGAATCATAGGAAGACACCCAACTCCACTAAGTGTTCTAAACCTGAAAGTCTGCAAGGGATACATGATTCAGTGAAGATGCTAAATATTTGTGTCACCTACCAAGGAAATAGCTCAGGAATGAGAACAGCTTGTCTATTCTGAGCAAAAGTCTTGAAGGCTGAGACTGTTAGCTCCTGAGTTCATCTATTCAGAACTGCGTATTAAATGAGTGGCATGGTGTGCTTGATTTAATAGATCATAGCTTCAGTAGGCATGTAAATGATAGCTAAGTGGAGGATCTCTTCAAGCGGTAAAACTGGCATTTTTGGCGTTGGCAACGTTTTAGTCTTCACAGATTTCATTCAAGCCAGGTATAAAATGAAACTAACTCTAGTTCTTCTCTAACAAACTGGACAGCAAAAAATAGTAGCTTTTTTTTTTTAGTTAATAAGAAAAAAAAAATGAGAACGAAACACCAGAGTCAAAGTAGTTGCCAGTGCTTACACTGTGTATGTATTTTGATAAAGTGTGAAAGTGAATGTAAACAAGGAGCTTTGCTCAGAAAAGCTTAAAAAGAAGGAGAGTACTGTGGAAAGCAGCCTATACTTTCTGGCTCTCAACTATAGTGGGTGTTACTGGGTTTTGTTAATCCTTCATTTACACAGATTAATTATCTTTGAAGAATTCCTCACTTATTTGTCAACATGAAATGAGTGGAATTAATGCTTCAGGAGACAGTTAATTGGAGAGTAAATACAAAAGGCCAAGCAAGATATCTCTGCTAATATCACTGCATATGCTAAATTTGTTCCCATTTGATTTGCCTCACAGGCTAAAAAAAAAAAAAGATCTGGATGTAACTTCTATTGCTGTGAAGTGGGTTTGGCTTTGGAAGTGACAGGCAGCTACAATTACATTAAAAACAAACAAACAAAAACATTAATAGCCTTCCTTAAAATTATTTGAGGTTGGTTCAAGTACTGTAAAGCTAGACTTAAACTTATAAATTCTGCCCCCACCAGTTTGTGCATAAGCAAATAATCAGCAACCATATTAGAAATGGCTTTTAGTTCTGTGAATGCTACCTTACTGCCTTACTACAGTCCATTTAATTTGAGCTTTTTGAAGAAAATTACACTTGGAAATTTCTGTGCTAGAATGCAGCATTTTGAGTCAGTTGGTTTATTGCTATTGTCCCTTCCTTCTTAGGCACAGAAAACTCATGATGTTCAAAGGGGTTAAGGTAGAAGGCGAAAGGTTTCTTGCGTTTTTAAAATCATATTTGGTTAATTGATCTTAAGTACTGTGAAGGTAGTATTGAATAAATTGGGACCCCAGTTTTATCGCTATCACTGCAATTCATGGCACAAGCTGTTAATTTCAGCTTACTGATAGACTGTTACTATAGTGATGTGAAGTTTTCTTCAACTGTTGTTATTGCTTAAAAATAAAATCATCACTGAATGGCACCATGCATGGGAAAGAACTAGGTTTATGTTCTGATGCTGGTAGGGAATGTGCTGGGTTACAGCCAGCTCTAGCTGGTTTCACTAAATATTGTACCAAAGTAATTAGTTTGGAAAGTTATTCTCAGGCAGATCCTCTTTTGGCTTGCCTTCCCTCAGAACAAAATTAGGTGAATTCTATGATAGTCAAACTGGCTAATTTGCTACTTGCTTCACCTGCTCTTCTTTGCTCTTGGCATTTCTACCGTCTGTAGTTCACTGGAGTCATGTTGGTGTCAGAAAGATTTGATTGAATTAGGTCTTATTTTTGAGAAGAGGTTTGTTAAATAATTTATTTCTGTCATGGTTATGCAGTAAACCAGTGCTTCATGATTCTTACTTAGTGATTTGAATTAGATCTATTGAGGTCACCAGCACCTTTCTAATGGCCTACACAAATTGTTTTTTTCCCCATTAACTTTTCCCTGGCATGGAAGGATTGTTTCTTTTCTCTGTTTTAAAGGGAGAAGAAAGTAGCATGTGATCTTCTGAAAAACAAATTAGTCAAAAATATTATGTAGAGCTTTACATATATATATTTTTTAAAGCAACAGCAACAACAAAACCACCAAACTGTTAAGTTTAACTGTCCACATACTCGAACACAAAAATAACCCACCTTGAATTACCTAGCTTGCGACTGGATGAGGTGATTCTCCACAGTTGCTGTTTACGAACTTTCCATTGGAATCATCTAAACTGATGTCCAGTACTTGAAGCAGAGAAGTAATAAGCCTGTGTTTATTTCCCATTTAAATTTGTTATTGCTTCTTTTTGTCATGGTACTGTGCTACTAATGCATTTATGACTAGTATGGGTTCCCCTTCAAGATACTTGATAAACATTTTGTTTGTGATGTTATAGAAATAGTTCTAGTTAGGCAGGAAACAGGACAGCTGGGAACATCTGTGGGAAAATTCTTTATTTGAATGCTCATCCACATCTTAAAGAGAATTTGAATTACTTATGTAGAAAAGTCTGGGAAATATTATCAATAATATTTATTAATGAGTTAAGTTCAGCTTTTCTTCTTCAGTATTGCTTTTAGACTCTCAGATATCTCAGTGGCCTTAATTTTTTCTGCTTGTGAATATTGCCAGCATCAGAAACACATTATTAAACATTGAAAAGATTTAGCACAAAATATATATTCTAATATTATATAGTAAAAAGCAATGTTGGAAATGCTTCCAGCAGAAGAATAAATCAACGGAATGTGTAACACCTTTTCAAATTACTCTGCTCCAAATAAAACAGCAAGCTAGAAGACTTTGTTTTTCTTAGCTATATACGTGTGTACATGCTACTTGTGTATCCAGTCTAAAAATCAGTGCTATCTTCTTTGTTCAAGTATTAAGTAACATCACTTACTCAACCAATTTTTGAAACATAGCTTTGTTGCTTTCGGGAGGGAGGGGGTAAAGTTGCAGTAAGAATTGAATTGTCTAAGCCTGTTAAATGTGTAATGCTGTGTCTTGGGAGGAATGTCTAAGCTAGATGGTAGGCCAAGGAAGAGGAGATATATGAAAAGTGAGTATTTTTCTTGTTGCCTTTGTTAGTGGGGTAGGTAGAGGTTTTTGTAGTCTGTGGTCTAGCACAGGATTTAATATTACATGGGAGTTTTAGCCCTTGCAGTGTGTTATAGGTATATCCCCTGGAGACACCACTGTTATCTGCAGTATCAGCTGCTCACAAAACTGTAGCTCTTCCTTGCACTCACTCAGTTACGCAGAAATGGAAGTCTGCCTCCTTTGTAGTTATTTTGTTGTCTTAAAGAGGCTCAGGGGAACATGAAGCACAGAGAGCAATGCGGTGAATATTCGCAAGTGGACAGGAATGGAATGAGCCTATGACAAGCATGGCAAGCATTCCCTTCTTGATGGGAGCACTGGTGCCTGCTGGGCAGCCTTTGCCAAAGCAGCCTTCAATTGCATGTTTTGGTTAAGAGTCATTAGAATGAAAAGTCCCTTGTTTCCAGGTCTGTGCAGCCAACAGTGGAAGAGCTGCACACCCCTTGAAGGGTGGGGATTTGCATCCTGTGGCTAACAAAAGCTCTGGGAGCTGCCCTGTTCTTTTCTTTGTTTTGAGCTTGGCAAGGTGTCTCTCCGTGGGCTCTGCTGGGTTGCTGCCAGGCACAGTTCCTGAGAAGGTGGTGTGCAGTGTTTTAGGCATATCCCTGGGAGAAATGTTTGCTGCTTAGTAACAGGAAAACTATTTGTCATAACAGGAAATACACAAATAGTTCCTTAACTATTAACGTGACGACTGCTAATATTATGTAAGTACATTTTTTGTAACTTTGGAGAAGGGCACTCTCCAGCAGCACATGGGAGCTAGAGTTTGGCACTTCACATGTCATGCTTTCTGTCTCATAATTTCACTGCTGCATGAGTGAACATTGAGTTTGCATGGATGATTTTGTCTGAAGTGATTCTCTTACAATGCCTTTTTTATTCTGTTGAATAGCAAATTGTTTCATCAGTTGGAGAGCGTTGAAGTACTTTTCTTAGGTTAATTTTACATGTGTTTAACCCATGCTGGTATTCTTTAGAACGTGCTATACTGCTGCCACCTCCTGAGATTCTCCTGAAGCTGTGAGCTTATGTCCAATTATAATGGCTATTTACGTTTTTCTTTCTCCAGAGAATTCACTTCGTGTTAATTGTGCTGATCTGTCTAATCAGAAGGAGGAATAGCGCATGTACTTATACTATAAAGTAGAACAGTAATAAATAAGTGAAAATTACTTTCACTATGTAAATATTTTCTTAAAATATAAACAGCCTTGGAGTCCTGGATACCTGTGGATGCCGGTTATAGTGCCTTAGAAAAACATTTCTGATCTACATTACCTAAGATTCTTACCTGAGCTATGAAACAGTTAAAGAAATAAATAATCCAGAAATTTAATACAAATGCAACAGACCTTTCCTTGCATGATCTCTTAGACATAATAGGGCAGTCCTCTACAAATAATCTGTATTATTGTTTCTATCCACTCTTTGTCCAGTAACTGCTTCTATGTATTTATTTATTAGTGATAGGAAAACACCTAATTGGGAGCTGAACTTGAAACTTTCATCAAGTGAAGTCAGCATAGCTGGGGAGGAGCAGTGTGCTGGGCTGCCGGTTTTGGGATGTGGTTAAATACAAATCAGCTTCTGCTTGAAACAGGGTCATTGGGTGATGCAACAGTGACCAATGTTGAAAATGCTATGCTAGCATTTTATAACCATTTCCTAAGAGCTCTAGGATTGATTCTCAAATGGGTGTTGTAAGTCAAACAGCTACTGTAAAGCTAATTTTTATTCAGTTCATTTCAAGCCATTAAGCTTGATCATCACTGAATTATTATTTTTTTTAATCTCTTGGCAGAACTCGTACTTTGACATCTGAATTCTTTTATATTCTGTTTTTATACTCAAAACATTTCTCTAAAAGATGAATCTGTATATTCCAAAAGGAGAATTTAACTGTTAGCTGTTTATGTTGTAACTTGAAACTGACCTACTGTCTAGATGTTCCTGCTCTGGCAGGGGGATTGGACTAGATGATCTTTAGAGGTCCCTTCCAATCCCTGAAATTCTGTGATGTTATGAGAAAAGCATTAGAATTGAACTCTTTGGTCATTTTTTTGATAGATAAAATATCATTACAGATACTTTAGCACTCATTGTAGTGCTTTCTGTATGCTTAGAATTGCTTTCACGTTGCTTTTTAAAGAGCATCAGTGAATTTGTGTGTAATTTTGGATGTATTTGTCTTTAAGTGGCTGTAGAGATTCACAAACAAAGGAAGATATTGTTGGATACATTCAGAAGCAATCTTGGCACAAAGACAATAACACAAAATATAACCAGTGCTCTGGAGGTTCTTTAAATTCCCATTGCCTGTCCTAGTTTTTCATCGATAGTATACTTTAGGCAGCATTTCAGCCTCGTGCTCAAATCCACTAGTATTTGTTACGGTCATATAACATCAGCTCACATGAGTGTGATTGAATAAGTGGCTTCTGAGTTCAAACAAAAAAACTCTGTCCTTTCTCTCTATCCCTGATAGCTCCAGATACTGCACAAGAAGTGATGTTGCTTATTTGTGCGCTATTCTAGTGGTGAAAATATATTGTACAGTTCTTTTCAAGGAAAGATTGTTTCCCTGCTAGCTACTGATCCTGAAGTGGTATCTGAAAAACTTCCAGTGGTTCAGGAGTACTAAAAAGTATCAAATTCTTGGATCTAGTGTAAAGCTGAGCTGATAGGTGTTCTGTCAGCTAACCAACCATGTGCTATTTGTAAAGAAAGAATTACTGCTTTAATTTCATCAGTTGTACCTGCCACTGATTTAAAATTTGGTGATTTAGTTCAAGTTCCAAATTAGGTTTTGATTTATTTTCTGTGTGGTTTTGTTTTGTTTTGTTTTCATTTATGGCAACAAAGTAGGGCTCCTTAGTACATAAGTAGAACGTGTCTTTCAAACTGTGGTATTATGCTAAATGCTGTGAGATTCTTTAGGCATTGAAACTCAGATAACTCCTTCCTTTCTGGCTGTGCTTCAGATGTTAACTCCCTATCATATGTGAGAACTGGGAGCTACAAAAAGGTTGGACTTGTCATTCTTCTCTCTGGTGTTATCTGAGGGTTTCTTACATGCACATGATATAGGCATGTATGTACAGTTGGCTTCTTTCTGCAACTGCACCTTCCTTTGCCTCTGCTGGAAGCCTTTTCTCAGATGTGAAGTTATCCTAATATTTGCAAGGAGATAAATTAGCAGTCCTGAATGTATTCAAGAAGGGGATGAAGATGGAAGAAAAGACTTAGGATTTGTATTGGGGAAGCAATTGATGGTGTATGGGAAGAGTTTGTGTGTGGTGTGGACTAATCACGATTGGTTTCCTTGTTTCAGTTGACTCTTGGGCTTAACTTTGTAGACAAACTGCAATATGAAGATCAAATATATGTAGCTCTGATGAAGCAGTAGAGGGCACCAGACAACAAGGAGCAACTTCTATAGGAGGTTGGAATGGAGAGAAAAGGTGAAGGAGAGTAAACAGGAATAGAGGGTTATTGTCTCTCTACTTCCCTCTCTTGGTAATTGCATGCCAGGGATGATAGTACTCAGCTGCAATTTTAAGAGAGTATGCAGGAAAGAGGGCTACTTCAGGTGTCTTTTTGTCTGCCTGGAGCAACATGTGAAGTAGAAACTTAATAAATTGTAGACCCTTTACATAAGCATAACTGCTAGCTTTTGCATATAGTGCTTTCTTTTCTTTCCTTCAGGAGCTAAAGAATTCAGTAAATGCTGCCTGTGGTGTATCTGATGAACTGAATTTAGCAACGTGCCTAAAACAATGCTAATAAATTGAGAGAGATTTCAAAAACTTCACCTTGGTTCTTATTGACCAAGGCTGCAGCACACAATAACACATTCTTATGCAATTATTTCTGTCCTTTTGTCATGTTTGCCCTTAAAAGTTGATGAGACTGTGAACCTAAAAAAAAATAAATATTGCAGTGAGAGTTGATTTGTCAGTGCATATGCAGCCAGTCCCTCTTAAATAAAAACATCTATGCTTTAGGTTTTCTATTATTTTGTTGGTTTTTTTTTCTCTCAGATTTATGTACATAGCACTTAATTAATATGCATCAGACTTTGTCATAGTTCAGAACAAACTAAAAATCAAGCACCAGCATTGTTCTTGGTCATTTAAAGAAAAAAAAGATAACATTCAGGCCTGGTACATTGCTGATCTAGTTAGTGCATGTTAGAGTTGTCTTCTGTAAGTTGTATAGCATTTCAGATTTTTTTTAGTTTGCAGTCATCTGTGAATGTATGGTCAACTTCACTAAAAGTTTTGTCTGATGTACATGAGTGATATATACTGGTAAGAAGAAAATCTGTTTCAGATCTAGATGTTACAGCTCCTAGAAGCATGTTCACTAAATATATTACAAACACGATGTTAAGACACAATATACAAGGTGCTTCTGTTCAAACCTCAAACTGTGCTGCTGCAAAATTGGTTTGTGTTTCGTAAGGTAAAAACTATGAAAGGCACAGCGCTGGTATTTAAGAGTGTAAGTCAGATTTGTGTTGGTACTATGTATTCAAATAGCAGACAGCTGTCTAGTGCATTAATTATATGTTTAATGTTCAAGTTTGGGACTCAAGTCCTTTCTAAAGCATAGCTCCCCATCTTATAATCTGTTAGAAAATATGGATATTTTCTAATTGCTTTTTTGTTTTTAAGTGTTTTAATTTGGATTTTTATTGATGTTGCTTTTTATTTCTTAAAATTTCTTTCCTGTCATCTTCACTAATTTTGTCAAAGCACTATTAATTGACTAAATGCGTGGCCATTTGACATCATCTGTACTAAACACTAAATTTGGTGTCAACAAGACTGGAAAAGAAACAGTTACTGAAGGAACGGCAAAGAAACACATCTTAATAATTTAACATAGGGCATGGTTCAAGAGAATCTTTATTGCTGGACTTTCCTTCAAAGCTTTCTCTATGAAAACAGACTGGTTCATCAAGAAATTGGAGTAATGACATGAGTGAGATAATACTCTTCTTTGTGCTTTTATTTTAAAAGCCACCAGCAATTTACAAGTTGATACACTTTCTTATATTTAGTTTAGGTATCTTTACAAATGTCATAATACAGCTTCTTGAAAATCTTTGGTATAACATTGTAGGTTTTAAACAATAAAATCTTCAGGATGTAAGGCTAACACAACTTGGAGATTCTGTACACTTCATCTGTATAGGAAAAAAAATCATACTAAATTACTGGCAAGCTAAATTGTGTATCATTAACATGTTTCTTCTAGGAGGAGAAGTACTGTCTTGCAGGAACCTAAAACAGCTGTACGAGATCAAGAGTCATGTTCTGTAGGACTGGTGACACTTTAATAAAACAAAGATGCAACAGTATTAATCACTTCCATGTGGGCATGGTTTTGGTTGGGAAATATTCAGGCTTTAATGGGTAGTTAATTTTAATAGGCAAGTGTATACAGGGACCCACTTCAAAGGTTGCTGTGAGTGAGAGTATTGGGGTAGGAACTGGAAAGATGATGTAATGAGGAGCATTAGTGCAGTATCACAAACTTGTGTCTTTACTGTTTTGCTTACTTTGGTTTCATGGCTGCTTCCTCAGTGCAGGGAGGAGGATTATCTTTCCTTCTCAAAAAGATAGCAGGAAAAAGTCCAGACCATCTCTCTGTAGGACAGAGGGTTTGCTGCATGCTGTGGTTTATCACTTAAGAGCCAAAGAATGAGGAACATTTCAGATTACCTAGCAAGGAACAAACAGGCTGACAACTGTCTGTAGAAGAGCCCTTGCACTGAATTAAGATATTTTATTAAGGCTTGAGGTTTCTAAGCCTTTGGCGAAAGGCTTTAGGCAGAAACTCGGTTAGGAAAAATGCCTATTCTCTCTCTGTTCTCTATTGCATTTGTATATGTATTTGTAGGTTTCCTTTCACTGGGGTTTTACTTTGTGAAGTGGATGATAATAAAATGGTGCCCTTAGTTTGTTCTCTGTTTGTTGTGTCAACAAACAGGATGCTAATAAGAAGCAACATGCTATGTATTAAGTTTCTAGTAAACAGCTTCAGGCTGCAAGACTCCATTGTCTGTAAGCACTTGGTCCCTTACCCACTAATCAGATTGTAGCGGACAGTGGTGCATTTGACATGCTGATGGCTCTACTTCAAGGGACGTGCTCTGTTCTTACTGAAACCCAGAGTGGCTGTGAGATACATGGGCTGAGCATTACATAGGCATAGGGCTCTTTGAAGTGCATAACAACGTCTGAGGCTTCTCTCTCCTTTTCAGGGTCCTGTGTATAAGCATATCCAACTCTAAGCCTGAAAGCGAGGAACAAAAAGAATGAATTTAAAATCACGTTGAGGCTGGAAGTTAGTGCTGTTATACAATACCTCAGCAGCTGAGTTGGCATGAAAGTACAGATACAGACATAAGAAACAGTGCTTCTGACTGAATGCCTTGGGTAAAACATGCTGGTTTTGCACTCCTCCTCCAGCACTGTACTAGTGTTTAAAAAAAACAAAAAGAAAATAATGCTGAGAAATCTTTGTACCTCTGTAAAAAAAAAAAAAAAAAAAAAAAAAAAGCTATTTTTGATGTGTAAGGTTTAATCTTACTGAGTCAAACCTAAGCATCTAAGTTAGGTTTTACTTGCCTGCAGTTAAATTTTATTCAGTTACTGCAACCTCTTAAAAAGCCTCTTTATGTTGTCTATGTTCAGAACACCTTGAAAAAGGTTTGATGGCAGCTAAATAAATAAATTGATGCTTCTTGTCAAATGTTTGTGCCTGACCTTGCAGAGGGACAGTTCAAGAGGCTGCAGTAAGAGTGAAGGAAAGGGAGCACTGCCGTTCTGCATTAGGAGGTACGTAGTTGTCTGCCAGGCTGCAGGCCACATTGATGCAGAGGGGAACTGCAAGATGGGAAGTAATGTTTGCCTTCCTACAGCTGCTTGAGTCTGGATTAGCTATATAAGTTAGTGGGAGAGCTTCAGAGCACCTGCAGAATTTCAGGTAGGCAGATTTAGCCAGGCACATCACTAAAACATTGCCCTGACTGCAACTGGCTCATGGTTGACATGCTTGTGGCATGAACAGCACAAGGCAGGGCTACCTGCCCCAGTTGATGTAGACAGGCCTGAGGTTGCGCTTACGAGCAAACCCTGAATTCTTTGGAGTCTGCATCTGTGTGGTTGCTTGCATGGACTCCAGGAGGCACAGAAGGAAAGTGTTCGCTATTTGCCAAGCTGAACGCAAGTGAAAATTGTAATTGACCAAGCTGTGGAAATGCCAGGGGGTTGGAAGACTTTCACCCAAGCCAAGGATTTCAGGCCCTCCACAGCAGTGTTGCTGTGCTTTCCCTGAATGTGTGTGAAACTGTTTCCTGCGTTTATACCTCAGAGCAGGACTTATGAAATAATTCAGGATTGTACCTTACAGCTAGCCAAATTTCCATTTCCTCTCTTATATGTTATATAACATATACATGACTCCAGATTTAATCCAGCAGTTTCCTTATTTGTAGGAATGTTCTGAAATGCCGTAGCTTGTCATGAGGCAAATGTTAAAATTAATGTGGCAAGATCAAGTTGTTGATTGTTCTGTTCCATTGCTCAAATAACATACATGCTTTGCAGGAGGTGAGAAGAGAACAGGAGAGTTTTAGGGATTCTTTTGAAGTGTCAGAGTTAGCTATGTAGAGAGTAACATAAAAAGTAAAGTTATGTACTCAGTTGTGGACTGGTTCAGATGTTAGATTGAGATGTGGTAACTCCTGAAGGAAAAATTCTGTAGTCAGACCCATGGGTCACACAGGACTGCAGCTGATGGGACCAGTCTTGTAACAGGAAGAAGAGATACAGTCTCTGGAATAGAAGTCTGCAGTGTATGTCTGGTTCTTCAGGCTGGGCTAAAAACAGCTTGCTTCAGTGCTTATTGGTATATTTGCAGAAGCTTGATCTAGTTGCTAATTATTTTTTCTTGTATTTCATTGTTCTGTAGGGCGGATTGGGCTAGATGATCTTTTGAGGTCCTTTCCAATCCCTGACATTCTGTGATTGTTCCAGTTTTCAATTATAATTAGGTGTAAACCAGAGTTTTTGGAAAGGGGAAAAGTTGGCAAATTGTTGTAAGTAGATACTTCTTATGTATGAGAAATGAAAACATCTGATTGCTGTTTCAGGCCTGATCCCAGTCAGAGCTGTACAACCTGATCAACCTTATAGAACATGAAGCAATATGTGGTGTTACTTAACATTGTAAAATATAGCTATTAATGTGATTTAGTGGGTTTGTTAACTGTGTGGTCATTTTTTTTTTTTTTTTTCAGACGTTAAACTTCATGGATTTTATTCTCCTAATATTACAACTATAAAGAAAATGATGTTTTGTGTTTGGTAGATAATCCTGTAAAGTATTTCTGTGACATTTTTTAAAGAAAATAACTAAATCTTGAATGCAAATCATTATTGCTTAATTTCTCTCATTCTGTGAAATTGGGATCTTCTTTTTTTGTTTTTTCTTTTTCCCCGAAAAAAACTAAGAAAGAGAAAACTAAGATGTTTGAGATGCCTCGAGGGTAAAGGCAGATTAGGTAGAACAGAAGCTGATGTGCAGGAGTTGGTAATTCTGAGATAGGTAAATCTCAGTTGAGAAACTTGTGCATTGCTGAAAGCTATTATTCATGTGCTGTCGGCTGCCAAAATATGCTTGTTGAGAGGCTGGCTGTAAAATTCAAAGTACGAGCTAAATCAATGCACTTTGATTTGTTTTGTAACATCTACCTACAGATTAAATTTTAGGTAAGTCTGAAGACCATCTTCCAGATTGGAGAAAACCAAAGGAAACCCTGCCTAGAAGTTACATAAAGAAGGTGCTCTTTACAAGTCACCAAACAGCGCTTAGTGATCAGATGCCTTAATTTGAGGAGGAACTATACTGAGCACATAGATTTCATTCTGGGTTGAATTAATGTTTTCAAATAAAGTGAAAAGCCTTGGCAATTGGGTTGGGTGAATGATGTAGAAAGGAGATTTCAACCTTTGCTGATGTTATTGAACAGATGTGACAGTCACGTATATAATTTAATCCCCTAGGGCTTGCCAGCTAGGCTTTCCTTATATAGCCAATAGAAAAGGGCTTGCCCCAAGCTCTCCTTGATGTCTCATTTAGGATTCTGCCCTGTCACCATCTTGAGGAGTCTGTTTCTCTACAGAGGGACTAAAGACAGTCTTGGTTGGATACCTCCCTTTTTTATACAAAACAATTATTTTTATGCAGCTGAAATCACTGAATGAGCTCTTCACATAATTATGGCTTTAACGTTACTGGAAAATGAATGCTTCAAGCCATTCCACTTGGTACAAACAGTAACTGTGCTGGCTACCAGAAGCTATCAGGAGAAGACAGAACTTGGATGGTCCTGTAAGCCACAGGAACACCCTTTTACACTAATTATGCAACCCATTTTCCACTTACATCCTCACTGAACCAGCTGGTGTCAATTCAGCTGGATTCTCATTTCCTGCTAGGAGGCGTCTGACAAGGTCTGTGCAAGTAATTCACCTGTATTGTTGAGATTTTTAGGAAGTGCTAAAGTGTGGCAAAGGTTGGCATGGAAGGATTGTAGTACTGTCCTAAGTTACTGCAGAGTTTAGTCTAGGAAAGCAGAAGTACTGCTGAGTTTTTTCATGTCTCTCCCACAGGCAATTCAGACTCCTTTTGGCTTGTTTGAAAAGAAAGGGCCATGGTGTTCTTGCACTGTTTGACTGTGTTGCAACAACCCTGCAGCTGATGCCCAGGCATTCTTTATTGATGTACAGATCAAATGACAGCTGGGAGTGGCTTTCTGGGAGTGACGTCCCACATACAGTGATGTCAGCAAAAGATTTAAAAAATTCAGGTGTGGCACGATCTGCCAATTAAACTGATTAGTGCTTTGGTGAAGTTTTGAGAATGGAGCTTTGACTCTACAGCTTTGCTTACTGAAGTATTTTATGGAGTACTAGTTTTGCCTAGTAATCGTCTTCTACTTGGTGCCTTTGCTGAAGTGAGCTGTAGGTTGAGGTAGGACCATACCAAAGGGCATGTGCTAGTTGTCTTGCTGTCTGAGAAATCTGCTTCTACCTTACAAATGATCCTGACTGCTTGGAAGCTGTGACACTGGAAGAAGTCCTGTGACTGGTGGGATCAGGATGGAGTGCTTTGCTGCATTGTTGGCAGAAGTCAAAGCTTGTCAGGAGTCGATGGAAGCTGGACAGAAGGAACTGAAGCATGACATGGAAACATCTCAAAAAGAAATCAGAACAGTGCTAGCACTGCAGAGGAGCCAGCAGCAGGTGAAAGAGGAACTGAAAGCAGAGATGAAATCTAGTCACTTGGATATAAGAAATGTACTTGAGGAAATCCAACGAGTAAGGGAAGAGATGGAAGCTCGGTTAAATACTCAGGCCGATCTGGTCTTACTGATCAAAGAAGTGAGCACCAACTTAATATGTGTAGACAAGGCTTTCCAAAAGATGGAAGAGAAGCAGGAAGGTTTTACCAGCCTGCATCTTCCTACAAAAGAAAATGTTGAACGCGGGTTTTGCTTTGAAAAATGCTTACACAAGGCACACCTGAATTTTCAAAAGCCCATGGAAGCTGATAGTTTGGAAGAGGAACCTGAAAAGAAGGTGCTTAGTGGTAAGACAATGGTGATTGCAAAAGCGTGAGGAGAGAAGTGAGGTTGTTCTTATTTGTGCTTGTCAAGTAGTTTGTTTTCAGTATTTGGAATGTTTCTGACAAATTGCGTCTCTGGCTAAAGAAAATAATTTCTAGAAAATGTGGGCATTATCCTGGTACACGTTAAGCAGGAGGCGGCTTTGCTTTGGCTCTACAAACAAAGGGGTGAGTGACATGCATTTCACCTGGTAAATCAGCAGTGCACAAGGTAGAGAGGTTTGGGATACCAGCAGTATGTGGCAAGTCCTGAGGTAGCTGCCCATTCGAGTACTGCTTCAAGTACTGTGCAGTCCTGAAGCACTTAAATGTAATGCAAACCAATGTTTGAACAGTTCTCTGTTTCTTGTTTATGATCTCCTCTAAACCAGAGAATCTGTGTATGGAAAATAGTTCTGTTTACCAAAAAAAAAAAAAAAAAAAAAAGGATGGGTCTAATGTTCTCATCAAAGAACAAGAATCTGCATCTGCTGTCTGTGTAGTGACCTCACAGGGAGTGGGAAGTTGCAAGGTCATCGGATATTCTTTTTGCCAGCAAAAATAGATGTGAATGATTCAGTAATCAGAAGGCTCAGTCTTTGCAAAATTACTGCTGCTGTTTTGATGGGGAAAAAGGATAATATCCCACATTGTTGGCTCTGTAGGGATACTGTGCTGCATGCAAAACTTGAGAATCTATGACTTCCAATATTCAGAAATTGAGCATCTCAAATAGACTTGATGCAGTGTTTTCTTGTCTGCTGGAGAAGAGTCCAGAACCTAAGCAGAGGGGGGAAAAAACATTACAAGTCTGACTTGTCTAAAGGTGGCAATCAACAATGGCAAAGTGAGGACTTGAGCTGGTAACTGATACCATCTTTAATTCAGAGTCTGTCATTGATATGTTATATCAGTGATTAGACTCTTAATGCTTTGTTTTAATGAAATCATGGCTTTTGTTTTGACATCATAGCGTGCCTTCTGTACAAATCTGGAAACAATCTGTCATTGCCCAGAGGTACATGGGCCATAAATAAGCATTGGAACGCTGCTGGTGTTAATCTGTGGAGGTTTCATGCTAGCTGAGAAATACTTTTCAACATTTGAAGTGGTTGTGCATAACACACGTCTGATAAAATTGCCAACAAGAATGTCAGGGAATTTTTGTGTATGTTTTTTGCTCAGCTTTTTTTAGTATAGTATCCAGAGTTGGCTTGGGTGGATGTTGGAATAAACACCTCTGAATAGTCTTGGTGTTCTAGGCACTGCAGTAAAACCATTGATGTGAGACTGGCAAACTGGTAAAGGCTGGCTGAACTATGGAAACAGCAGATGTCTGACTCCTGTGTTGCTTGTGGTTAGCTTTTGTATCAGTGTATTAAATAAAAACAACTTCATTAGGTAACTGTATCTGATGTAACCACTTTCCTGAGTATATCTTGTCTGCAGTCCTTTGTGGAAATTTAGAGCAGCTTTGTCAGGGTCATAACAAATAGATGTTTGTCATTTCATATAGTTAATTAAGTAATGACACGAGTATCTGTATTAGTGAATTTACCAAGCACCTTTAAATTAGGAATAATTCTTGAATTGTCTTTGTTGTGTAAGGGGAGCATTCAGAGAGGGAGGTGGAATAAATGAGAGAGTAGGAGTACATGAGCTACTTAGGTAGGGAAGGGCCGAATGTACATGTTTATTCTCTAGTCTCTGCCTTGTTGGTTTGCTTTTTTTTCCCCTCCCCTTGATTATTGTCTCTACTAATTTAGTTTTTCTTTAACAACCTTCACAAGCTGACAGGTATTTGCTACTAACACAGTATTTGGTGTGAGATTGCTGGGTATCTAACAAGATGGCTATCAAATTTGAACCCTTTTTCATGTAAAAAGATCTATTTCAAAAGGCATTGTGTCTGTACTGTGAGAAAGTAACTAGTCATGTTTGTTAAGAGGATGGTAAAAATAAGCTACCTAGAACTGGTAAATAAGCTTGATCTGCTTACTCTACTGATCAGAATTTGGCTTTTGATTTGGGTTATGTTGACATCTTTTAACTGCTCTGCTATTAATCTGCAATGCGTGTTACTAATTGAAAATTTACTCTGCAACAGTTAGCATCTCCTAAGCAGGAGTGCAGTAAAATTTCCAAGAATGCAGGAGTATCTGAACATTATAAAAACAATGTGCTGACATTTCTCTAACTAAAAGGGAATGCAAAAAATCTTGCCTACAGTGGACTTATTTGAAAATGTGAAGACCCTTTACACCCTGCTCAGTAAGAGAGGTGCAGATGGCATAAATATTTTGAACAGGAAACTTTATTTCACATGTTTTAAAAATGAGTGAAGTCTATACAAGACTGATGTATTAATGCAATAGATGATGTGTTGGTTAGATTAACAGTAAAACTTTGACTCTCAGTTAATGTCTTTAGTTGTATGACTGAGCCTTTCACTGCTGGTAGTATTCAAGTCTCACTTGACAACCTTCATACCAGATGTTTGGGCTTCAAAAGGATTCATTAGCAACTACTCCTAGTTCATTCATTTGTGTCTCTCTTTTTTTTTTAATCTCCACACATTCGTGTTCTTATTTCCTCTAAATCTCACCTCTCAGGTTTTGTTACTTTATCTGGAAGAAATCTTGTTAAGTTGAAACTGTATAGAGTAATCTGCGTAGATGTCTTCATTAAAATGCCAAGGGATATACGTGTGTTGCATCAACATTTTATTGCAAAAGTGTTTGCTTGTTCCATGCATGATCAAAAGGAGAAGGTGCTGTGCTAACTTTTCAGTCCAAAGGCAGTGAGAAACCTGTAACCTCTGTGGTGTTTATGAGTTGAACACTGGATTATGTAATGTGGTTTCTTTCCTCTGACAGTACGTGATTTTGTACTGTGATGTGATTGAGGTTGTACTGTTACTAAGAGTATTAAATGAACTATGTAATTCTTGGACTATAAGGAGTGGCGGGGCATACTTGAAATATATTTCAAGTTGTAGGGTATTTTAAAGTACCATATTTGTGAATGAAATTGCTGACAGTAAGAAGATGTTGAAAGATGTTTGGTTA
Organism: Phasianus colchicus; assembly: GCF_987193195.1. NCBI lineage: Eukaryota > Metazoa > Chordata > Aves > Galliformes > Phasianidae > Phasianus > Phasianus colchicus. The sequence continues at coordinate 44,427,839 of NC_143439.1, forward strand.
ACGGAGCTCGAACCTGAGCTATAGAGTGGAGTTCTTGCAGTGAACATTTTGAAAGGAAGGAAAAGATAAGTGAAAGTAGGGAAGAAGTGCTTAAGTATTCAGTGCTACATTACAGTGTAGAAAACATGAAGTTCACGTTGCAAAAAAATAAGAGACTATTAAGAAAGCAGTAAGTCACTGTATAGGTAGGATGACAGAAATCTTGTGTTTTATGAAAATATTTATTCAAAGCACTGTGTGAATAGTATGCTGAAGGGTAAGCCACAAAATATGTGAAGGTAAGATTAAAGAGCAAAGTGTTATATGCGAGGTTACGGTGCTAGAACCTAATCCAGCAGATGGTATTGTCTGCTCTTCTGTGCTATTAAAATAACTGTTTCTCCTAGTTAGTGTTTCAGGCAGTGTTTTCTTTTCTACCTATCTTAAAGCTTTGGTGAGACATGAAGTGTATATTAATTAATTGCTGTTGGTTTTGTTGTTTCAGTTGACAAGGGCAAGCAGCGGAGTCCTAAAAGCTCATGCATACAGACCCAAACCTCCACAGATGTGCATTCAACTGGCACAAAAACAGCTGAGTTGGCACAGTACAAAACAAAATGTGAGAACCAAAGTGGAATCATCCTGCAGCTCAAGAAATTCTTGTCAAGCAGTAATCAGAAATTTGAAGCATTAACAGTTGTGATCCAGCACCTCCAGTCTGAGGTAAAAACTTAGAACTGATCTGTATACTAGTTTTAGTTTGTCAAACTGTTCTCAACAGTGGCTTTTGAATATATCAGTATACTGATAAATAATGTTTCCACTCCAGTTGCTGCATTCTTGTTTGTTTCTCCTCCTAGAGTTCTTTTTATTTTAACATGTGTTACATTGCAACCACAGTTAACTATAGGCATATTAACTATAGCCTCCACTTAATGGTGCTATTATAACAAAATGCCTTCATGTTAGTGCAGTTTTTAATAAACTTTAATATGTATTTGTAGTCTAGAAATAATTTCGTTAAGTTGCACGTTCAATATAATGAAAGCTATTTTTTCTCTAGTACAAATCTGGTCAATTCAGTAAGAGCAGCTGTTATGGTTTTGTTTTTTTTTTTATTATTATTTATTTATTTATTTATTTATTTCTTGTTAAACTCTGGATTGGAACACCTTTCTCTAATATAATTTAGTATTTTCAAAGCAATTTGATACAGGAATTTTGGATACCTGTCATCTAATCTGAAATGGTGAAATTTTTCCTGCTAAACTTCTACTCAGTCTTTTAATTTATAATAAACACTTTAATTTGTGCTAAGTTTGTGAAATTGAAAGTCTTGGCATACGCTCTTCTCTCAAATATATTGTGTTTGCAACATCTTAAATGTCAGGAATACTTTTGGTACTTTCGGTGTATCTTTATCTGAATACATAAGAAATCTTCATATGCACATACTTCCTTCAGGCTGTTTTTACAATGTGTTTACAGTGTAAGCATGATTTCCATGCAAATAATGGGAGTGATTATTTTTAAAAGTGTCTAAGACAGGAAAGAGAGAAGAGCTGTATGGGAGAAAGTAGTAATTTTGCTGCTGCTTGTTTTTTCAGTATTATCTTGTGGGTGGAAAGAGAAGAAATTTCATTTCCTTTTAATGATATGAAATGAGTAATCATGAAGAGCTAAGTCTATGCACTTGTAAACTGGGCTAAAAATGACATACATGTGCTTTTAGTTGTTTCACTTCTTGATACTGAGGTTCTCTCGCAGGATAAGACGGTTCCAGTCTTACTGTACTTACTGTAGGAGTGAGAAGGACTGCTCTGCTATGGTTGATGTAGGCAGTACTTTGAAATCTGCTAATTAGCTGGGGAAGCATTCTGTACAATTTCTGTATTTTAGTGAAAAAATGTGAAGAGTAGTGGGTTTTTTGTTTGTTTCCCATTCCTTTCTGATGAAAATGTGGATTTCCATCTAGCTAACTTAAGCTCAAATGGCCAGGCATTTATTTTCTGGAAGTAGATCTTGGTGGGTTTTTTGATGCAGTTTGCTAATGTACTCTAGTAGTCAAGGGATAAAATTTTCAGCTAAGCATAGCTCAAGCTGCAAGCCCCTGCCTTAACTACCACAGAACCAGCAGAAAGTTTTCAGCTTTTACAAAAGTAGCTTGCAGCTTTTCTAGTTGAAAGAAAAAATTTAAAAAATATATATGCTTAGCTGAGCAACAAGGTTGTGCTTCCATTCCTCCTACTTGAGCAAGTATGAAGTAACACAAAGCAGCCTGAGCTGATGAAATACCATGCTGTTGTCAGAAGGTCCCACTCTTGGCTGCTCTGGTGATTGTCTGCCCCTGCAGAAAGTTGATTCAGCTTGCAGCTACCAGAAAGCTACCCCAGCCAAAGAGAGAGCGTTTCTTTGCCAGATTAGTTGCATGGACCCTTCTTCCTGGTCAGAGGCAGTGCAAAAGGGCTGTGGACAGTCTGTGCTGTCAGATAGAGAAAGGAGCTGGGCTGTGCTGCTGCACTGCTTCAAAAATGTAAGTCTCAGCCAGAACTTCTTGACAAAACCTACGTCAGCCTACTGTATTCCCTGTGGAAGGAAGAATTGACAAAGCTGAAGTTAGTAGGAGAGGTGATTCAATTGCTGCTATTTCTCCTTTTTTTCCTCCAAGAGTTCCTGATGCATTTCTGCACAAAAGTTTTAAGTTGCTTTTTATGAGCTCATTTGAAATGGGATAGCCGCTGACAAAATTAGAATGTGCTGGCAATGACTTATGTCAGAAGTGCAGCCAGCACTCTGGAGTGAAGTTGCAAAGCTGCTAAGGGTTAAATGAGATTGTGTGAGGTTGCTGTGCTGTTTCCAGCTGAGCAGGAATCTGTCTCAAAACTCTGTGTGAGTTCAAACGTGTTTGCTACAAGCATTATCATGGAGGTGTCAATATTAACAGCTGGCTCTGATAATACCTTACCACTTGAGCTGTCAGGGTTTATCCAGATGATTTGTGTGCCTTTACCAAGACTGTTCTGAATTTGAGCAAGTGTCTTCAAGATGAGCCAATCTACAATGATCATGTTATAAAACCCAATTTCTATTGAGCAGGAGATCCTATTGCAATGAATTTTCACTAGATTGAAACCCTGATTGCAAACTAAACGCAATGAGTAAGTTGTCTGGCAACAACATCAAACTGTACCAAGTTTTTCCATTGTTAGATTATTGTGTGTTAAAAGGATGTGTTAAACTGCAGTCTTGCCATAAAAGCAAGCTAGTCTGTCTAGATGGCTATTCCCCTGCTAAACCTCTGGTAGTTCCTGCAACTCCCTGACCTCTTCCTTTTTTTTTATTGTTCAAACAGGAAAAGTGACAGTACGGTGGAAATGGTGAATATACAATAGGCTTACAAAGTGCAAAGGAAAGCAGTCTTCCATTAAACTTTAATTACATAATCTCTGAATTGAATTATGCAATACAACATTTGAATCATAACTTTGAATTAATTTATTTAATTAATTTATATATGTCCCTTCAGTAGTAGCTGTGTACACTGAAACATTGAAAGTATGGTTTAAGATGTCTGGTCTTAACGCTTGGCTTGAGGCTGTGGCTCAACTTGTGGAATCTGCACTCACTCTGCACAGCTTGGTACCCACCAGGCTAGGGAGAGCCATCTCAGGAACCCCATCAGGAAATTGTGGGGAGGGAGAGTGCACAAGAAAACAAAACAAAAAAGCAACCAAACAACTACGATGGGTCTGGCTTTATTCGGCTGTCCATACTCAAAGTTTTATGGTCTATTCCCCTGTGAACTCTGGGAACGAGTGTCAGTGAGAAACCACCAGTGCTTGTGTGAGGTAAAAATGTAGGCCTGAGAGGCCCGCAGCAGTGTATGCTCAGGTTAAACCACCACAGCTTTGGGATTTTTTTTTTTTTTTAAATTTGTTTTGTTTTACTGTGGAGGCTTTTTGTGGTTTTCATTTGTCACTTTGTTTTTGTCAGCTCAGTAGTGAGTTGGTCTTAAAATCTGGTTTTGTCTCTTCTAAAGCTGTTGAAGGAAGACTTACCCCTCAAGTGAAGAGGAAATGTATTGCCTAAACTGTTTTGTTGACACTGAAAGTGTGAATTGACTTTTTATCCTCATATTTGAATGCATGCATCTTAATTGCCACTTAGAGAAGTATTCAAGTTAAAATATATATATATATATATATAAATACTCAGTTTTGTTTTTCTAGTTTAAGAAATAAATCTTTTCAAGTGCTTCAGGAGCTCCCAAAAGATTCAGTAATAGAAGTAAGCTTCAGAATTGTGCCTGTGATACAGAAATGAACAGAAATCAAGCTTTACTGTGTTCTTCTTTTGGCATGCTCCAGAAGACTGGAGTTTACAACTCAGATTTTACTTCAGCATGAACATGGTGATTTCTTTAAGAAGTTTCCATCACTGGAGGAATGTGATTTGTGGGGCTAAGGAGCGTGGACAGTAACATGGGGATAGCATTAATTGTGGGTATGATGCAGGAAGCAACATAAGTAATGAGCTAGAAATTTTGTGGCTGAGATGGTCTTTAGTATCTTTAGGTGGAAATAAAGACCACCATTACTATATGAGCTACTATAAATGGCACTTGAAGAGTTTTTTCTGTGCACAGAGAAACATTCATCAGAATAATTTCTCCTGGCCTTTATGGAAGTATAACAGAAAATGTTCATTAGGTGATAAATGTGTATCCTTCTTACAGAGCTGAAGTACAAATTCCATCATTAAAACCAAAACTCTTATTGGTAAACAGAAGAATTTTGGAACAATCATATTTTTGGTATATAAATATGAAATATGTTGGCAGGGCCATTAAGCGCAGCTCCTTGTCTGTGAGTTTTTAAATTTATAATTTTGACCTTCCAGAACCTAACATCAAACTTGTCTGGTTTTCATTAGGATGCTCATTCAAAATGCACTTCTGCTCTTCAGGTCTGGATTTCCAAAGTATGGATGTCTCTTTCTTCAAAACAGAGAATGGGAGTGTTTAATTGAGATAATTTGTGTTTCTTCAGATTTAAAAAATACAAAGTATCTTCCCCTTCCAGAGCTGGGCTCTGGAAGTGTTTGTCTTCTTAGAGACAGCTGTTGGAAAGTGAGGAGGCTTCAAATTATTCGTTCTCTGTAATACCTAGTTGCTAACTGATAAAGCCATTTTTAGCAACAGAATGTTTGGCAACTTTGAAATTTAGTGAGCTCTTAACTTTCCAGCTTCTTGAAGGACACTTTAGTCCAGGTGTGGTTGAGTATTCAGAGTGGACAATGGAGAGAACTGGGAGTCCTGTCCTCTTGCTACTCTTAACAAGTTGAGAGAACAAGTCTGTTGAGAAAACAAGTCTTTAACTTGAAAGCAGGCTTGATGTCTCAGGCACCCAGCATTGCCTTCCATGAGGAAGCCTGTTTCCATCCCTACCTTGTTATTTCTCCTAATTTTTATTTATTTATTTAAGAAGACACAAAGTTAATTACAAAGTAGCAAGCTAGATGTCTCTCTTGAAATTTGAAATGAAAGGAGGGGCTAGTGAAAGAAATAAAGTAACTTTTCTATACTGTATTTGCTTTTCTATACTGTATTTGCAGATGAAATTCTAAACATCTTGAAAGGACTTAAAGCAGATACGGTAATGTTTTGCTCAAACATACAATTTCGAATCTTAACATTCTAAAAAAAACATAAAAGGGATTATAATTTCATAGATGTTAGAACTTAAGACAATATAATTTGTCAAAGCTGCATGGTATCTGTTGAAACTTTGTCTAATGCTTGAATCAGATGAATTGAGACAAGCTTCAAAAAATGCTGAAAAATGAAATGAGCAGTTACTCAAATAGGGTAAATTTACTTATGAGATCAGAATTTTCACAGGGAAGGGAAGTCATTCTGTATGACGTGTTTTAACTGATATCACAGTTCAGAAATCTTTAAGAAAATGGGCCATAAAGTTCAATAGTGGATGTTACTGTGTCTAGACCTAATTTTGTAAAGACGTCACTTTAAAATGGGAAGACGAAGTTCCCATATGATGATAAGAACACATCTAAAGTTTGTAAAAACACAAAGAGCCCACAACTGTAATACCCATGTTAAATATTAAGTGACTCATAGGAATCCTGTTTGGCTGGTTCTCTGCTTTAGTGTTTCTCTTACTAAACATCAAGGAATGGATGCCTCATTCTCCATAAAAGTACCTAGCATATGAGAGAAGTCAAATATTGTAAGTTACAATAAGTCTCTTACTTAACAAGGAAGCATAATCTGAGGCCTAATTTAATTCTTTTTGAAGCAATAAGTCAAGGACAGGTGAAAATTTATTGCTTCTTTTGTCTCATACAAAGGCAACACACTTACCATGTCAAGAGTAATTTGAAAGTAGTAATTTCATGCTAGATCTACTGATTTGAGATGATTAATGTCTTTTTCAGTAATTGCAGTAATAGTCTGTTCCTCCATTCAAAAATGCAGTTGGGGCAGAGGGTAAAGGCTGTTTCTTGTGCCACTTCCTTGGCTAACTTCTTTAGCTTGATTTTGCTTCTGAGATTTATTTAGAGGACAGGGCTTTGCCAGAAAAGCAGGAGCAGAAACTGATAGAAGTACTCTAACATAAGGACCAAAATAATCAATTCTAATTTAATGCTGCAAAGCGGATATGAATGACCTTTTGTTACCCCTTCGTAACTACTTTTGAGCTACGGCTGCTGACAAATGAGTGTCTGGAGTTTACACAGAGGTGTGACTCAGTTTCTACATTATGGCTGGTGATCTTTTCATGGCTGCCCCAGGACAAGGATGGAGCAGGCTTCACTTTCTAGTGCTTTGTCTGGTCAAGAGGAGTATCTGCTTGGATGAGAGTGATTCACTCTGTGCTGGGAATTGTTGACAACTGAACCTGCTCAAGTATTAAAAAATAGTTAAATGATAATCTGTTCCTCTGCACAATCAGTGTCAGTGTCCTATAAGGTCTAAGCACTAACATTACAGAATTGCTTGCAAATAACCATTATTTATTTATTTAAGGTAGTCAATATTTCCCTCTGAATACGGTTTCAAGTGCTTGTGGTTTGATATCAGATGGCTTTCAAAACCAGCCCTTCGTTTCCTGGAATAAAATTGACCCCATGTATGACAGTAAAGCACACAAATGCTTCTGTTCTTTAACGCCCTTGATGAATTTCTGTCTTATGCATTCTGAACAAGTTTTGTTTAGTCTTTTCTAATAGAATGTTTTATAAAAACAGGGTAATGTATTTTGTTTTGAAGGTTGTTCACCTCCTGTATATGTCAGCTCTTGAAATGACTTGTTAAGGAGAGGTGTATTAGTGATAAAGATAGAAGGCTGATGTATAGCCATTCAGATCAGAGATGCTTCCAACCTTTCAGTTCTGCCTGTAGCAGGTATGATTGCTGCCTTTTAGTGTGACTCAAAAGCTTCCTGTGCTTGTGCATGCCATAATAGCATCATCTCAGCTTTGCTCCCTCTTCTCTTGGCAGGGACCATGTTGCATCACAGCCCTAAGAGAAGAATATCCCAGTTTAAGCAGGGAAGTTTGTAATGAAAAGAGTCCCACAGCACCACTTTATTTCTTGAAATATTTCAGAACTGAACATCAGATGTGGCTGTTCCTAGTAAATATGCTGGTATTTTGCAGCGTTCTGTTGGAGCCATGCACGATTCTTGTCCCAAACCAGAAAGTGAACATTTACAATACAAGGCCTTGCAAGATATGGAAATATTAACCTGAGAATTGAAGAACTTAGTGGTGGGACTTTGTAAAATGACAGTTGCTTGAAGTTTGCTAACTTGGAAATGCTGCAGAAATCCTGGAAGAATGATGCATTGCATGGGGTAGACTAGGGAAATGTGATGAGTAGTTTGTGATTTGCTTGTTGATCCCACATTGCTGCTTGCAGCAATTTAAAAAATAAAAATATAATTTAAAAAAGAACCATAGTAATAGTGGTTCTTTTTTAAGTACAAATCCTAAGGAGCACACATTTCCATTTCAAAAAAGAGTGTGATGGAAGATGGGTGGCATTAGCTTATTGGGCACATGCACTCAAGACTGAAATTCTGCTGTAGTTCGTTGTTTGCATTTGATAACTGCTGAAGGGCTTAATATAGTTAACTTGGGAGGAAAAACTTGCCGAAGGAAAACAGGACTCTTGAGCCCTCTTTTTAGGGGAGTATGGCCAACCTGGGGCTCTCTAAGCTGTGACTGGTAAGCAGAACGTGGAGCTCCACACCAGCTGGCCAGCAGTGGGATGGGCTGAGAAACCCACAGCAATTAGCCTGGCGCAGCCTCATAAGGAAACGCTGACAGTAGGAGTTGCTAGTTTGCCATAAAACTGCCTACTCTGTGATCTGGGGTCTGCAAAGTTGCTGTGTGGGTTGTTTGAGCAATACCTGCCAGCTGAAAGTGCTGGTACCTCAGCTCTTGGAGGTATCTTCTGACACAGGTGAACATCTGGTATACGTGCATGGCCCAGAAGGTTGGCTGTTGGTGTGGTTGGTGTGAGGTACCTTTCTTATTCACTTTGGAATGTAGACCTCTGCAGAGCATCCTGCTTTTGAAGGAGGCAAAGCAATGGAAACTGTTCTGCCCTTGACATGTTCTCTCCATTGTTTGTCTAAAATGCTACTAGGCTGATCTATTTGAACTGCAGTAAAAACAGCTGGTTGCTAGGAAAAACACCCTTAAGCCTGTAACTGTGCTTTGTAATTGCCAGTAACAAAAATTCAAATAAGAAATTTTGTAGTTTATTCTGTTCCTGGCTTTGTCATCTTGAAACAGTCACGTCCTCCCCCCACCTTGTACCTCCTTGTGTTTTCTGCTTTCATGTTTTCACCTGATCACAGTATCCTTTCTTTTGGGAATGTTTCTCCCTGGAGTTTCTTGACTAATTCTCAAGAACTGTGAAGGAGTTTTAATGTAATCTTTCACATAACAAGAAATGTCTAAGGCTCCAGTGTTATGCTGACAACTGTTTTGCAGCATCTTCTTGGGGAAGTGCACATTAATAGTGGTGCCTGTGGCAAAGCTTCTATCCCCCAGATCTATTCTCATTGCTTCATACTGCTTCCATGTTTGCTTTTGCTAAAGCTACACTGAATTTCTTGTACAGCTGTAACAGATTCTTTTGAAATGAGAAAAATAGGTCCTCAACCATTCTACATGATCTTGCAGTAAGCTCATATATTTTGCCAGGAACTGTTACAAAGACCCTCCTTGAGTCTTTGACAGTGATTCAAGGATCATCTTGCTAGAAAAGGCTCTTTATTATTGCCAGATTTATCTGGAGAGATGCCAGAACTGCTTGATCCTGCCTCTTGGATTTGCTCTTTCAGTTTCTAACACTGATTTTCATCTAGAATCTTGTGAAATATGAGCTAGAAGGTAGCTTGATTTTCCAGCCCAAAGTACTCACGTGCCTGTCTTCAAACTAAACACTGAAGATGGTTCTCAGTGGATCATTCAAGCGGTCTTCGGTATTTTACACTTTAATCTCAGGTCTTAAACTTTTGAGTTTTCATGAGAAGACCCCTGTATCTGGAGCTTTATTTCACAACTTAGATGATAATAGTGCTAAATGAATTGCTTGTCCATCTGATTGTTGAATGTGGCTGCTTAACTATGTGACCACCTCAGACTGCCTCTTTACAGAATTGTAGAATTCTTTGAATTGGAAGGGGCCTTTAAAGATCATCTACTCCCTGTTTTGTTGCAGGGCAGCTGGGCACCTGCAGCTAGGTCAGGTTGCTCAGAGCCTGATTCAGCCTGACCTTGAGTGTCTTCAGGGATGGGGCATCCACCACCTCTCTAGGCAACCTGTCCCCTAGGCTGGTAGTGCATGGCTGGCCTTCTCTGAGAATGTACTTTTATGAGTGGTCATGATAAAAGTCTGCATGGATCTCCTGGTTTGGAAAACCAAATGGAAAAGTGGGAGGCTGAGGGCACAGTGTTCAACAGCAGCAGTAAAAAGTAGAAGGGTGCAAGAGCAGCAGAATGCAGGAAATGTAATATATACATGTGTGTGGGGGTGTGTGTGTGTCAGTTGAGCAGTTGATACTTCATTTTATTTTAAGGTTTTGGCCTCTGGTCAGTGCTTAGTATATTCTAATATGTGTCCTTTCCTCATCAGATTGTTTTAATTAAAATGGATACAAAATGTTCTGCGGACCATGAGGAAGGAAGGCCTTTGGGAACATTCACTGCAAATGTTAGCATCTCCCAGGAGGCTGCTGCGTGGTCTGGCCGTTAGGCTGAGGGGAAGAAAAATCAGGCTGTCCTACTAACTCAGGCAGGCTGGGAGAACTTGGGTTCAAGGATGGTTATTTTTTAGAACTAGGATAAAGAGTGAGTATGCAAACAAAGCAGTGAGGCTGGAAGGGAGTGGTAGAGAACATCCAACCTCCTAAGTGTGCACTGATTTAATAATGAACAAGGTTACTACAGAAGGAAGCTTTGGAAGACGCTTTAGTGGTTCATTTGCTGGAAAGCTCCCTGCTTGGCATTGTCAGAGCTCGGCTCACTGCAGCATGCAGTGCTGGGTCCTGCGGTGGGCACGGCTGCAGGGAGCAGAGCAGTGACCCCCATCCTCCCGACGGGGAGCGGGGCGGCACCGTGGGCCGCCGCTGGGGCTCCCTGCTCAGCAGGGGGCTTAGCATGAGGACGAGGAGAGGTTCCCAGCCTTAGACCGGTAGCGTAAAAGCGCTCGATGCCAAGGCACGGCTGCTTAAGCTCTCCAAGCGTATCGGTGTCCAAGCGAGCGTTCCGCCCGTGGTTCTCACCGGGACGGCCTGACCGCACGGGTCGAGCAGCGGGACGCTCCCGTGCGGGATGGACGGCCGCGCTGCGCCGGGCGCGTCCCGGCGGAAGGAGCGGCACAAAGCCGCGGCTCAGCCTGCGCTGCAGCTCCGCCGCCAGCCTGCCTCGGGGCGTGCGCCGGCCGCCCGGCCTCCCCCGCGCCGTCCCCGCACGCAGGGCGGCAGCGGCGCGTCCACGGGCTGCCGCGGCCGAGGGGAAGGGCAGCGCTCCCCTCCCCTCCCCTCCGCCGGGAAATCGCCCGGAGCCCGGGGCTCGGCTGCGCGGAGGGCAGGACTGCGGCTGGCGGCGCTCGCGGCTGCGGCTGCCCCGAGATGGGCTGCGCCAGCAGCAGGCTGTGCCTCTACCCCCAGTGCGCCGCAGCCAGGGTAACGCTGCCGGGGGGCTCCTCGCGCTGGGCTGCTTTGGGGGGCGGCGGTGTGGGGGTGGGCTTGTCTCTTTTTTATTTTTTTTCTTTTTTTTTCCCCCACCCGGTGCAGCAGGGAGGGCAGCGGCTGCCTCTGCATGCCACTGCGAGCCCCTAACGCACCTTACCGGGGGCAGATGGAGTGCTTGGCAAAGTTTTGGGGTCGTGCTTGTATTTTCCTTAAGGAAGCTTCAGATATTTATTTCAGTGCATGCCTCTTTCACCGTACTCCGGTGCCCTTGTCAGCAATCGCTTGGTTTGTTCTGTAAGGTTATGTTGCTCCACCCATCATAAAATATGTAATTAATGGCTGTGAAGCAGGATCTTAATTGCAGTGTTATCCTGGAAAAAGCTGTTCTCCGTTTTAAAGTATAACTTGCTTAACAACAGGACATCTGTGTATTTGGTAACAGCAGGACTGTTATCCTAAATGATTCATAGCTTGGCTTCTTGCTCCTGCCTCTTGTTTTCCTACAGAGCACATGCAAGTTATTGGAAGGTGCCCTGTTTGGATCACTTATGTTTGTCTCTGTTTGTTTTTACTTCTGCAGAGGGAGGAAGCACTGAAACAACATAAAGAGTTATCTCAAGAACTAGTCAACCTGCGAGGAGAACTAGGTAAGAACCTATTTTTCCAAATCTGAATGAAAACAGAACTGCAGCAAACCAGGTCTGTGGAAAGAGTGATGCCGTGGCATTGTAATGGCAGGCAATGAGTTCCCTGGCTGAGTTCTGCTCGGGAGCTGCACTGCTGCATTGCTCTGCACCACTCTGCCTTTGCCTGCTCATGGAATCTGCATCTGGTGGGCAAAGCACTCCCTTCCTGAACCTAAGAGACTGTCCCACATTGTGCCCTCTGCTTAGATACCCAACTTGTATGCTGTTTCTAAAGATATGAAGAAGAAATCTATAAATCTGTGAAATACACTGCACCAAATCTTTGTTTTGCGTGAGTTGCTTGTCGGTGAATGAATATGAAATTAACAGAAAGAAATGGTATCAGGCTAATGAGATTAAATTTTTAAACTCAGCCTAGCAGACAGCTGCAATGTGAAATGGAGCTGTAATGTGCAAGGGCTGGTTTTGCAAACTTTGAAGCTTAGTTTAACTGCATTTAATGGTAACTTCATAGAACTGGTTCAGTCTCGAAGCAGAATAATCTTGTGGAGTCTAAAAAGTCATCAAATTGAAACTGATGGCATTTGAAAGTGAAGCTATCATTTTATAGACAGCTCACCTCTGTTGTTATAGAACCCCTTTACAAAGGAAAGATCCTTGGGAAGCAGCAGTGATTTGTGTGAAGTAGTTTTAGATAATGACTGATTACTGAGGAGTTGGAAACTTGTATTTTTACATGCTTTGGAAGCTGTCTCAGCCCAACTTGTCTTGTGTGGGTAGGCCTTCTTGCATGCGGGTGTATGTTTAATTATCAGATTTTTTATTAGTGCTGATTAGCAGGGTGGGCAACTCCATCAGCACGTCTGTTGAAAGAGCTGAAAGCTGGCGGGTAATGGCATGAATAGAGGAAGCCTTGCAGACCAAGCAAGTATATGAACGTACTGAAAATACAAAACGCATTTCAGAGATGTGTTTTCATTGCTGGAAGTCAGTGCTGAAGAGCAGAGGCTTTTCTAGAGCTTAGTGCATGATGGCATCTGTCAAGCTGCAGCCTTTAACCTTTCTGGTGGCCAAGTGTCAGGGTTGCAGTTCTGCATCTCTTCCAGGCCAGTCCCAGTAGGAGCTGCTTGTGAGAGATCCTTGTAGCCCTCTGCCTTTCTGTCCTTGTGTCAGCACTTGGGAAAGCTAGTGGTTGGGCTCACCTGCCTGCCTGGTGAGTGCCAGAACAACCACAGGGGAAGGGGCTGCTGGGGGAGGTGGAGGCCGTGTCCCTTGACTGCAGCATCAGCACATCTGCTACTCTGAAGTGACAAAATTAGAGTGAGAGTAGTACTGTGCAAACAGGATTCTTGCATTGTTGGGTGACCTATGAAGTTGTGTTGTGAAGATGATGAGGACATAGATTTATTTTCTGTATGTGTGTGTGTACGTATACGAATGTATGTAACTTTCTGGGCAAATCTATTTGTTTACCTTATCATGAACATTTCTTGCTCTGACAGCAAGCCTTCTGAAGTAAGCCTCCCTATCCTGTCATTGCATCTGCAGTGTTATCTTTCCTTTATCTGCCTTTATCTTTCCTTTATCTTTCCTTTATCATCCAGGCCAATTAACAAGAAGGGGAAATTCAGATTAGAAGGATAGACCAAAATCTATCCAGCGCTAAGCCCATTTTTTAGGGTTTTGGTTGTTTGTTTTCTGAAAGCTTAGTTCATTCCAGAGACCTGGGATGGGGCTCCTACTACAAGAATGCACTGCCCTGCCAAAGGGTACTTAGACAGCTTCAGACAAATCAGCCCCCCTGTGCTGCATGGCACCTGCCTGCAGAGCTGACAGTAGGTGATGCTGTGCAAGGCCACCACCATCCTCTTCCAGTGGTAACACTTCTGTGCCAGCTCTGCAGAGCAGCTGAGGACAGCCTCAGGTTTCCACACTGCCCGTAATTTCAGAGAAGAATTTATCTTCATGCAGGGTCTTGTGTCTTAACTCCATCATGCACGTAGACTGTCTGTATCTCTTACCATGGGATGGGAATGTATTAACTGCAGTACTGCAAAATTAGACACATCTTCCGTTCTATCTGGCTTGAAGAGGGTTTGTTTAAAGTAGATAAATAAAAAAGCCAGCTGGCCCTTACTTGTTGACCAGCTTTGCAAAAACATTCTTGCAGTGTTAGCTTTAGCTGACAGTAACCTGTTTAAATGCACACCTGCTAATCAGCTTTGTGTTTCCACTGTTAAATGCGTACAGCTGTACTTCAGGTTCCCATAGGCTATCTGAGGTAAGCACTGAGAATTTTGATTGATGGTGTCAGTTAGACACAGGCTGACATTTGAATCTTTTTTGGTTGTACAGACACTACAGGTCCCACAGAGTCCAGGCTGACATGTTTGTAAGGCATGTTGTTCACAGGCTGGGAACAGGCCATCTAGGAAGAGGAACCAGGTGTGTCAAGCTCCATGTAGGCTGTGCCAGGTTTGAGAGGAGCACAGAATCTTTTGCTGCTCACACCTTGCAGTGTCGAGTCCTTGGTTTCTGCCTTTTTGAAGTTTAATTGTGTATGTTCCCAGGCTCCTTTATTTATCTTGTGAAACTGACTGGCTTGCTGTAAAATTCTGTAATTCCGTAATACACTTCCTATTCAAATACATTCTTGTTTAATGACGGTGTGCAAATGGAGCATTAGCAGTGTGGGCTGATTGAGCCATGCACTGCTGCAGCCCTAAGATCTCCCTTAGCCAGCTGTGGTGTCCTTATTCCACGCATGGAGGGCATTCCCCAGGCACCGTGTTGGGGGTTGGACATAATGGTGGTTGGGGAAGGGCTTTTCAAAGGAGGCCAGATCCATTCACAGCCTCAGGGACTGAACGGGGGAGATTTCAGTGTAACTGCTTTGGTCCTGGGAACCCGGAGCAGATCCGAATGCTGCTTGTCACTTAAATTTCCCTGCTCATTAACGTACAAGCTGCTATATAAATCATTTCTAGTTGCCTGTTTAATTATGTAAGTAGAAGCAGCAAGAACTGCATATTTCCTCAGTGACATGAAACTGCTCCTTGCAGTGAATTTGACTCTGGATTATTTCAGTCTGCAGCTCTGCTGGCTGCAGCCCAGGCCCATGCTGCTGCAGGGTTGGCACAGCAGCTGCTGGCCCCTTTGGACCTGCAGCCAGGAATCTTTTTAGTGGGCAGGAGGGATGTGCACGTGTCCTGTGCAGTCCTGTGGACTCCTCTGCATTGCAATTGATAAACAGCATTTTCTTCAGAAATATTTTCGTGTAATTTTCTCTGCTATTTTTTATTAGTAATTGACCTTTAAAGCGTGCTTTGGAGGTTGGGATATAAAGGCTATTGGCTTTTTTGTTCTGTTTTTTTTTTTTTTTAACTGGCAGATGAAGTGAATATGGTTTGGTTTCCAGGTTTGGGTAATTCTTAAAAACATTTAACAGAAGCTAGACATTTCCATCAATTATCTGGGGGAAGGAGCATTTCCTCCCATGCGTTTGCCTGCCTGCTGACGCTGTGGTGATATTTGTAGTACTAAAGGATAGGAGCTTTCTTCCTGGCAGATACCTGCGTACTTCATCTGAGCATTCAGCCTTACCCACCTATATGTGCCCTAAAGCGTTCTCTTGGTTTACCTGGCTCATTTCAGCTTGCCCAAAACTTGGCTTGACGCTGTGCCATGGGTAACACCCAGAGAAACTTGGTCATAAACTGAAAGCATGCTTGGGTGGAAGAATTTCCAGTACTAGGAATCTGCCAAAAACACAAATTAATTATTGGTTGGTTATGATAATAAACCTTTATATAGAGAAGGAAAGAAGCTTGTGCGTCTCCAGTAGAACTGCTGGTCAACAGAACATACACATAAATAATTCTATGTGATTAATAACATTAGAACAATAAAATGTTATGCACTGTGATGTAGTACTATGCTAAATGCTTGATGTTCTCTGGCAATGATCCTTATTTCACGTCCCCCACACCTATTAAAGTGCCACTGGTTTGCTGCTTCAGCAACCTCTTCAGAATGTCAGACAGCCCCATGGCTTCTTGTTTCCTGAAGCATGGCTAGGCCAGGGAGTGACTTGAATAGTTTTATGAAGATAACTTTTGTTTCAAAATGATTCGATTCAGGTAAGCTGTCTTATCTCCTCTGAGCTGTGCTTACAGTGGCTTTTAAGTGAGAGTAGAGTAAGTTGAGAAATGTTTTTATGTAAGTACTTGATCCATAAGGACTGAATTGGTTTATTGTGATGAATTGTTAGATAACTGGAATAAAAAACCAACTAAATCTTAGTTTAAATTAAGGAGGAGATGCTGTGCAATTGTCAAGGCTTACCCCTTGGCTGCTTTTGCTGGAAATGTGAGAGAAATGTCTTCGGGGTTCTATGAAAAA
The DNA here is from genome assembly GCF_987193195.1 of Phasianus colchicus. Taxonomy (NCBI): domain Eukaryota; kingdom Metazoa; phylum Chordata; class Aves; order Galliformes; family Phasianidae; genus Phasianus; species Phasianus colchicus. The sequence continues at coordinate 44,444,097 of NC_143439.1, forward strand.
GGGCAACCTCTGTGGCTGTGGTTTCTCATGCAGAAAGGTGCTGCTGGTGCCCACTTTCCACATCCCCTAGGCTGGGGTTCAGATAGCTGACATACAGAGCTGTGCAGTGACACATGTGGGATGGAAGTGGCCGTTGTTCACATCTCCATACAGGTGTTAAATTCACAAGCTGAAAGCAGCATTTCTGGTCAGAAGGTATGCTGCTACCAAATTTCAGAAACTTCCTGTGATTGCCAGAGGTAGTGGTGGTTCTGCCCAAAAGAACCACATTCTTATTGCACTGTGTAATAAGCAGGTGTTAGAAGTGTAGAAATATGGAATAATCTTGCTCTGTGCTGTTATAATACAGGAATGATGGTCTGTCTTGGATTGTTCACCGGGACAACCAAGTGCAGAAAAAAAAATAATGGATTTGCTATATCAATAATGAAGTAAACCCTGCTTGATTTACTGACTTGATTTTTCTTTCAAATGCTGCCAGACTGTTTGCATCTCCTGTTGCTTTTTGCTCAAAGTGTATGGTCTTATTTTGTAATGAGTGGCCTAAGGAAGATGTGGAACTGTGAAGGGAAGTGCTATAAGAAGGCAGAGGAACGTATAAAAAACAAGCATGCATTTCAGGATGTCTCTGAAGTTCATGGAAAGTTGAAATGGAGTTTTATGTGCTACTGGAAGTGTGCAAGTTCTAGTTGCAATTTTTTTTTCACAAAATTAAACACCAGTTCTGGGAGAGAAGTCTTACATTGAGTTATCAAAGTCAGTCAGGAGTTTTGCAGTATTCCCTGCTGTGCATAAGTGGCCCAGCAAAGGGATGATTGCCTCTTGCATGGCCTGTCCCTCTCTTAAAACAAGACAATGTGCAGTCGTAGATTGTATTACTCAGTGTGGAGACAAACAGAGCTGTGCAAAATGCTGCAGACACTTGAGTCTTGAGCAAGGGGACAGATCATTGTTGTTTAGAGGGCTTCTTGTAACTTCAGCACAATTCTTCAGTTGGAGCTTTTGCTGGAACTTCACATGCAGTTCACTGCACGCTCGTGGTACTGGGAGTCCACTGGCGGTTTTGCTCCTTGCCTGCATGGCAAGGGTGCAGCAAAACATGCTGTCTGCAGGGACGTGCAGAGCCTTCGGAAGGCCAGGTGACTTCCAACTGCTGGTGCAGACTTTAAAAGTTAGTTTTTGTTTATCTTCATAACATGAGTCTTCTCATAAATCTGGATTGCAAACTGGCTGAACAAGACCTGATGTGGCTGTTCCCTTTGACAAAGGCAGGGTTTGCTGTTTGATTTTTTTCTGAAATGTTTTGCGTCATCTGAAGATCTCTATGCTGATATTTAAAGACAAGGCAAAGTGAGGCAGCAAATTCTTTTAGCTCACCAGAGGCAAAGCAGTGGCTCAGGCCTTATAAGTCAAGAGTTGGATTACTTGGTTTTTAAAGGAAGTGGATCATCTGAAAGTTCACTACAATTACTTTAAATGAGGCATGTGAGCTGCTTGCTCTGTGCCATGACTCAGTGGTAAATGGCCAGATCTGTTCTGCATGTTGCTGGTTGAGTGATGTTTCCATTTGGTTCTCTGCCTGTTTCTTTGCATTACAAAGAACATCCCCTATCTATGACATTTCTTTTTTCCCAAAAGCATGAAAATGCAAAACATACACAGTCAGTAAACTTGTCAATGTGATGTGATAGGAGTTTGCTCATTTTTTTTCTCCTTCCCTTCCCCAAAAGAATCTGTTTATGACTGTCATTCATGGAAAAAATTAAGGAAATAAAAATCTTACTTGATGATGGTTTAGAAAGCTGTGAAATCATGAGTGAATGTTGTGATGTGTTTGTGTTGAGCTTTTCATTGCATTATTGCCAATGTCAGGGCGAACAGCTTGCCTTAGTGCTGTCCTGCTCAGCAGAGCTTTCCAACAGAACACTTGCACAAAGCTGAAGCGTCTGGGTTCTTGTGGGGTTGGTTGGTTGGTTTGTTTGTTTCTAAAACAAACAAAAACAAAAAGGCACCAGTAATTCAAGAAGATACAGATGCAGAGAGATCTCCATGCAGTACAGCTTTCTCTTACACTTCAAGTGCACGCATCAATTGATTGCAGTAGTGCCAGGACTTTGCTGCATTTTCCTTAATGGAGTGCAGGTACCATTCATTTGTTCTTTTGCTGAGCTGTAGCAGAGGGCAAATCTAACACATGCCCAACTTCAGGCAGGCTGCTTTCAGGACAGCTGAAGCCAGGACTGGTTTGGGCCTCAGCCCTTGAAGATCCATGTACAATCCATGTATCTTAGCGCTCAAACAAAGCTATGATAAGAATTTCCTGTAATGCCTGTACCAAAATTCTTGAATCTTCTAATGCTTCCACAGAGTTTATGTTGTTTGGGCAGTGTGCCAAGCTGCTATAAAGTGTGTGTGCACGTTAACTCTCCTACATTTCATTCAAGATCACATTAACGTTCTAGCTGATTTTTCTCTTAAGGAGATACTCACCTGATTAATTAATTTTAAAATTTATTTTAAGCAAAAGTGATAAATGCTGCACAGAAGTGATCGTGCTTGAGGTCGGTGACCTCGTGCTTCTGCTAGCGGTCCTGTTTCACCTTCTTCCAGCCCATGTGCAGCTGCACGAGGGGTTTGTTCCAATCCAATTTATAGCAGAAAAGGGATTCTTTCTGTTCCAGCGCTTTTGGTGGGAGGTATGAGTGCTAAATTTCAAACTCTAAAGCACAAGTTTCTGTTTTGCCTTTTAATCAGCTCAGTAAATATGGAGAGAAAAACCTAGGCAGTTTCCTTTACTTGCAGTTGTTAATAAAAATGTATGGAGAGCTGTAAAGTATTCTGTTTGCTTCTTTAACACTCTGCCCTGGGCCTGAACTGCTCTCTGTCTTGCATATTTAAATCTATTTGGTGCACGCACATTAGCAGTACGTTTCAGATTGGTGCTTCTGTATTACTCTGCTTAGGGCAGTCTGTGCAATTGCCTCAGTGTTCTGTAGTTGAGCATGGTTAGCATGCTGGATGGATGGCCTTCAGGATGTTAAGACTTTCCAATTTAGCTAAGTGGTTTATACATCAGAAAGTGAAGTACTCTGACAAATAGCTCCTGAAATGGGATCAAATTAGGTGAAGTAGCAAATCCAATTATTTTTTTTATTAGAGCACTCTGGTATCTCCAGTGAGACATTCATTCTTCTATGTCATGACATACTGTCACGTTTGTGCTTTATGTGAGGGTTTCTGATTTAACTAGATTAAATTAATTCTTAGCATAAGACACAATGTATTCAGTATTTTTGCAAAGGTCTTTTCTTGTGTCTTTGGAGGTGGCACTCGTTTCATAGATAAATGGATAAATGATACTTGTCTTTGTATATCTCAGTTCCTATGCAGGCATGTTTCCATCCTTAGTACCTGTAATGAGACTGTGAACTTAGCAATGAACTTGATCAGATGACTTTTTTTTTTTTTAAATTTTGCCATCTTCAGTAACAACTTCTGCAGCTTGTGAGAAATTGGAGAGAGACAGGAATGAACTGCAAGCTACTTATGAAGGATTCCTGCAGAAATTAAACGAGCAGCATCACAGCGATTTAGCTGAATTGGAGGAGAGGCTCAAGCAGTTTTACACCGCAGAATGCGAGAAGCTCCAAAGTATCTGCATTGAAGAAGCTGAGAAGTACAAAGCGCAGCTCCAGGAGCAGGTTTGTGGTATTTGGAGTAGGAATATTCTTCAACAATTGTTTTCTGCTACAAATGAGCCCTTGAGGAATCTTGACTGATTTATTTGTTTGTTTATTTTGGCTATTAATGAATGTATTTTATCTAATGTGAAACTCTACTTGATTGCAATTACGAAAGAAAATGTTAGTATGCAAAGCTGGCCAAGCCTTAAGGTTGTGTTTTAACATGGTAGAAATTCAGCATTCTGTAAGCTTCAGTTATGTCTGGAGCTCTTCGGGTACTTGAAGCAGCTTGAGTTTTAAGATTTATAAAACCACACCTGGCTTGGAATTGCTTTGCAGCAATTCCATGTGTGTGAGAGACACGTACATTCTGTTGGTGTCTGTAGACTGTTCTCTTCTATTAAGTGTTGTATGTGGCTTAGCTTTTCCTGTGACCATCTGTTAAGTGCTATCTAGACTTAAGCACAGCATAAAACCACCATAACAATACTTTCAGCGAGGGTTAAAATGTCATAATAAGGGGAAAAACTCATCTTGTCATATTGCAGGTGGACAACTTAAATGTCACACATGAAAACTTAAAGCTGCAACTTGAAAACAGCCACTCAGAAAAAGTAGAGGAGCTGAAAAAGAAATATGAATCCTCTTTTTCGGGCAAGTATTGTGTATTCAAGTCCATACAATGTAGTACTACTAGTCACAAACAAAAATATTCAAACACATTAAACCTGAATATGCACATTTCCTTCTTCTTGCTGGTCAGCTATCCTTACAAATGCTGGCTGAATTCCTTCTTTTGGCTCTGAACAAGTCTATTTTATATACAGAAATAACCCATCGTGATTGAATGAAACTTTCAAAACAGTTTAAGAGTGGAGATGACTTTTACAGGATGCGTCTAAATTACAGCCTGCCCTCAAAATGTCATGGTAAAGGAGCAACTCTTTCCCTACCACCCCCACACTTCTGTAAGGAGCACCTCAAAATTGAGATGAACATTAAGAAGGGTTAGGTGGTGTCCAGATTGATGTGGGAATGTTTCTCAAGTTGAGAAATACTATGCATTGTTTAGAAGAGTGAAGTTTTTTCTAGGAAGAGATGTGTTCAGATTTAAATTGCATTGTGTCTAGATGATTTAAGAGGTGATGGCCTCCATCCTCCCTTTGACTCCACCTTACAAGCAAATTTCCAGTGATCTTTTTGTCTCCTTAAAGGCATTTCCAGTATAACTGCAGAGCTCTTCTGCAGGATATTTCCAAAGGAGGAAAGGAAATGTTTTTCAATAAATGCCGGGGAGACACGATACGTTTTTTGCCTCTAATTCCTTTCAGAAGATCAGCTTTTGTCAGATGTGGATCTGTGCTCAATTCGTCCATCTGTTGCATGTAGATGAGTGCTTTCAAACTTGAGATGCTGTCAACTAATGAAATGTGTTTGTGAGAGGACAGCCCACAAATCTGAAACGGCGATAAATCTTATACTTTGTAAGGCTTTGGGATGGTTTGTGATAAATGTTCTTTCCTTGTTGGCAGTGACTCTGCATCTGTGCATATGTGTTTTGGCTATTTGTCCTTGTTAAAAAAACAAACAAACAAACAAACCCCACATCATATATTAAAAATCTACAAAAATCATTTGTTGCAGAGCTCAAGAATGCCCATGAATCTGAAAGGAAGTCGCTTGAAGATTCCTTTAAGGAGAAGCAGGAATTGCTAGAGGTACATTTGGGGGTTGAGTCACTGCAGATCTAAAACTTAAATGGGATTTTGGAGATGTGCACTGAATTCTTGGCCTAACTGTGCTCTGTCTTTTCATTTCAGAAAAAAATTGATGAATTAAAATGTGAAAACGTTGCTCTAAGTGAGAAGCTGAAATTAGAAGAGCAAAAACAAACAGCCAAAGAAAAAGCCAGTCTTGTAAGTCCAGATCTCCAAAAGTAAAGCAGACAGGCAGAACTTTTATGCTCGGGTTTATTTTATTGCATGATGTGAAAGGCTTGTAATCAAATGTGAGAGCTCCAATACATATTAATATTGTATGTAAACGGATTGCCTACTGTTATAAATCTATTGAGTGTGTAAGTTAAAGCCTAAGTGAATCTGAAAACCTGAGTGTGTGCAGGTGTATCATATCTTGCTTCTCGTCAGTTGATAAATGCTCAACGAGCACCATGAGGGTGTGTAGGCTGTCTTGTATCACTGCTACAAAATTAACTTCTTGTACTTGAGTCTTCAATGAACTTATGACCTGTGCTTGTTTCTGGTGTATCCTTTAGATAAACTTTTCGTTCTCACCTTTCTCCCAAGGCTGTTGTCATCTATGATGCTCCTGGGGTCAGAAATGTGCTTTGAGAGAAGTTTTTCATGCATTTGGAGATGGCTAGAGACAGACATACTTATTTTCTAGTTTATTTTCAGTGTGACCTGTAGTAATGTTTTCTCACAGAGAGAAATTCTGTGCTAAAAAAAAAAACCAATTAAAATGCTCAGATTTTGTTGGTTTTGCTACTTTAAATGGGCAGTCTTGCAAGTGTAGTCAGTCTGTGTTTTATCTGTTAGGACAGTCTGTTAAGTGGGTTTGGACATAGTTGATTTATATGCCTCTGCTACGTTATGTCTTCTAGTATTCACCCCGTCTTTGACTTGGTCAAACACTCAAACCTAAAGAGCAACAGATATATGCTTGGAAAAAAATATAAACAGTAATAGAGCTCAGGGTCAGGGAAGTGGGACAGAGGAAGACCCTGATGGTCAGAGAATGGCAGGGCAAAATTCCAGTAACATGACCTTTGGCCCAGCTACAGGGAGCCCTTTAGATGGAAAACCAAACATGAACATAGAGAACTCTGGGAGAGGAAAAAGCCAGAAAAAAAAAATCTGCTTTGTGTGCAGAAGTGCAGGCTTACCAACTAGAAGCAGCTTTAATTCTCACTGGACCATTTGTTTCTTCTTGTTATTTATTCTAGTGGCAGGGCAGAACTGCAAGCAGAATCTGCAAGCAGTGTTGCTGTGTTTGGGAGAGGTGATACCAAAGAGAACACTGTGTTTAGCTGTGCTCAGAGGTTATTTTAGAGCAATAGTTAAGTGATTTTACACAGCTGCAAATATGCTTTGCATCCTGACAGATAAGCTTCATAAGCTTAAGGCTTCTGTATGGAAAGATAATGGTTTGATTTGATATATTCTTCCCTAGTAAACACATATGCTGCACTACTAGAACTTCTGTTTGCCTTCTGACGATAGAGGTGTATGCCTACCTTTCCAGCAGTATTTAATTAGTATCACTTGATATTCCTATATTTTTTTGCTAAAACCTTATATCTGTCTCTTTTCAGACTTTTTATCTGGCTTGGTATTCTGCTATGAGTAGGCAGGAGAGGAGGACAGGAGAGCAGGCAGAACAGACACAGACTAGATCAGGCCCTTGTGTCACTGTAAAGTGTGGTGGTTCTGTACTTAATTCCTGCACAGGGCTCTGATGTACTGTGGACCTCATCCCACAGAACTACAGGCATCTCCTGCACACCTTAGGATGCTTATGAGGCAATGAAGCTGTATTCATCATGGTACCTCAGCTTTCCACCAAAATGTGCTAAGAGAAATTGCTTGTTTTTAAAGATAGACTCAGTCACTGATTAACTTCTGTTTGTTTTCCACTCATACTATTTTGAAATGAACTTTATTTCTTTGCCTTTGAAATATTAAGAATGTGATTTACTCTACAGTGCTTGATTGCTTCCTTACTCTGGAAGAGATATCTCTGAAAAAAACAGACTGTCCCCACTCTTCCTTCCACCCCCCAAGAAAGCCAAGTCTTATGTACCGTACTGAGAAGTCACAAACATAAAACAGTGCAGGATTTTTAAATGCAATTGCATTGCCAGGTCTTCTGGAAGAATGTAAAACGAAAAATGTTGAATTTCTTCTTATGAACTACGTACCTTCAGGTAGAAAACAGTTAAAACTAGCTACAGCCAAATGTATGGCTTTATAAGCTTGTGTGTTTTTTGAACCGTTCCAGCACCTGAAAAACTCTTCAAATGTTTACTCTTATTATCTCCTGGGATGGGTTATGAGTAATGCAGAATAAATTTTGGAACTCCTTGCCTTAAAGGGAACCTTTCAGCACTCTCACAAAACTGGCTGGGCTGTGACAGCTTTAGTGCCATCCTCTGACTCATGAGGATTTTTCACATATGTACAAAGTCTTTTCTGAACACCTGCTAAGGGAAACTGCAACTGTTGATTTAAAATGAAGAACAAAGAAAATCAGATGAGAAAGCAGCACCGGATCTTTTTCTTATGCAAAGCTGTCAAACTTGATTTCACCTAGAACAAATAATTGTCATTCTGATTTTTATTTTCTTGCTCTTTCTTAAATAGCAGGGAAACACTTAAATCATCCATGAAATTAAGGTAATAAGCAAACTCTGTGGAAATCTTTCAGAAAAACCCGCAGATCATGTATCTGGAACAGGAGCTGGAAAGTTTGAAAGCAGTGCTGGAGATCAAGAATGAGAAACTCCATCAGCAAGATATAAAGCTAATGAAGATGGACAAACTGGTGGGTTTCCCCTGGGGTCAGGCAATTCTGGACTGTTTCTCTAGCTGTGTTCTGATGATGAATTCAGGCTGGTCAGACTTGTATGCAAAGATTTTTTTCTTGTTTAAAAGGAAGCATGCAAAACTAAAGGGGCACACTCCCACTGCAGGTACAACTTTGTTTGTGTTGGGCTGTATCAAGGGGGAACAGATGCTCTAAGTGGTCTTTCCATCTCTTAAGACAGCTACTGAGTTGCACGAACTATAGCAAGTTAGTATGGAGCTGAGAGCCTCTTCTACCTTTTCCTCTCTTTTACCCCATCTCCTAAACAAAAAGAAAATCCTCACCTGTTCACATTTACTCAAGTATTATGGAAGACAGACTGCACTGTTAGGAAAACCTTAACATGGTAGCTACATTAATTAAACAAGAAGAGATTGCATTTTCATCTAGAGTTGAGTAGCTGAGATCAAACACTTGTCAGCTTTAAATTATTTGATCAGCTGTGTGGATTTGTTCCCAACCTGTGCATATATCTATGTGAAACAGCAATTTTGGGGGCAGAACTTAACATTATTTGGCATATCTAATTTGTGGCCTTATCCTGGGTGGAGCTTTGGAACAGTTGTAATAACAGGTTGAGCAATATTTTAATGAGAAAATACAGAAGGGTTTGGATACAAGGGAATACATTCATGTTATTTGTTGAGTGTTGCACAACATCATATGTTGCACCATGCCATTGGTCTACAGTTGCTAGAACGTTACTTGTCAACCCTCATCTTTTCTGACAGAAGTTTGTCTCAGCAGAGAAGCCCTTGGAACATACAACCATTTAAAAATTAATTTTTTTCCATAACTATTGGTAACATCTTGCAACAATGGAGTAAAATCAGGAGAGTAGCAGGGAGAGTTGTGTACAGAGGGGAACTTCTTCCATTTCTTGCTCTAGCACAGTACTTCTAGGCAGCCTCCAGGCTGCAGCAGTTCACAGAACTGCTGCCTGTAACTCACAAAAGTTACTAGAATCTGCTAGTCAAGTAGCATGGACCTTATCCAGCTTCTCTTCTGGCATGTAATCAGCAAAAGTGGCACAATGCCAGCGTTACACAAGAATAAGGTAAGCAGACCTGTTTGACTATTTCAAAATATTAAGCCATGATAGCAGGTCAGTCTTCTTTTACTCAAAAGTCACTGTGCCTGTTTTTCCCTTTATTGTAACAAACTCTGTAAACTCTGTGCTAAGAATGTTGGTATCTTGAGTTGTATGTGTATGACTTTATTTTAAACTGTGACCTTTTATTCTAAGGTGGAAAACAACACCATCCTAATGGATAAATTAAAGAAGGTTCAGCAGGAAAATGAAGAATTAAAAGCTAGGATGGACAAGCATATGGAACTTTCAAGGTGAAAAATATCTGAAACTTTTAAGATATTCTCATTAACCTGGGGAAGATCTTCCTGTAACAAGCAAGAAAAACATGTAAACACCAGTGTCTAGGTTTATGTAGTTTTCTGTAGAAGAAATCTTTCTTTTTCTACTTCTGTCTTTATAGCTGTACATTCTTCTGTAGAAAACCAAACAGGAAGAGACTGTAAAGAAGTAAGGCTCATCAAAGCACTCCAAAGCAACATTTCAGGGAGAAGAAGCATCTCAGACAATACCATCTTACAGCAGATTGCTACAGGCTCACCAAATACTACTGGCCTCTCAGTTAAACTGGCTCAACTTTTAACTGCTTCAGTTGAGCGATTTGTGCCCAATATCAGGGAAAAGACCAGTATGTTTTAGTTAGCAATGACAGCAATATTTAGCATGAATAAAATGGGTCTGAGGTTCTTCTAACCTCAAGTGCTATTTAAATGAACAGGAAAACCTTTTTTGTCTGAGGTTCTATGTAGAGCTGAGTCTGCTCCAAGAGCCCAAGGCTTGAGCATGGCCACTGAAGATGTCATTGTTAGTGGGACAAGTCTCACTTTTCAGGTACTTTTTCTGGTTATATTTACTGGCCTCCAGGAATGCTCCTCATTGGAACCTCCTCCTGCTTTTTCTAAGCTACAAATGTAAATCCCATGGGCTGCAAACATGGTAAATCCTCATTTCATTCTCATACTAAGGAAGTAATTCAGTTGTAAGCAAAGCAGAGTTTTATGCAAGTTCAAACTATTCTTGAACAATGAATACTGTAACCAACTCTGTGACATGCTCTGACGTAAATCTGTCTTTTACAGGCAACTTTCTACTGAGCAAGCTGTTTTACAGGAGTCCCTAGAGAAAGAATCTAAAGTCAACAAACGTCTGTCAATGGAAAATGAAGAACTTCTGTGGAAGCTGCATAATGGTGACCTATGCAGCCCAAGAAAACTGTCTCCCAGTTCTCCATCTGTGCCTCTTCAGTCTCCACGAAATTCTGGTAACTTCTCTAGTCCTACAGTCTCACCAAGATGACATCTCGAAAGACAGGGGATTGCATTTCATTTGTGGTCTGCAGAACTGATCATAACTTTAATCGCAGGAGCAAGAGCTATATTAGCTGAGTATGACAACTAAACATAACTGGAAACTTGGTGCAAAAATGACGATAAGAGACAGATTATGGGAGTGAGACTCACGTAGCTTCTCCCAAAAAGACTTATGACCTCTATGGACAGAGTTGCACAAAGCACTTAGAGAGCAAGGAAAGACTTATTCATTGCCTTTTCACCTAACCATAAGGAAAAGCTCAGGGGCTTAGAGATAAAGATCACAACCTTTATAATATGTTCCTTATCACAGACACTTTTTTAAAGGCTGTTTGTTTGCGTGTGCGCATGTGTGCTGTGGATGGAATGGATGTAACACACCGTGCGTGTGTCTAATGCTGCCTTCTTTGCTGTGTATGTAATAAAGGATAAAAGCTGAAGACTACAGATTGACATGTACTTCCTTAACGATGGTGTCAGTTCACGCTTTTAGCCAAGGGTACTCTCACAGAAATGATGAGAGACAGCCACTGATGCTGTAGGTTAGTTTCCTTCATCTTCCTGTCTTCAGTGAAAGAATAGTGTGAAAAGCTTTGTCCATTGACTCAGTGTCTTGGCCTACCTTTCTATGCAACTTCGAATGAATTTTAAAAGCAAACTGAATTGTAGCCATATTGTGCATGCACAACAGCATTGGTTATGAAGAGGCTGTTAGTTGCAGTAGATTTTGTCTTTCAAGTCAATAGATTCTGAATCTGACTTTGAAGGACACTGATTCTGAAGTTCTCAGTACAGGGGCAGGGTTAGGTGCCCAGACCTATCACTTTACCTGCTGAAAACAGATCCTTAAACAGCACATCTATTGCTGAGACCATCTACTGAAAGAGAAACAAGATTTGAAAGCCAAAGAGAAAACTGCAATAATTAAGTACTCAAGTTCTCAATAAGATTCTTAAGTAATCTGTGAATTTCAGTGCACCTGGTGGCACATTCACTTTTTAAGCATTAGCATTTGTATTAACATTTGTGGAGTTGACTCAGTTCTTCTGTGGAAGACAGGGAAGGTGATAGCTGTGGATAATTACCCTGCTAAGTCTGCTACACCTTTTCTCTGAGACTGCAGGATATCAGTGTTTGCCAGTTCATCTGGCAAAAGATCCTGTACAGGAAATTCTGTAGAGTAGGGGAAAAATTTGTCCTGCCTGCTGAACCTGGGGGCTGAGGGTGTCAGCATGTCCAGAAATGTCATATGCTGAGTTTCAGCTTAATCAAGGTAATCAGATAACCTAGCTACTCCCTTGGTTAGACCTGTTTTAAAATCTCTACATCATATCTACTAAACACAGGTTCAAATCAGTATTCCAAAACTCCATGCTTACAACACCGGGTTTGGGTTTTTCAATGCCATTTGCAGCACCACCATAACAGTTATGTAACAGTTCAGCTAATGCTGTCAGCTGGCTATACGGCTGACTGTTACGATAAGACACAGCCATGTTCACCCATTTTTTCCAGTAGCTTGAGAACAGAAATTGAGGAGACAGAAAATATTCAGGGAACTAAACTGAAGAACCACTTCAAACCATGTTACCCAAGACTTCAATCTTAATGATGAATGTAGAAACAAGACTAGTAACAGTGCTCATACAAAAGTAAACATGTAATATATTAAACTTGTGGTCAATTCCTGAAACAAAAATGTTTCATTATTCAATTTACTTAATCTTACATTACGTGCAAGTTAAGGGTCCATTTTACAGACTATTACACTCTCTTAACCCCCTTTTAAGGCGCTGTACTTGCCACTGTTAGTGATCTCAATGCTTTTAATTTTCTGGCGTTTCAAATTTAATTATGAAAATCCTCTGTGGGCTAAAACTTAAGGTATATACTGGAACACTCATTTGCTACGGTCAAAGAGATTTAATCACATGTATTTGAGCTGAATGCTTAAAAAATAAATTTTTGTACTAATTGAAAGGTTTTTTCCTGCGTCTGTTAGTCAAATGCTCTCTAATCTAGGAACATCCTTCTAAATATTAAATATCTCTTAGTACCTGTGCAGCAGAAGTGCAATAGTGAAGCTTCACTGCAAAAATTCATGTTCACCTAACCCATAGAAAATTGTAACTCTACCCTGCCACTCTGGTAAGAGGAAGTTACACAGAGCTACTTATAATTATCAGCTATTCAGTTTGAGGTGGCTGTTTCAAAAACAAACAAACAGCACCACAAGCACACATGTAAGTAACATCACAGAATTATGCAATGATAAAATATTTCATACTTTTGGGTTAATGTAGGTACCCACTGTGAATATGCTTCTGCTAAAGTCACCCATAAGACTCCTCTTAAACTTACTCTTTTTTAGTGAGGATTCTTTTAAGTTAAAAAAACAAAAAAAAACAAAAAAAAAAACCAGCAACAACTCAAAAACACCAGAATTCAGCAATCCAGCAATTCAGGTAATAAGGACAGAAGAAGAGTACAGGCAGCTGTACACCCCTTCACACCAGGGAGAAGGGGAAGGCTTTTCTGGGACAGAACTGTAAGTATGGCATATGAAGTAATACAAAAACTGTGGAGTGCAACGAGGTAAGTCAGCAATACAGGACACTTCTCATCTCTGAACTGCTTGCAACCAGAATTTTTGATGCTGTTAAGAAGAAATATTTGTATACTAAAATCAGACTGTAGAATTACCAGTTCAGCATGTGTGCTACTGGTCAGAAAAGAACATTCTGTTCATGTGTGTCAGTACTTATCTCTATTTAACTGAGTATTAACTTTCTAGTTTTGATTTAGATACTATGTGTTAGCAAAGTCAAATAAAGCCTTAAAGTCCAGTAATTTCTACATATTTCTGACCATTTCCTTAGCATGGAAACTTGAGTTAAAACCTGCTTCCCATAGATATATTCTAAAGGTCTAGAGCTATCAGAGCAATTACGCTGGTGATTTTTCTTCAGATACTCCACCTTACCTATCTTTAATGCAAAATTTCATGAAAAATCATCACAATGACATTTTTATCTGTACCAAATGGTTTGTTATTCCAGCTATTCATACCTTAAAGGTATTTGGTTTTGAATCGCACCATACTCGCAGCAAAATCTAAGCTGACTCAACTTCTTTACGCTCCTTGAAGATAGTGATTCTCATGGCACCTGCATGCAACCTGGTATCAGGCCATTTGTGCTGGAAATTCCTTCTACAGTAAACACTGTTCTTCAGAACTGCAATTGTCTGATGACGAGGAAATAATTTAGGGCTGAGCTGGAGTTCAAAGATTATCAGGAAGCTGAAACTCAGGAAGCTGAAACTAACTTAATCCTTAAAATTAAGAAATACCATCAGTAATAGCTGCTTCCTTGCTTCAGTAAAGCAAGGCTGCGGCAAGGAAATAGAAAGTGCAATACTGACAGGTCATGGCATGTGATTTTGACAGGTCACTTAGACTTCATTTCTCAGGCTTCATTCTTTGAGCCTGTATCATCGTTTATTTAAGTGGAAGTATGCATTTGCATCAAGCTAGAAAGAATCAGGCCTACCCATGAGGCTTTTGGGAAATAAGAAATGTTATAATATGTGGTAATTTCCTCTCATTGTTTATAATAGTGCAGGAAATGTTTCTAATGTTTGCAGGAAAGAAAAAAAAGTCTTCCAGAAAGACTTCTGTGGACATAATTGGATCTGAGACCTTCATGTGCTCAGCCCACATAACAGTTAAACTGAAGGGATGCTACTCGACCAGTGATGCATTTACATGATCTTTTTCTCTCCTGTCAAACTGTCACCAAGAAAGTGATGAAGAACTGAACAAGTCTGGACAGGTGTCACTAAAATATCCAGCAAGTGGGGGAGAGAGAAAATTTAATTGTCCAATTTAAGGCTCAGGAACATCTTGAAATGTGAGAAGCTGATACAGCTCCTGTAGTTTAAAGCAAAAATGTTTTCCTGGTAAATGAAAATGCTAAAAAGGAATGAAAACATGGCACAGCCCCATCCAGAAGCTCAGAGATCATTAAAGTAAGTTACTTTGGCGAGATTGAAGCCTTGTCTTGAAAAAAGAACAACAGTATAAAGTCCTTGTTCAGGTATTACCATAAAATTATACAATAACTATTTGGTAATTTCAGTAATAATGTAACATTCCTGACTTCTAAGAGCAATGAGAAGATTATCAAATAACTGCTTCCTATGCATTCTAAGTTGGTCCAATTGCTTGGGGTATTATTTTTTGTAGCTACCTTACTTCCAGAGGACAACAGTGTTATGGATAATGGGGTGCGTTCCCTCTGCAGCCTCCTTTAGGAGACCTTGCACAGCCATTTCAGGCTTGCATTGACATCATATTAGTTCACTTGTTTAGGTTCCTGCACTTTGTTCACTGTTTTTGTTAGTTACAATAGTAATCAGATTCATGACTTGATGGATAGATATACTGCCATTCCTTATGTTAGTTGTACATACAGATGTCACCACTCAAAGCAGTGCTGTATATGTTTGCTCACAGGTTTGAATTACCTGGAGCAAAGGGATTGCTTCAGGGCAGCACCAAATAAAATCCTTAGGACTACTATTCAAATGCAGGCTGAGATGTATAGCAGCCATTGTCTTGCTTACATGCTTCTGATTAGGTTCCTCATGTTCAGCTGTTTTTCCACGTCTTGTACATACAATTGCTTGCATTGAGATACTTTTTGTCACACAGTTGCACTACCAATCAGTTCTGTGTTAGAAATTCTAGCTTACACAGATCTTATGCTTGAGACTTAGGAGAGGAAAAACAACTATTGCTGAAATGCCCAACAGTGTTGGGATTGGGGATCCTACCTTTCTCTTGGAAGGGCTCTTTCCTTGTAGCAGTAGTCTGTGGTGAGAAGCAAATGCTTATTTATCCAGATACTGTTTTGTGTGAATCAAACATCTTTCTTCCTCAGTAAAGTAACAAAGTCAAGTTGAAATTATCAACTTGAGGAAAGATCTGCTGTATAACTGAACATTATTTTATAATCATTATGTTATTTCAGTCTGTAAATTATGCCATATAAATAAATGCAAGTTTTTACTTTAGCAAGTAATAGTGCTACATTGCTACATCTGTTGAAGAATGCAGTGCAAGTGAACAACATACTGAACTCTAAGGATGCAACATCTACCATAGTCACTCATTTGCAAGTCTCTGGAGACACTCTCTAGTAACATAAAACATTTATTACTCATCTTCTCCTAAAACTGAGAGTTTTGCAATAAATATATATTTACAATATATATTTATGTATATATATGTATGCGTATATGCAATGAACACACACACAGTTCTATAATGTTAAGAAATTTAATTGTTTTTTAAAAATATTGCTATTGGCTAGTTCTATCAGAATTTTTTTAAATGGATTTTTGCTTTTTTGTTTTAAACATGTACAGTACTCTATATTTTATATTGCACAGCACCAGAAGAGATGCACCTGCACTGACGGGTTTCTGAAGGTATTACAAATCCTCTGAGTTTTCACAGAGGAAAAAGGCACAAACCATCCAGCAGGTTAACCCTGTAGAAGAGTTGGAGGAAAAAGGCCACACGCGAAGGAAAATGCAAGAGCATCTATTCCCAAGTATAATAAGCCATATGCATATTCAGGCTTTAAGTGGATTACACTTTATAGTATTAAACTTAGTAGTAAATCTATAGTGTTTCTAACTCACAACTGATTATGGCCAGGTGTAAGGCAACATGTTTTGGCCTGGCAATCTAGTGAAAGTGGGATGCACTGACATAGGAAAAGAATGTAATAGAGAAAACTTTTATATAAACATTAACAAAAAAACCCAGAATGGTTAAAATGCAAAGCAACATACAGTTCATTACGGAGTCCAGAAGCCTTTCCATTAGTTTAGTTCAACTCTAGTTGCCACTGTTGTTGCTCCTTGTAGGTTCTGAGCTATACAAATATAGTTTCCAGCATCTCTGGCTTCAAAATCCTCAATAATGAGAACACTCTTTGAGATTCTTGTGGTGTGTCCAGTCCCTCTGTTTATCAGTCTCCAGAAATTCTGTGTGATCACAGGCCGTTCCAGCTGTTTAAAGAGGAAAGAAATAAAGCAAGCATGTTTAGTGATGCTACTCTATCAAACTCCCAGACAAGTCAGATAGTCCAAGTATCTTTGAATCACATTATATAACTAATTCTTCCTCTAGTTTCAGAAATGTTGTATGAAATAACATACAAATAAACAGCAACAATCCACAGCTGCTATATTTTCCAAAATAATTGTATACAACTTCAAAGCCAAAAATATGTACGAGGATACTTAGAAATATGCCTTAAAAATACTTTTTCTTCTGTTCACAACAGGATATTTCTTCCACATGTGAATGCGTTTTGGATTGTTTATCTTACCATTGCATTTGCAAAGGAATGGAGAAGAGCAGCTGGCCTAAAGAGCCACTAAAGCCTTTCCTTCCAGCCTCCATCACACACAGCAGCAGGTTTGTGTATGCTGGTTTGTCCTACACAAGTTTTGTGGATAAAACTGGTGAAGAAAAGCCTTCTGCTTAGAAACCATCTCCTTGTGCTTAATGAAATAGGCAGATTAGCCATTTATCAATATGGATCTACAAGGCTAAAACTAGTAACAGCAAATAGGAAGTTAAACACTTATCTGGAGTCAAAGCTACATTCTCACAAAATGACCAGCATAGGAAAAGCTGCTGGTCTTGGTAAAGCTTAGGAATGGCTCACAATGTAGGCAGGCTCTGCCTGGCCAGTGACAGATGCTTACAGCTAGCAATGACCACCTTTAAAAAAAAAAAAAGAAAAACCAAACAAAATTTAAAAACACTATTTAGCAAAGCAGTAGCCTCCTGTTTCCAGTCTGAAAACCAAGTACTGCCTACAGTCAAGTACTGCTGCACAGTGAAATTCAAGCTTAAGCTAGTTCTTGAATACAGCAAGGAGAACTTCCCTGACCGCATTAAAAGTGAAGGTAAACGCCATGCAAGGCAGACTGTTTGCCTGGCTGGGCTGTTGGCCCAGCTTTTCTCATAGTAACTGCCTTCTGCTTTGAAAACAGTTTCAGGGAAGCATACGAAGGAGTGGATCGGTATGCGTTCCCAGCAGGCAAATGTGATCACCAGGGAGGGGCAAGAGAAAAAATATCTGAGAGGAAAAGTAAGAGGGAGAGGTATGGGAATGAGATGAGATGCAGTAACTGACCAGTTAGTTACTGCAGGAACTGTTTTAAAAACGGAAGGATGGAACTGAGAACCTTTCTCAGAGTATTTCTTTTGCATTACGTGAGTACTGCCTTAAGAAAAGTCTGCAACAAGTAAAAAGTGCTGCTTCTCTGCCACTTGTTTTGTTGGGGCAGAAACCCAATCAAGACTTTTCCCCATTATACCTAGGCACAGCTGAAGCTGTTCCTAGCAGTGGATCAGCACACAGACCTGCTCCAGGCTGCATGGCCAAAGTCTGTCTCTCAACTCCTGTACATGGGTACAGGGGAAAGGTGCAGTCCTCTACTGCTAGCACACGTGCCCTGCACTGTAAGCACGCTATCTAGAGCAAACGAGGTAATTCACATGTTTAGCTGTCTGTACTGAACCAGGGCTGGAAAGGCATTGATGTAGCATGTGCCAGCTCTGCATAATGCTCCGCAGAACCACTGGGCCAGGACCAGCCAGCAACCATACCTGGACAGCCATTCAACTGACAGAGATTCAAAAGCAGCAAGGGGTACATACTGACAGGTACAGATTTTCAAGAGGACAGGCTGAGCCTCAAATTTCTTCAATTGCTTGTACTCTAATTACTCTCAGTTACCAAGGATGTAAAATGGGTTCATAGCCAGTTACTATAGTATAATATACAGAAGTCAAGGGAAGTTGACAATAAAAAAAAAAAAAAAAATCAGCCAACAAAGCTCATGTGAGCAGCAGGGGAATTTCTTCTCTTCCCTGTCCAAGAGTAAATTGTTATGAAGACTCTCAGAAATAAAAGCTCCCCCCCGAAGGCTACAAACACTGCAATCTTGCTACATTTCACTCAACATAATGCTAGATGCTGAATACAGAGGATGGAAGTGAGTGTTTAGCTAAAAATTGAATAATAATAAACAAAAAGCACACAAAACTATTGCTCATCATCTCCCTGGACCTGGAGGCACTTCAGTTTTCCCCAGCATTTTTCTTTTTACTCCAACAGCAAGTTTCTCTGGTTATTTAGATGCTGCCTCTTTCCTTCCCAACTTCATATGGACTCCAGTCACAGGGACTCTTCTGCCAAACTCTTCCCACATTCCACAGTATTGCCCTTATGAAGAACAAAAAGCATTTCAGCCAAGGCAGACATCTCTTACCTCTTGCCCTGGGTACTGCCAGCTGAAGTTCACATCTACATCTGGCTCCCCAAGGACAGTGCAGGCTACGTGGATACCATCACTGACTTTGGCTCTACTGGGTGATGCCACAATCGTGGCTGAGGGTGGGCCCTTGGGGACTGACAGAAGAACAGCATTAGGAAACAGGACATCAGTCACTTTCCGATATGAAATTATTGATAAAACATAGTCAAGAGGCAAGCTGTGCATCAGCTTGCCTAATGAAACAGGTAAGTGATGTATATCTGCAGCTTTTCGCCCTAAATGGGAAACTGTTTGAGCTCATACCAATAAGATTTTATCACATACAGTTTCAATGAAGATTTCAAAATTCAGCGACTACTTCACTCATTTTACAAATCCAGTTTTTAAAACTTGTTTTCTAATGCCAGCAGAAGAAACAGGAGTCGATGTAAGCATATAAGAAACATCACCATACCTTCCACATAGAGTAGGTGATACTTGATGGAAATCTGAGGTGCTCCCTGTGACTCTGCTTTGCAGTAGACAATACCTTTATGATCAGAAGTAGGGTGCTGGTAGACAAAGCCCTTCTTCGCATCATAAATAATATTAGTTTCATCTGTTTCAATTTCTTCTGCTGGAAATTCCCTGTGTAGAGTAACTTTTGCTGAAGGAGTAGTGACACGGCATGGGATGACAGCAGGTTTATCTGGGTTCAGGTAGACAATCTCAAAATAACTGGGAGTAGGTACAAAAAGTTCCTCTTTATCTATGCAAAAGAGATGAAATAGTTAGGATAATGTTTAGATCTTGGCTTAGCAGCAAGAAGAGAAAATGGGCAACGTTAAAAATGAACACAAAGCTTTTTGCTTCAAATACACAAGAAAAAAAAATCTATTCACTGGATTTACTATTGTTTACTTGTCCACTTTTAAAGCATAACAAAAACACAAAAAGAATGAGGTAAGATAAGCACTATTAGAAGGAGATATCTGGAGCAGCCATAGCCTTTTAATACGTATGATTTTAAAAAAAACTGATTTACTTCTTTGCGAAATAACTGAAATATTTAGTACTTTTAGACAGACAGTAACAGAGTATTTCCATATTTGATACACTCCTTATAAAGTTGAATTTCCTCTTTTTAGCTTAAGCATTTACCATAGTAACTTACTGAGAAGTTTATTTCAGCCTTTTTGAAGGAATGTATCCTTGAAACACAAAGCACTTCTGATAAATGGGTTCAGTACAGCCTCATAGTATTATTTAGCTCCAAAACCTACTGCAAACAATCCTAACGTTTGGACAGGAATATTCACTAGCTAAGAATGCGTTAGCTCTAATAATGCAGCAAAGGTTTCTCTACCACTGAGAAGTATTTCCATTAGAAGAACACATTAACCATTTGATTTTCACTCTTTTGCACCAAGCAGCAGTAAACCGCACACAGTTATCTACTCTATGATGACCCTACCCCCAATGTGTTGAAGCTACAGCTGATTTCAGACTTTGCAGGGCAATGCACCCCTGCAGGGTGTTTTGCCTCTCAACGTGCTACACAGAAGCTGGGGAGAAATCGTGTCTTTACCAAGATCAATAAGGCCAAGATTTTAAATTAGCTGCAGGTAACTGGAAATACACTGGGGTTAGGAGAGAGTATATGGAGTCACCTAATGTCATAACTCTGTGTAGAAGACTTCTTTTGTAATTTTGCTTATCAAAACACATTTTCATAAGTTAAACATTCTTTGGATTCATTCTGCAGGAGGTTCTCAGCACATCAGTATTTTCAGAGGTATTTGATTCCATTGTATATGCATTATCTCAGGTATGCATTTAGCATAATCCATAGGGAAAACGGACTCACGAATCACACAAAGCAAGCGACTGTCTGCAAACTTCACCTGCACTTCCTTCCATAACATTTGCTCTTAAACAAAAACCCTAAAATTGTGGGGAAAAACATCTTGACAACAAAAGATTTGATATAGACTTATTACTTACTAAAAAACATATTTTCACAATATTATATATTAAAAATCCCCAAAATAATTAATTACCTGTGAAGAAGATGTACGTTGAACCTGTTTTTGTCTCATCCTTCCTGCATTTGTTACCATTGCACAGCTGAAGCCAGCAGCTATATTCACCGGTGTCTGCTGCAGTGGAGTTTGTAAGGATCAGCTGACCATACCTGTCCAACTGCTTTATACTGGAGTGAAGAAAAACAAAAGGCAGAGACAAGCACACGTGTATTTCCTTGCACATTTTTGTCAGATCATTTATACTTTTGATTTTTTTTTTATTCCTGTTCTGCAACAGACACATTTTTCTCCTACAGAGTTGTGTTGCAACATCCCCCTTTGTCCCAGCAAAGACCCACACATGAACAGCTTTTTGATTTCAACTCTATGCATTAGCAATGGTAAGCTTTCATCACATATAGTTAACTCCTGAATTCATTCCAGAATTCCTGTTTGAAAATGGGCTGTGATTGCCCTAGACAATGTGTTTATGTTTCTTCAGTTGTCTAAATATATCCCATATTTTCACACTCTAAGTCAAGCCATGTGAATCGCATTCCTTTCCTGATACCATTTACTTCAGCTGCAGCATTGCTTCATTAGTATACTTCACCACTGGTGAGCAGCAGCCACTTTAATGACAGTTTGCTCAATGATTTATGCTTTTTTTCCAGCACGAACATTTCCCTGTCTTCAACACAGCAGTCCAGCTTTCCATCACAAACACCTTCAACTCAACTCATTTTGTCCTTGTCTCCTCGTCTGCTCCACTCCATCTCATTTCAACCCTGTCACTGTATTCCCTCTTCATCCTCTGGCTACATCAGTAGCCCTGGGTACTGCTGGAAGTATGCTGGCAGTATCATGAGGCAACTACATAAAAAAAAAAAAACACCTCAGCCACTTTTTCCTTCTTCTCCACAAACGTCTCTCATTGGATTGAAATTGTAAATTGATTTGTTTGTACAGATAATAGCTGTATTTCTAAGGGTCCTAAGTATGAAATTCAGTAGGCACAATGTCATTCTTATTTATTTTTATGTTTGCTCTCCTGGCTCTTGCAGACAGGTAGCATCAGAGTTTGTAGCACATGCTACGCTGTCGTCTGACTGACTGCAAAAGGATCAGTCCCACAGTGCAAGTGGTCTGTGGACACTGTCAGGACAGATGGGTGGCAGCAACAATGCATTTCACTGCAGCCCCAACCTCTAAAAAAGTTATTTTCAACCACCTGCAAGGTTTCTTGCTCTCCTTTGTAAGACACTGAATTCTAGAGTCATTTCTATTGTAATCAAGTCAGGAGAGATTTTTCCAGTTTTAGGCATTTAATAGCAAACTCCTTTTCAGTGTTTCAGGCTGAGTCTGGACACAACTTGCATGACGATCCTGTGCTCTCGCTAAGCTGTGTGCTCTCTCTCTACTTACCTTCCTCCTATTTCTTTCTGCTAATGCAGCAGGTTTTTGTTTGTTTGTTTGTTTGTTTTAAGGCAGATGCAGGACTTACTGAATCCTTTACTTGGAGGAGTAGCAAGCTTTAAAGGCATTTTTCTCCTCCAAACCACCTTGTTACGCTGTTACTGAAGCATTATTGCAGACCTCTTAGCCCACATCTTAGTTGTGGGCAGCCTCCCGCTAACTGCTCACACTCAGGTCATCGAAGAGGCTGCTGCTTTCAGCTACACACAGCTCCTGACATTTCCAGCTCCCTGGGCACTCTGCTAAGAGACTGCACTCACAGCTGGTATGCATTAGCCAAGGCTCACATAACCCAACATTCAGCCTTCAGCCAAGGCTGGGAGCTTAGAAATTAAAACACACCAAGTAAGCAATCCAAACAGGGTGAGAATGACCTTTTTCCACCAAGGCCTTCAGGCTTTTTACACTCATCCATCACATAGCAGTTTTGAGAGCTGCCTAAAGAAACAGGCAAAACATGCTTCCTACTTGCCATTGCACTTGTCCTAAATGACCTCATCTGATACCATAGTTTGAAAAATGAGAAAAGTAACATTTTCATTCTTAATACATGCACCTTACATTACAAATGTTTTCAGTTCTTCAATAAACATTGACCAATTCCTAATTGCACAAGAGATCCTCTTGTGTATAAAACTCAAATAGAAGAAAAGAGAAATCTGAAGTGTCCTAGACTATGATTATTTACATCCACAGCTCACAGTTCATAAGCTACGTGGCTACACTGGCACAATATATTTTGCAAGCACTAACATCAGCATTATAGAGAACCCATTAGGCTAGAACATTTAGCCTCCAACCATTAATGCAGCCACTGAACTATGGCTTGAAATCCCAACAGACAAAAAAAGAGAAAAACAAGGTCAGAGTTAATTGATTATTGTACAGTGTGTTCTACTTAACTGGGAACAAGCTATCCAGTAATCAATGGAAATAGCCCAGTGAGGTACTTCCACAAACACGCACTAACATAACCTGGCAACTGAAAGAGTAGAAATGTTGAGGCATGTGACACGGCTGTGCTAAGCAGACAAAACATGAAGCAAGCTGTAAATGGCAAATTCATCCAACTGATCTGTACTTCTAGGATAGCTCTCATTTCATTACTATTTTAAATGATGAGAAATTTTTCTCAAAAGCCAAAGCTTTGCTATGCTTTACATATCACAAAATAAAAACGCTGTATACAGAATCTTTTTGAGACCATTCAAAGAAAACCAAAACAACACAAACCTTCAAAATCCTTTTCCATACACTCACCTTATTAAGCTTCGGTTATTTTAAGTTCAAAAGACCTTTGCCAGAAAAGCTGTGCCAAGTTTAGAAGCTAGAAAAAGCTAAAGAAAAACAACATGTTCTGAAGTGAAGCTATACACACCACATCTAGCAAACTCAAGCAGCTACACTGGTACTGCCACAATGGAGCTATTTAAAACACAAGGAGAGGGACAGAACATCCCTACTCCTTAAGGCAAGAAAAAAAACCTGACAGCTTACAGACTTCAGAGCACATGCAATTGAGTGACACTTGGTTAGACACAGATAACAAACCACTCAGTGAGCCTGTCTTAATTCACAGCAGCCCAGTTCTGCCCTGTACAACATTCTATTTTCTCAATACTTATGAAAGCACTCCTGCCTGTGTACCAATATGCACACAATACATACCCACCTCTGCTACAGCTTCTTTCACTGCAGCAGTTCCACTACACAAGGATCTACCTACCAGATGAAATTCAGCAATAAATACAGCCATGTTTTGAGATGGGAGAGGCCCACACTCTAGTCAGGCACTGCACAGACTGATGCCAGACCATCTTTGTCTAGAGAAGCTTTTTGCTCTCAAACGTATGAAAGTGAAAATGTGCCTGCCCTTCTTTTTCTTTATTCCTTTCTGGTTTTGATCCTTCTCACACTCTGCAGGTGCAGTTTCTGGTTGGGCCTGCAGTCACTGATCTACTATGTACCACCATACAGATCTGCAGCCATTCCATTTTGGCTGCATTGCTCAGCTGACACACAAACCTTCCAGACACAAGGATGTACTATGCTGCACAGGGTGGGACAGCACTGCAGATAACAACCTAGTTCAGAAGTAAGCTGGTGGGTGCCCCCAACTTAACAGACAGCCCTAGAGCTGCACTGCTTCTTATCTACTCAAGATAAGAAACAGCCAAAGAGTCCTCCTCTTACTTCTACTCAGCCTCTTTCCTGAGGAAGCCCCACATGGTAATTTGGGGACAGGTCAGCAACTAGAGACCTATTAAAAACTCACACACACTCCAATAGTGCCAAACAAAACCACTTATGTACAAAGTTGTAAAGTATACCTGCAAAAAGAAACTCAAAGAAACCACAGCCATGGGTATTACAAAAACAGCTTTTGTAAAGATAACCTCTTTCTTCTTAGAAAAGCCACTGCCCTCCAAGCTGCTGTCTTTTACTTTCCATACTGGTGCGATAAAGAGACAATCAAAATGGCATGGAGGAAAACACGTGGCTTTTATCCCCACCTCTTCTTGTTACCATCCATAGGAAATGCATTACCTGGATGCTAAATTTAAGTAGCTACAAACCAAAATGCCCTCTCAATCCCGAAGCAGCAGACCTCAGCACCTTCAGCATCAGCAGCTGCCCAAGCCTCTGGCCAGAGATATACACACCATCACTACTGCGGACCTTAAAGGTTTCTTCTGTCTCACAGAAAGAAAAGTATAAGTTCCTCTTGAAAGATGATAACTTTGTTAATGATGCTTCCTACTGCCAGCTCACTTAGAAACACTGCCAGCTGTGCTAATTAAATAGGGACTATGATATTTTCAGTTATGTTCAATGAAAGCTTTCAAAAGCCAAGAAATACAAATTCTATAAAGCAGACCGTTTTGCATACATCTGTTAGCACAGCAACAAACACCCTGAGGTAAAAAGGATATCATAAAAACCATAATGAAAATGTAATTGCACAAGATTTGGTTGTCAATGTCTCCATAAATTATCCCCATTCAGTAAGTCCAAAGCATGCTACTTATCCATGTCTTCAGTTTTTCTAGTTACTTATGGGGTCTTCTGCTTACAACTAAAATGGTTGATTCAATTTAACTCTGTCTTACTGCTTCAATAACTTATTTAAAAAATATTTCAGTATAGATCCTTAAATAGAAACCTATCGTATTTCTAAAATAAAACACTTAAGCAAATTACATGCAAGAAGTTATGTAGCATTTATTACCGTGAAATTATTAACTTTTGTTTTACTGTTACAAAATAATATTGTGAATTTGAATGAGAACAGAGAGGTAAAGAATTTCAAGCTACTTCAAACTACAAAATAACAAATTATAAAACTAGAAAACGTCTATCCTTCCTTAATTCTTTTACCCCATTTCTATGGCTAGAATAGTACAAGAGAACAACAGGCAGTCAAAACAAGTAATGAAGCAAAATTCAGATTCCTCTCTAGAAACTGTGAATACTTCTTGCCTTCTTCAATGCCAGATGTTAACATTGAGACCTGGAAGTCTACAGGGCCATATACGTAGCCCAGTGCAGGTGAGCAGCCCATATGCACACCTTCTAATGGTGAGACAGATTTCAAAATGGAAACTACCATCACATGCGCGGCACTCTCTTTCAGTAGGATTTTGCACGCTCCACTTTGGCCTACTAAAAGGCCAGGCCCGTACCGCGGCTGACGTGTGCCACCTACTGGAATAGTTTCATAGCATGGCTTAGGTTGGAGGCCTTACAGACCATCCAGTTCCAACCCTCTGCCTTAAGCAAGGCTGCCCCCACCAGCTCAGGTTGTCCAGGGCCCCATCCAACCCGACCTTGAGTGCCTCCAGGGATGGGGCACCCACAGCTCTCTGAGCAGCTGTGCCACTGCCTCAACACTGAGGAAAAAATTCCTTCCTCACATCTAACCCAAATCTACTTCCTTTAGTTTAAAGCCATTCCCCCTTGTCCTATCAAATAAAATACATTAAATATATATAAAATATATTTTGAATAAAAGATTTATTATAAACAAAAACACAATTGTTCAAATCACCCAGAAGATCTTTTGAGAGATGCTGCCACGATAAACCCTTAGCAGAAACAGGCTTGTAATAATTTATAGAAGCCTCACACTATACAGGTTTATTCAGCCAATTTATTCTGGAACTCCTTAGATGTCAGGAAACAAGCAAATCAGCTCATGAATTTCAAAGGGATACATGACAGACCATGGAATATACCTGTCAATTTTTAACCTTACTCTTTGAAAAGAGAAGTGGAAAGTAATTAACTGACTGTGACTTGAAAGTATCTTCATAACTGTAAGGAAGGGGAATAGTGTCACAAAGATTCAGATAATCTTGGCTATTTACAAAGAGCCCACAAACCTTTACTTAATTTAGGATCAAAAGGACAACAGGACTTCCCTCACACTAATACTGCTCTTACCTAAGAAAGTCTCTTTACAGCTCTTTCTTAGGGCATCATTCACAGTTCTCCTCAGTCTCTCAGCCACTTGTCCTTCAATGATACCCAAACATAAACCTCCACAAAACAAGCAGGGAAAACAAACTCTTGGCAAAATAAGTGCTAGTGGCAGACATCCCTGAACTCCTTTATAAGTCCTTCCTCTTTCCAATACAGAAAGAGACTATTACTTTCAATCTAGACTTAGCTATGCATGTACTATGCTCGAGAACTGGGAAGGCCAACAAACGTATGGTTTTGGAGATTTTAGATCAACTGCCACTCACCTGGTGGGGCAGAGAAGGGGAGAAAGTCCTTAGATCCTCCTCCTACTCTCACAACTGTGTATGCAGTATCCATTAAGATGACACTAGGTGAAAGAAAAAGCTTTCCTAAACCGAAGGTGACTATCTATCTCAACATTAAGCTCTGTCACACTTCTGCACTGTGAATCCTGCAACTCCCCCAGCACTCATGCGTAACTTTGAGAGAAGAGGGAAGGACTAACCCCACTTGCTCCTTAGAGTGGTGCCTGGTGTATTTTTTGTTTTGCAAGCTGAGAAACACGGGTATTAACCTCTTGAGGAAATTAATCTTTTTGTCTCAGCTGATATCTACATTAGCACCATCCCAACAGCAGCAGGTCTCTGTAGAGCATCAGAACTGGCAGCCAGTACCTGACATCCACCCTCACACATTTTCAGGGTTTTACTTCAGCCTCATTCTTATGTAGCTCTCTGTTAGTGGCTGGAACACACCGGTGTGTCCCTGGATCATTTTAGATTCATTTGAAGGAAATCCAGTTCAAATGCAACAAGACTCTTTCACAGTGTACATCACAGGAGGAAGAAGACTGAAAGATGCTTATCCTTTGTTATAGACAAGCAACCACTACATGAAACACCTTGATTGTAACCACTTTTTCTCCCCCAGAATATGAAAAAATAGCTTACCTGAGTCTGGAGTCTTTAAAGGTGTCCAAGTATGAAGGATAGCTCCAAGTCACATTACTCCCCTTACATCGCAGTTCTATGCTTTGTCCTGCAGACAGGCTTAAAGTAGCAGTCAGTTTCTGGAAACGGCCTTTATCCATCACCTGCATCAGTATGGACTGGGACTTGGAGGAAGAGTCGACAGGTTCCCTTTCCTTCATTTTTAGGCCCTTGGGTTTTACTTTTTTGTTGATAGGCTTGATTTTGTTTTCCCCTGGTTCTTTTTGACGCTTACTTTTTGCAGACTGTCCAATAACTGGTAAAATAAGGGAAAGACAGCAGTGTTACCAATTAGGAAAAAAAAAGCCTTCTTGCAAATAATTTTTCTTTATTATTAAGGAGAATAATCAATACTCTTTTCTTCATATAAAGGATTCAGAAAAATGAGAGTTAATTTCCATAAGTTTCTGAAGTCAGTGACATGACTCATTTCCCTGGACAGAAAAAAAGAGCTTTTAACAACATGTGGAAAATCTATACTTACAGGTCAAATAAACAGGCAAATATGTAAGGCATGAGGACTTCACAGATGGGAAAGGAAAGGAATTCAGTAGTTTTCTCTCCAGTTACTTTTGTCTATGCTACCTCATATCACTGCCATTTATTGTGCAGCATTACACAAGTGTCCTATCTTCATATGTATGTTACACACCCATCAGATCTGTATAACCTTTTAATATGCTGTGCTGCTGAAAGAGAGATGTGGGAAAAGACCACTGGGAAGTAAGGAACCTAATGGTGATTTTTACAATGCTAGTAAAAATCACAGAATCACAGAATTGCCAGGGTTGGAAGGGACCTCAAGGATCATGAATCTCCAACCCCCCTGCCACACGCAGGGCCACCAACCATTCCACCTAATGCTAGACCAGACTGCCCAGGGCCCCATCCAATCTGGCCTTGAACACCTCCAGGGACGGGGCATCCACAACCTCCCTGGGCAGCCTGTTCCAGTACCTCACCACTCTCTCTGTAAAGAATTTCCCCCTGACATCCAACCTAAATCTCCCTTCCCTCAGCTTAAAACCATTTCCCCTTGTCCTGCTGTCAAAAATGCAGGTTTGTTTTTCTTTTAGGTTAAGTACTGTGAAATTGCAAATAGTATTTAAGTCACCTGAAAGTAGTATCTAATACATCACATCTCTATAATGGCCATTTACGTTTACTGAGCAGATGGAAACAGAAGCAGAAGAGATTCCATTACCTGCCAGAGGCAACAGCAGCCTTTTAAAACAAAGCAAAGGAAAAGTGAACTATCTCAATCTGATTCACACAAAGTTATAATTTAAAGTATAATTTTTAAGTGGGATTTCAGCTGTCTCCAGGCTGAACATTTACAGTGAGTGAAAATCATCTTTGTTCTGGAACCCCTTAACTCAGCTGAAGTGTTACAGCAAAGCTAACCAATGATTAAGTAGTGAATAAAGATTCCTTTTGTCACATGCAAGTCCTTTCCAAAAAGCACTTCTGCAAAACATTTATGAGAGGAAAGCAAGAAAAAAAGCATCTCGAATATGTAACAACAGAATTGCATCTCTCAGGGTCTCAGCTGGATGCTGGGCAGAGGAGAGTGAGGACCACTTTTCAGAGGAGCAGTTCAATATACATACATATTTGTGCAAATAAACATTTCCTAAGCATGCACAACTCTCGTTTCACCTTTTTTGCCTTCAGAACTCTATGCTTTATTTATAAACCCATATATGACATTAACTGTTCTGGAAAAGCATGAGCTCACCAAGTGATCCCAAGTGTACCTGTCCAGCAGGAGCTGAGATGCATGCTGCAGTTGCTTAAAAGGTGCACTTATTTCCAGCAGTGCAGTGACTGATCTCAGAGGCTCACACACAGCTGCTATCTGTTCTCACCATGTGCCACATGCACATAAGCCTTAAAAAGAACAGAGAAGAAAAAGAAGAGGAAAACAAAACAAACAACAACAAAAATTAAAAAAAAAAAAAAAAAAAGGTGGAGAGAGCAGTCTTTAAAATCCCAGCCTCTAAAATAATTAACTAAATCAATCATGAAGATTTTTTTATGCTGTAACTGACAGCAGGAAGCACAATCTTTTGTGAGATTAGCCTAAAACTGTTATATTAGGCAGCAAAAACTCTACAACTGTGCCTGACAGCTAATTCATGCTGAATACAGTTTTTCCATATGAAGTACTCTGGCATTTTATCATACAAATCAAACAAAAAAGCTACCATGGACTTAAAGTCAGCCTCACTGTATTCTGATAAGCATGGGTTACAGCTGGTACTGACTGCACTATCAGCAGCACCTGTGCCTTTGCAGCATGCTTCAAACAAATACCTTTTGGATCAGTAAGCCCTACTCCATTTAGTTATTCTTTGTATGGAACCCATTCATATGAAAAATAGTTCAACGTCCTCATCTTTGTGTCAGGGAAAGAAGGTAAAAGCAGGCTGTACGCTAGGTTCAACATATGGTCACATCACTGATGTACAACTGGTGATGCCTTTGTTCCTATCTAAATGGCTTACTGCTTTCCCAGAAAGCAATTCAACCACTGGAAGCTGCCTTTCTCTAGAATAATGCAGAGTAACTTCAAGATCAACCCATGAAGTAACAATTTCTATGCAGTAATTCCTACGCAGTAACCCAATCTGCTTACAACATTAGAGTCATTCTTTTGTTTGAGTCTTCCAACACAAAATGTAAAGTCCCAGTTTTAGAATTTGGAAATCCTTCTGAAAGTCTTTACTGACAGGTTTGGTTTGTTTTTTTTTTTCTTTTCTTTTCTTTTGTTTTCTTAAATTGGATTTATGAACATGTTGAAAAATCACATGCTTTGTTGATTTGCTCTGAATCAACTTTCTTGGCACATTAATGAGAGATGTCCTCTAAGATTCCTCCACAGAGAAACAATCTGCCTCAGAGATGCTATTCCAGTGCTCAGTAAGATACTGCACTTTCCAATTTGTGTTCATTCTATCACCATTTTCTAGTAAAACCTCCCCAGGCACCTCCACAGAGAACATGGATGCACACAATTAGGTGCATAACTTACAGTTTTAGTTTCTGGAGCAGCCTGTTCCTATGGGCCTCACAAAGTTCATGGCGGTCTCTTCTGCCTCACTCCAGCACATCAGGAGAAGAACAGGATTTATGGTTGCTTTTTATCCCTTTTGCAAGCTGTTTCTCAAACTTTTTGTCTGCCCTATTTTGGTTTTTATATTTAACTCAGATGTGAGTTAAGAAGCCTCCTCATCTTATGTTATTCCCCCTTCTCAAATTAAATGGCAACAGTTTGTTCTTTGACTTTTATTATTCCTGCAAGAACATTAAAACTACAGTCTGGCTGCTCTAAAGCAACATCTGCATCCAATCGTGAGCACTGCTCGGGAGCAAGTCAGGAGCTGCTGCTCTTCTCCAAGCAGCTGCCCTAAGAGCCCACCACTTGTGGCATCTGGCAGATCACACTTGCTATCACACCCCAACGTACACAAGCCAGCCTGCACCAGCTGGTAATTCTTGTGCTGCTATCTGTAGTCCTTGCTGCTCCATGTCCTCTAACAATCATCCATCCCCTTGGCTACACCACGCTGCTTTTCCTTCATAATGCTTCTATCTTGGTTCAGATGGCTTTTACTGACAAAGCTCACCAGGCATCATATTTGATACTACAGCATTCTTCAAAAGAAGCTGCCACTTCTCCCTAAGGGCAGGCTCCTTCCTCTTCCCTGCACAATTTGTGCCCTGATGTTCAAGGCATAACCATTCCCATTCCAAGACATCCATTCCATTTCCCCACTGCACTTCTGGAAACACACAAGCTTTGTTTCTGCCTCCTTCTTTTAACCCTAATTAAATCAGACTATTTGTCAATATGCCATTGTCACACTGTTCTGCCAACCGCAATCTCTACACGTGTTTGACAACACCCTGTCCCCACAAGGACCCCCAGAGAAACACAGTCCTCTTCCACACCTGACACTGCTGCTACGAAACTGTTAAAGGCTTGCCTGTGAGTGTGTTCCAATGCTGAGTGCCAGAAGCCTGGTTTTAATTTTCTTTAGATGAAGTTTTTCCTTTCCACACAGGCTCCCTCTGTTCCACATGTTTAGGCTCACTGGGAGCTAGAGAAACATTTTCCTCCTATTCCACTCTCCCCAGAACATTGAGACTTTGCCTTTCTGACCTGGCATTTCCCTACAGGTAACAGCAGGACATTTCAGGAAGCACTATAATTACAGGGGGCTTTGTCTTCCCATGCTGAAGCTTTGCCTCTCTTCTGCACTTCCCAGAGATGTGACCTTGCACACAAGCCACAGCCATGCTCCTTCCCAACTCTCATTTGGAGTCTGCCCTGATATCCACCAGTATCACTACTTCCTGTACCTTGTAAACAGTTCCTTCTCACTGCTGGGCAGATCTCAGTGTGCCCTTTAACTACATTAATTAGTATGGCACTCCGTCACCTAAGGTAAAGGAAACAGGCAACCAAAGTCATCTGGAAACAAAGAACCTACCAGAGTCCTCCATCCATGCACCCAAACTACAGGACTTTCCCAGGAAAGGAACAAACTCAACTAGTCCATTTACACGGGTTTGGAGTACACCACATTTGGGTTACTTCACACTCTCAGAAGACTTATACCCAAATAAGTAAAGGTACTTCTTATTTAAAAAAACAAGATTAAGGAAAAAAGTAAGACTTTGTAGAAAAACACTGAGAAAGTTCTTCCTTTCTTCCTCTGATCTGCTCCAAATAGCAATTCCCAGATGCACTGCACCCATTTCCTCTGCAGAGGTACACTCCAGATCCCTAGTTAACCCTTCATGCCCACACAGGAGACAATGCATCACTATGTCTCAGAAACATGCCACACAGCACTTCTTCTCCTGGCTCAAAGGATTTAGCTTACCCTATTCTTTAATGTTTCTCACCCCCTTGTTCTTGTAAACACAAAGTTACCTCAAAAATTACCTCATAATTATTAGTCACAGAATGCTAAGTGCATCCAGTGTTGACCCAAGGCATCGCCTACATCCACACACACACGCTCCATCAGCTTCACAGCTGCTTGGGTTACAGCTAGACAATGTCTAAGGTGGTCTTCAAGAATCCACTGAGAAACCTTGGAAGCAGAACAATTGTGCTCCCCACCTACCAGACATACCCATTTCACAAGGCAGGTCCCATGCTACATCTTGGCAGCATCACAGAGCTTTCAAATTGCATTACTACCAGTGAATTCTTCCTCGAAGAAAATCAAGCAGCAAGTTGTCAAAGAATAATCCTTAACCCAAAGACTAGGAGGAGAGTTTGTCTCTATGACCATAATTAAGAGCACAGAACAGGCTGAACATAACTCTGCTTGTGACACTCTAGGAGCAGCCACATCCAGCCCATAGGCGGCACACAGCCCAGCCTTGCCTGCCCCACACCAGTATGGCAGCACGCACACATTGCTCAGCAGCAGCCAAACATCAGTACACCATTAAACGCTGAGCTGAAACTAGGGTGGGTGCCGTGTTTGCTGTAAATCCAGCTAACAAGTATATGCATTTTGATACATTGGCTAAACACAGTCCTGTGAACAGCGAAAAAAAATGTAGCTGTGCTTCCCATTTTGATAAAAGATTCAAGATTGCAAAAGGAAAAAAAAAGCGTTGCTTTTTTTTTTTTTTTTTTTTTGCAGTTGCCCCTCATATATTTGCAACTGCATTTTCAGTTGACATACATTACCTGCAAATTTTCAAACTGAAGGTATAGGGTTGCAATCAGATATTCAACTCAAAAATCTGATCATGCCTCCTTACTACACTTCTATAAGACCTCTTTTAACAGAGAAAGATACCTCTCACTTCACAGTCATGCCTTATTCATGTCACCACTTTTTGGCAGTACTTACATTTGTAAACATCTGCTTTCACAAATGAAGCATGGGAAGAGTACAACTTCATAAAAAATAAAATAAAATCTCTGACAAACACCTTGGGAGCTCACAAAGAATTGCAACCACTTGCACTGAATCAGACGAATACATTAATTTCACAAAATCAAGGTGAAATATCCCAATAGCTTTGTTTTTGTTGCCTTTTAATTTTTTGTATTTTAATTAAAGAGGTGTTTTTTTTTTGTTTGTTTGTTTTTTAAATATATACATTATATACATTAAGCATATTATGTATTTTACACATGGCCCAAGACAATTAATTCCTCTTAACTCAACATGGTGCAGAGGCAAGTCAAAGGGCTGGACACCAATGATTTACAGAAAAGTTGTCATCCAAGTCAGCACTTATACTGACAACACAGACAACCTAGAAGAACATATTTCACTGTTCATAAGCTACCATAAGCTAAGTCAGGAGTGCTATTCTTATTCCTTATTGAAACTTGAATAAATTAAACACACCACATTACTTGCTCACATAGATGAGTCTCTGAATGACACAGCAGGTAGCACGCAACTAAACCTCACTATAAAGCAGATGAGACAAGAAAGCAAGCCTGGAGAACCTTTAGTCTAAGTTGCAACTCATTTCTCATTCTGAGTTTTTGTTGCCTATGTGTCAAGTAGAAAACACTTTTCTTGATGTGGCAACATACACCAACAGATCTTTAAGTCGAGATCCTCTTCTACACCACAGTACTAGTACAGCAACTCCTTGTCTGGGATGTAATTCCTTTACAAACAGTCGTAAGAAAAACTATGCTGGAAAGGTCTCCTGGAAGTCCCCTCCTACCCCAGCCTGGTTGCTGTGGGTGTTTTGATTGTCTTGCAGGCCAGAGGCTTTATAGCCTCCCCAGACACGCTTAACAGCTCTTGAGGTGAAGTATTTTTATGTCCTTGCAGTAATTTTTGCCCCAGCCAGTTGAGGGAGGTGCTTCTTTTCCTTTCCCCACACACCCCTAAGCCCAGATCTCTCCACAGACCCCCAGTTTCACACAGCCTGCCCCAAGCCCTGACATGACTCCCAGAGCTTTCCTTGACAACATATTGCAAACTGCAGCAGGAGACAGTGCCTGTTTTCCCTCTCCATCACATCCCGCTGATCACGTAACAGCTGGCAGCTTCAGAAGAGGATAAGCCACTGGCCAGAGCCACATCATGAATTGTAGGGAATTATCTAAGTTCTCTTGATGTTCAAGTCTAAATAAGCCAAGGCTTGGTTAGGAGCTTCCTTCCCCAGCCAAAAGCTAACCCCTTCCCTGCCAAGAACTCATCACAACCTGATGCTGAGTTAAGAACGAAGTTCCACCCTTCCTACCAAGAGACCAACTGCACACAAAACTCACAGGAATTAGAATAATTTTTTAAAAAGCCACAACTCGTCCCTGACAGACACGAACCACCCTTTGCTTCACCACCAGCACCAAACGGGACCCAACTCCCGGCTGCACCGAGAGCTCCTCACAGGCTGTGGGGTGGGAGACGAACCCCGCTGCTCCCGGGCGGGGACAAGAGCTCTTCCCAGCGGCGCGTAGGGTCTGAAGCGGTATTCTTTCACTCCTAAGTGGCATTATTATTATTATGAAACGGAGCACCGAGCGCAGCGCCAACTCTCCTCAGAAGGTGCGCAGGACTCGAGCACCGGCTTCGAGCGCCTTGTCTAAGAGAGACGAAGAGGCAGCGGCTGTTGTCGACGACGCCTCCCGCCACCTCCATCCCAACTCCCTGCCCCGAAAAAACCGCATCTCCTGCCAGAGACGCCGGTTCGCCAGCAGGCAGCGGGACGCAGCCCGCCCGACCCCGCCACGCAGGACGGGAGCCCCCGCACCCGGAGATGGCCGCCAGCCCCCGACATGGCGGGCGGGGGCAGCGGAACGCGAGGCGGGGGAGGCCGGGAGGGGCCCGCCGGCGCGGATGGGGTCGCGGCGGCTCACCGTGCGGCAACGTCTCCTGCAGCAGCAGCAGGCTGAGCAGCACCCAGAGCCGCATGGCGAGAACGGCCGGGGCGCCGGGCTGAGGCGGGGCAGGCGGGGCAGCGGCTTCGCGACGGGGAGGAGCCCGCCGGTGCAGGGAGCGGGGGCCTCGGCCACGGGCCGCCCCCCTCTCGGCCGAGCGGCACCGGGCGGCGTAGGGCTCTTCGCTGAGGGAAGGAGAGCAGGTCGCACGCGGGATAGCCCACCCCTACCGCGTGCGGCTCGTGCCGACTGCAAGCTGTCTTCGGCCTGCAGAGTCATAAACGCGCCGGGTCAGCGGGCGCAGGTGGGAGCTGTGCGGGCTCCGTGTCTTTCGCCTCACGGGCGGCCCTGCAGGTGCGTGCCTGGCTCTGATCGGTGTGGCTGAAGGGAGCAGAAGTAACTGTGAAGTCAGTTTCATTCTAGCCTGCTATAGCAAAGACGTTCCCAGAAGCCTGCTCAGGAGAAGCTGCTTTATAGTGGGTGTTGCTATTGCTTAGGTTATTTCCACTTTTAGTAACTACAGTACCACCAAGTATCCAACTCTGAAAACGTTATCACTCTTTGTTTTAAAGAAAGCGAACCATGGAGATGATGGCTCAGAAAAGATGTGTGGTATAAAATATAAATATGCACAGGAAATGTTCATAGCCTCTCTTCTGCTTAAGAGCATTAATTTTCCATCAAATCATCTGCAAAACCACTATAATTGCAATTCTTATGTGCCCCCTGAGGTCAGATTTCACTTCTCACGCACAGACTTGATCAAAGACATCATGCTGACCAAACCCCACATACAGGTACATATGGAGAAGTACAGTATAGCACTAGGAGACAGCAGCCCATCCGCATTCATTCCAGGACATACTCAAGTTGATTGATACATACCTTTTGCTATATAGGCATACAATTAAGAAAGAAAGTGTTTTTGTACATTCCGAGTTTCCTGTTTTTAATGGATACGCACTGAGAACTAGTTCTATTCATTTTTAAATATCAGAAGAATTGCAGTACACCCTGAGAAGAGCAAAATCACAGCTTCTTTTAAATTTGTGAACAAAGATGGTGACTCAAATATCTGCAAAACAAGAGCATCTTCGTGCTGGGAGCGCAGTTCTGCATCTCAAAGCTATCATTATCTATTGCCCAGATTCAACATTCCTACATTATATGTAAGTAGGTGTCCTAGGTGACAGTCTTTCAACTGCTAATTTTCAGTCATTTCAATCCTCAGGATACAGCACTAAATGACAGAACTCCAAGTTTTTTGTTTGGTTGTTTTTTTTTTTCCTCCAAAAAGGGAAAAGAGATAACATTCATGCAGCTCTGAGTTTGGTTGCTGCCAGGACAAGGCTTGCTGCTGCAGAAAGCTGAGGGCTCACTCCCTCTGGAAATGGGAACTGCAGAATCATGGCCTGAACCTCTGATTGACCACCTGAGGTGAGCAATAAGTCAGCCATGGGAGCACAAGTGAAGGCAATTCACCTGTGCTGCTGGAAGGAGTGGAGCCTGGCTCCACCTCTCCTAGACCCATTTAAGAGCTGGCTACCAGTGAGGAAGGATCTCTTTCTGGAGATTCTTCCTTTGGAGTTTTATAGCAAGCCTAGGACAAGGGTAAGCACTTCATCTAGTCTTTTTCTTAGTGTAATAACCTGCTTAGCCAATCTCTCTGGTATGTTATATAATTATAGCATCTGTATGTTCATTGCTTATGCAGTACCCAAATCATTGTAGGAAGTGAATAGCAAACTACTATGATGCACATCCTCAGACTACTGGAAAAATAAAGGCTTTAAATGTATGATGTGGTTGTTGCTTTTTTTTTCCCCCTTCTATAAAAACTATATGAGCTATCATGCTATTTATTGTGAGTTCTGATTTGTATAATGTCATGATGTGAGATAACACAAATGATTATTAAGTCACTATGTTATTTCAGTACCTACAAAAGCTACAGTGGTGATTCAAGTTAGAGGTGTTGTATGAAGTATATACAAGTGATATTCAGCTTTATTTTTAAAAAAATATGGAACAAATACACAGTTGCTATCCTGTGAGGCATATCTTACAGTATACGAAAAGCAATATAATTTCCATCAGATTTGGAACTAAAGTAACTAAAAATGTTGCTGATTATAATTCTTATTGAAAAAGTGAATAAACAAGCACCATGTTCTTAAGTATATGAACTTTGACGTTCACAGAAACTCAAGACTTCTCATTTTGGCTAGAGTACTCAAACAGAAATTTGTATTTTAAGATGTATCACAGTTATTCTATCGACATTTCAAACTTTCAGCAGCACATCATACAGACATAATTATTACAGCTTACACATAACAAGAAGAAAAGTTAAAACATATATAAACTAATTTTTCTTAAAACGAAGCACACATAACTATTCTTACAGATATGTAACACATTTTGTGCTTTGCTTTCTATTAATACAAGAGAAAAAAGCCTTCCTAAACTTTCAAATCCTGACTGCAGCTAAACTTATATTGCTGAGGATGGAGTTTGCCTCATGCAAGGCTCAATGGAAACATACAAAGACAACAGAATTTGTCCAATTGACAATAGAAATAACAATTATATATACACGTAGCTCTTCATAATGCATGTCTAGGCACGGAAATCCTTTGGCTTAGCTGATGCTGAAGAATTTGATTTCTAAAATCAAGTGGAAAACAGATAAAGGTGGTGAGGATATTATATTTTGCTTTGGAAAGTTCCAACTATGAAAAATGCAGAGGTCCTTTAAAATATATACCAGAAAGAACTATTAAATGTACAGAAAATTAAAAATGAATACAAAATTCTACATTACGTGGAGTACCACTTGCTGCTTCTGCTTAACACTGTGTAACCCCAGTGCTTTCAGTGAGCATACTGCAATTTGTACAACCTCTTGGCAGGCCTGGGAAGAACCAGGGCCTTGCAATAGAATGTGCTTTTAATTTATTTTTATGTAACCAAGTAACACTTGCTAGACATCATGTGAATTAAATTTATACTGTTCAAAACACACCCCAATGTCAAAGGCATCTGACAGGAGTTCAATGATTGCACAAATCCCAGTGCAGATTTCCTGCACTGTGAGGATCTCATCCAGGCTGGGATGCTTGCAGGACATCTGATTTTGGCACTTATTAAAAATCTCCACGAAAATAGTGTGTGCTTTATTTCTTAAATAGTTGTATATCCTTCCATAAACTTTGGGGAAAAGGTGGCTAGAATTTTACATTCATCATCTAATAAAATACAGAAATATATACTTAAGCTTTACCATATTTTGTTTCTAAATTAATCGTATCATTTGAAGTTTCTGCATGGCATATTCAATTTCATAAGAATATAGATAAGTAACCCTGTACTGTTAGTACTGATCTTTATTCTCCTACAGTAGGCAGTATACACGGCCTTAACAAAAGGTGACCTAAACACAGTGTGATAGGTTTCAGGAATCTACCTCGTATTGGTTGTGCAGGAAGAAGCACACTATTATTAACAGAATAGTTTTGTCCAGGATAACAGACAATGAAATCTAAGATACCTCATAACATTTCCTGTTTCAGAATTAGGATTAGAATTTGGAATACTGCCTGAAGGTCACCTTAGGTCATGTAAATTATGCAGAAATGTTTTATAACTCTTATGCCTCCTTATGGGAGAACAAAGATTTACTTGTTCTCCTTTAAATATACTTTGATTTATTTTCCTAAATTGGATAAAAATAATTTTCCTAATTCTAAGGGCATATCCCAAGCGTACCAATGCAAATATAGTTTTTCAAGGATTTATTTCCATAAAGAAAAAAAAAGCTACCTCCAGTAATATATATATATATTAATACATACCATCATTATTTGCACAGAACAATTTACAGTACCAACAACTATGAGTATGTTAAAAAATAACAATTTAGTTCCAATAGACTTGTGCTCTCAGCTGCTCTCTTGGCAAATATAGCAAACACGAGAACAAAATTGGGCTTGGTTTCACACATGCCCCCTGCATAAGAAGCAGCATGGCTGTCCTTCACAGGCTGCTCCACTAACATCCCAGAAAAGCATCTGGAATTTCAAGATTACACATACAAATGCACATCAAAATTAGCATAAATATCTCACTTCTGGCTTATAGTGTTCTTAGCCATGGATTATTAATGGCATTAACTATACACGCATATAAAAAAGTCTTGTGCAGTCAAAGCAACTGAGAATACCCAATGATTTTCCTTTAGTTTTCTGTCTTGTTAGTTAACTGTATAGTTCCTCTGCTGCAGCTGCTCCCAGTCTCCCTCACAGCATTTGTAACAATCACATTATTTTCATATAATTAACTACTATAACTATGGGGAACTAATAATACAGAAATGAAGGGAGAAACACTATATACAAAATACATATAAACTGAAAAATTTCTCTCTCTGTCTCCAAAAACCTTAGCTAGTGCTTGCTTTAGTCATAAGTTTCTTACATTGACGGTCTCCCTTCAAAGGAAATTCCAGTGCAGTATAGAAATTACTCTAATCAGTACATCAGAATCACTATGGGCTAATGTCAGATCGATGCAAGCATACAGACAGGCAGGCACACATTCGTTCTATACAACGGTGCTGGGAGGGAATGGGGTCTTCCTTGCATATCAGAGAGCAGCCACAGTTTGCAGCCCAGGACCCTGACTCGCCTGCTCTGTGGCACCAGCATCTGTAGAAAAAAGTCTCTGCTTCCCACACACTAAGATGTGTAAAGAATTTTAAAAAGCTGTCTTCCACTGTAGGCTTGTAAAAACATTGTGCAAAAGGTTCAGCTGAGCACTGCAGGCTTGTCCTAACAGGACATTATTGCAAATGGGAAGGACAGGTAAGGATGC
This sequence comes from Phasianus colchicus, assembly GCF_987193195.1. Taxonomy (NCBI): domain Eukaryota; kingdom Metazoa; phylum Chordata; class Aves; order Galliformes; family Phasianidae; genus Phasianus; species Phasianus colchicus. The sequence goes on from NC_143439.1 coordinate 44,484,838, forward strand.
CCTCTAAAAAACAGCCACTGAAGAAGTTGTGCTCTAGACAGCGTAGTTACAAATCAGGAAAAGAATCAGTATTTCTACTTCAAATACCAATGGTATTGAAAACATTCTTTTTTTTTTAATAAAACATTTGTTTCAGTCTGTCAGGATTACCTTACTGGAGCCTAGAAAGTCATAAATATCTTCTGTTTTAAACAAGAACACGTAGTTTTTTTGTCACTTTTTTGTAACAATGGACCCCAGTTGAGAAATACTATTAAAATGGCAGATCCAACCGACAGACGGCTCTTTCTTTCATTGAAGAAAGGTTCTGAAACTTATCAATTGCTCTAAGCACTGCTCTGAAGATTACTATCTATTTCTTTCAACAAAACATTTTACATACACTATAATTTACTTGTATTACTCTGATAGGACATTTTAGTGTTTCTTTAACAACATCTTGTAAAACAAACTGCACAAAGAAGTGGCTATAACTTATCAGTATTAGGATGGATTATGATACATTAAGAAACAGGACTGCATTGTCACTTACTCTATAGTTTCTCTTCATCCTCTGTTTCATCCATTTTTAAGGACCACCAGACTTTAGAACAACGGTCCTTAGGACAACAGCTGCACGTGCTGGAAAATCAGTTAAAAGATAGGTGGTTGTGTGCTCATTATCCTGTACTTTGAAAGAAAAACACAGGCACCTCCAAGTGCTCTGCTTTGGTCTTCTAGCAAATCTTTTCTGGTGAATTTCTCTGGATTGCTATAAAACCAGGAATATGCCTCAGAAGACAAACAGTGGTGAAATCACTGCTCCTTGAGCTGAGCAGCCAGCAGAGGCCACTAGTGCAACTAGTATAAATCCCTGCCAAACCACCTGTGCTGCAAACAATGCTCTCCTCCCAGTTCAAACTGGGAAGAAAGGGAAGAAAGGCATCAGGGTTTAAACTACAAACTCAGTCTTCCATGGGGTATCAGCACATTCCAAGGTTCTCTATCAAGAAGCACTCTTCTTTCCGCCTTCTACATTTAGGCTTACAACAACAAAACTCATTTTTAGATTAAAAAGCAAGAATCTATCACTGTGAAAAAGACAGAAACGGAGAGAGACAGAAGCAGCTTAACTGGTTCTTTTCTTCTTTTCTTTTCTTTTCTTTTCTTTTCTTTTCTTTTCTTTTCTTTTCTTTTCTTTTCTTTTCTTTCCTTTCCTTTTCTTTTCTTTTCTTTTCTTCTCTTTTCTTTTCTTTTCTTTTCTTTTCTTTTCTTTTCTTTTCTTTTCTTTTCTTTTCTTTTCTTTTCTTTTCTTTTCTTTTCTTTTCTTTTCTTTTCTAGCTATTATAAAAAGGTGCTTTTCACTGTCAACCAACATCATTCTGACAGGATATAAAATGTTTTGTACCTAACAACGGAGATTAATACCAATGATTATTACTGGCAATATTATGCTTCAGATTAAAATTTTCCATGACAAAGTACAAAAGTACAAAACAATTCTCTTGTACATTAGGGAAGTTATTTTTATAAATGAATTCTTGCAAAATAATTTCCTATTGTGGAATCCTTCAAGGGACTGAAGACTACTATTTGCTGAGAAAATTTGTTAAAATGTCTGGGTGCTCTTCTTAAGTAATGTGACTTTTACATTGAAAGAACAGTATCCATTTTCACTATCTTTAAAATAATGGTTCACACAGCACTGTTGCAGTTATTTGGTTCTTTGCATACATAAGTTAGCATTTAGACATCCTACTCACAGGAATGGATTTGTAGGTTTAGATTTGGCTCACAAAAAAAAAAAAAAAAAAAAAAAAAAAAAAAAAAAAAAAAATTGAAGTACTGAAATAGTACTTTGAAAAGCATTCTTTCCGAAGCCTGGGTTTGGTGTTTTTTTCAGCTCCCCTTCTATCTGAAAAGAAGGTCAGGATTTGGGGCATATTTTTTCTGAAGAGAAGTTTTTGCAGAAAACAACATAATCCCTCTTGGAAGTATTATTTTATATAAAGAACATCTCTGAATTGAAAAGAATTCATGTAAGACAGAAGTGAAAATTTAGAGGGAAATAAAGCCTTTAAAGGATCTTTTCTATTTGAGTTCTTAATGACTACTAATTAGTAAGGGTAAGCAATTCTTTCTTTACTATTTTTATATAAATTCATGATCTTCTACTTTTTGCAAAGCATCAGGTCCGTCAATTTATCATTTGTTTCGCAAGTATTTTCCAGGCTTCAATTTTTCAATTTTTCTCCCATGAGATTTCTGTAGCAACAAAAAATAGTACCTGGTATTTTACTGGTGAGTTAGTTGCATTGTTATTTGGGACACCAGACCATGTAATAGAAATAAGGAGGACATGTAAAAGGCACTTGTGTTTATAATGCAGTGTAAAATATTCTGAATTTCTTGCAAGTAGTTTCAAAGTTCTTCATATTTTGTAATTGCCGGCAACAGTGTATATCAGTTCAAACAATACCTCCAGATTTCTGCTTGCCAAAGGGTACTTCTCTTGTTTGTTTGTTTTATTTAAATATTAACTTCCATGCTGTCAGTTCTGAAATGATGAAGATGGATTAGCAGCTTGTCCAAAGCATCAGCCAGGCCTTGTAGTAAACACTTTCAAGAGGAACAATGTTGGTAGAAAGCTTTTGAAATTTCAGTCCACAAGTAAAATATCAATTAAAGGTTTAAAAGACTTGTTTGTTTACATAAATTAGCATTCACTTGTCCTTTCATGTGCAAGAAATTTATCACTTTCATTTGCATTTTCAGGTTCATCCACTTCTTCCATAGGGTTCTTTTCTTGCAGCCCACTATTTTCTGAACAAGAATCTTCATCTCCATTGCTGTGATGACCTTCAAGACTGTGCCTGATGCCATAAGTAAAATAAATAATGAAGCCTTTCAAAAGGAAAAGGGGGAAAAAAAAGAAAAGGGTAAAAGGTTAATAGGGTTTTTAGGCAAGTAATGCATCAAAAAGTCATTATTTTTTACTGTCTGGCTGAGCAAATTTTCCAAAGCCAGATATTAGAATGATAGTGCAATCTTCAGGTCTTCCCTCTTTGTACAGAAAGTGGAGGTGCTAAATTCCAGTGCATCATTTTTGCATAACTGATTGCTCTAACAGAATCACAGAATTGTAGGGGTTAGAAGGGACCTCTAAAGATCATTGAGTCCCACCCCGCACCAAAGCAGGCTTCCTAGGCTAAGTAGTGGAAACTAGTATCTCTAATTAATGACTACATAAAATCAGTGCAGTTTTCCTTATCTTAAAGGAGAATGTTTCATATAGCAAAAAGAAAACTGTTACAAAAAACATTTCAGCACACATTTAGCTAAGTAGACAAGAAATAAAAATATTGTAACTTACTGGAATTAGTTCTGTAACTTTGATTCTTCCTATTACCTCAGAACTATTTTTACGGTTTTGGCTATGTATACATATCCCTTCTAAAGCGTGATTTATTTTTTTAACTAGAAATACTAGATGATTTTACTAAAACATAGACTTTTGTTCCAATGTTTAAAAGCACAGTATTGAATTATCTAAGACAGGATTCATCAGTCCTAACAAAGGTGGGGATTTAAATGAGCAGATGTACTTACCAAGTGCCATCCAGATGCTAAACCTGATCCAAGTATCTGCACTTAATTGTACCATTAGATAAATATTTACCAGGATACTGAGTGATGGTAAAAATGGCAATAATGGAACCTAGAGGGAAATATTTAAAATATGCATAATATTAAATATCATTTCTTGCATATATCAACTACTTATGTTATACTTGAGTTACACTACATGAGCTAGGGGTGAAAAATCTCACTAAAAAAAGAACAGCAACATTTTCTTATTGAAGTATATTAAAATTTTCTTTTTCAGTATTTAATGATGAATTTTTACATATCTTAAACATTTAAAGTAAGTTATGTTTAAAATATGTTCTCTAAGGCTGTGAAGACAATTTTTCAACACGTACTAATGAAGTCCTGAATGTACAGCTGAAAAGTATCATTTCCATCTTTATAGATATATCCCTTTTTTTCCAAATTGCCTCCTTAGTTCCATCAGATTCTTTTATTTTTATCACCATGATTCACTGTTTCTATTATATAGTTTCTTAACTAACTGACCTTAGAACATAAGTGAAAGCTCAAAATGAAAGGCCATACTTCAGGGAGGTATGAATTGCACTGTGTTCCAAATCACTGCAGACAATGCAGATAATCTGACGATATGCTAGTCAGTTTCTGAATTGTCTTCCAGTGTCTGAGTGTTCAAACTGAGGACTAAGTTTGCTTGTGCCTTAACAGTGTGCACTCTGGGCATGTGTCTGAAAGAAAAGCTAGAAAACTGTGTTGTCAGACCCACTAGTTGTAACAGCAACCCAACAGCTATGCCCTTTTTGCATGGCCACATTCATACATGCATCACGCATTCAATTTGTGGGCAGCAAAATCCTTTCCCTAGTTCTGAGATCTGGATAAGATCTATTACACAATTCAGCTATGAGCATCCACTACCCTTGCAGTCACAAAAAAAACCAAACTGTGATAACAGCAGTGCAGTAATGAAAGACTACCTGAAAAGGGCTGTCTCTCTCTCTCTCTCCCTCTGCCCCTCTCCCACTTCTTAGAATACATCCAAATCTCCCATTAGAGCTATTATTTTATTCACCATAAAGGCCACTTTCTGCTGGTTCTGAGGCTGCCTTTGGATGAGGAGAATGGTAACTATGAAGAACACCACCAATGCAGCAAGAAGGCCAGTACTCCAGGGTTCCAAGTTAGCAATGAAATGAGTCCCATATGTAGTGAGAGCACTCAAGCCACAAACCAAGAAAGCTGTGTGAAAAACAAAATGATGGAAATAGCATTGAAGAGGAGGTGACTTTTAAGAAGAATGACAGTGGAACTTCAGTATGAAATGCTATGAAAATGATCAAGTAATGGAAAAATACATGAGATTACAGATTAATTCCATCATGAAATAGAAGAGCATTATCCAGAATGATGCATTAATGATGACTGAGGAAAGGTATATTATTACTGAATGTTTAATTTTGTCTGTAATAAAATTCCATTACTTACATTACTGTTGTATATTACTTACCTAACAGACCCACTAAACAGTTTACAGTAGTTGCAGTCTGTTCTGTAGGTAAACTGGATGGATTAATCAGAGTCTGAAGACTGAAGTGACTCTCCTGTATCATATTTATCTGTGATTCACTTACAGCAGATTCTCTTTCTGATGCAGCCAAGGCTGCTTTTTCTGGAGAATATTTGGGTTGCTCATAGGTTAAACTGGGTTGGTACCTGTGCAAAAAAAAAAACAAGTGGGGTAATAATGAAGTTTACTCTGTGAATTGAAGGAATATGCCTCTAGGAATACATTTAAGTACTAAGTGCTTTGCAGTAGAGATTGAGAATTACCCAATATGTGAGAGCATATGATTAGTCACTATCTTATATAAACAAATTATGGCAACTTTTTCGCCATCTTTGTTTGTTTGTTTGTCAGCAGTTTTTTAAGTTATATAAATGCACCAGTGGGTCAGATAAATTACCAGTCTTGCACAAATGTGGAGATCCGGTTGGTCAGCAGCAGGGAAAAGGTAAGGAATTATTTTCCATGGCAAGTTCATTCTGCTTTGCTTCATGTAAGGGGCCTATTAACTGATATAAACTGAAATTTTACATCTCTTGTTAGAATTTAAATGTATTTTTAAAAATACATACTATAGATAAGTCAGTGTGGGATAAAAGTCTTCTCTTAAGTGGAAATTATTGAAATATTGAACAAATTCAAGCTGTATAGTTTTCAAGGCTATTGATTTAGCCTTGTATAAGTAACAAAGATTGACTTTTTAAACTAAAAAGAACAGAATAAATATAGAAATGACCTACAGCTCTCAGTATATTGATATCATTAAACTGTTTTACAAACAGAAGACATAACATAGTTCTACTGACAATTAACGATGATCTCAACTGGTGAGAGCTGATATTTGTACTCTCTTCAAGGCTACCAGATCTTGAAATGTTTTTCTGGCCTTACTGATTTCCAACAGGACAACACAAAGCAATTATTTTAACACCTCTGTCTTTCACATACAGTCACCACAATGTGATAGGCCCAAGGTACAGCATGGATTGTATTTGTATCAAAATATTATCTCCTGGAAAAGAAAAGGTGTCTAGATTTCACATGTAATTTTGATGTGACTAACTGCTAAACTCATATAACAATATATCAGTGTTTTCCTTGACAGGTAAATGCTTCTCAGCAGTTATTTATATGCACATAGATAGCTCTCAAACGTTTAGTTATAAAGCAAAAAACATCCATTGTAGATGTGACTCCTGTTCAGGTAGTGAATAAAGCAATATAAACCACAGTAAAACAGAAAAGTTGTTTTTGACTCACCTAAGAATGAGGACACAGGTTGCCACAAGTGAATAAGCAAGAAGTGTGCCAATAGACATTATGTCCACTAAAGCCTTTAGGTCAAACAGAAATGCCATAATAGCTAGAAAAGAAAAGAAAAGAAAATGCAAAATTTGTATGAGGCTTACATACTAAGTCAAGATTTTAAAGTCTGTCACCAGTGTAACTTCAAATTGTTCTACTGAGAGCAATATGAGTGCAATCATAATAATCCTTAAAAACACATTTGAAGTCATAGCCAACATACCTGAACCTGATTTCCTACAGTTGGGAATCTCATTCATATAGATAAGCACACTGATGGGCCATATAGTCATGCTGCATAATCAAGCAATTTGTATTGGATTTATTTGGACACAAGTACTTGCATATGTGGCTTGCTGAACAGGGGCCACAATAAAATACATCTTTATAGAAAAGATTCTGATGCTGTAAAAGAATCTCATAAAAGTTAAGGGATGGCTCCCACTGCAAAACAGAGTGATGCGACCCATTAAGTATGTAAAATTTCCTCTGATTTCAGAATCGTCTCCATGTAAATTTATGAAGTTGTCTATAAGAAAACAGGTGGGTTTTTCTTTTTTTTTTTGGTGGTTTTTTTTGTGTGTGTGTGTGTTTTTTTTTTAATTATCTCACTAAAATCTTCAAGTGGCCTTCAAGAAAGACAGCAAAATCTCACAAGAAATAATATTCTTAAGATCACTGAAATAGAAATTTCCATGGTACTCTGTGCAATTATGGCAGACATTTTGTCTATAAAAGCTAATATCGCCTTTATCTGGAGATTCTTTTTTGTCTATGCTGTTTGCACACAGAGAGAACTCATAGAGAAATTAGCACAATTAATTGAAATTAACTGACACTAAGTGAAAGGCTAGCATTAATTGATATATGGTCAAAAAATTCTTAAAGTATTTATATTTGACTCACTCTATTGAGATATATAAATAATCTAAATATTTTATCTTTTTAATCATCGCTAATCTTATAATAAAAGAAAAAATAAAATGTAGCATTTATATACTGTATGAGTATGCATACACAAACTTTTCTATATTCAGAAAGGCTTATATATAATATCTACTTTATAAATACTTTTAATATATGTGTAGACAGGTGTATCAGTGCACAAAAACACAGAAACACACATTCCCCTCTTTTTGGATTCTGACAAAAACACGACTTCAAAAAGCATGACTGCTGTGTTACAGAAGTTCTATTTCATCTGCTAGTCTCCTCTTCCAATGGAGGAAGGAAAATGATCTTGTCGTCTTAAGAGAGGGTGGATGTTCATAAATCCAAGAAGTCATTTATTGTAAGAAGTCATAACTTCATATCTGTGGCAAATTTCTGAATATCTCATGGCTCTGAATTCTCAAAATGTGTAGGTAAGCAAAGCTGAGAAAGAACAGAACCTGTAATAACCAAATATAAAGTAGCTATGTTTAATTTTAAGTTCTAGGTTCAAAAGGCTACTTTGTAGCCAAGGCTGTTTTCTTATACAGTAGATCAAACTGAAAAATTCTTTAAGTTTCTGATTAAGAGATTTAAAAAAAAGCTTTTTTACCTCTCTTAATTCTACTCAAGTTCTATGTAACGATGGCAGACAAATTTACAGTTAAGGAATTGTAAATGGACAGCTAAATATTTTTCAATGTGCAGTTTCAGAATCATGGTTAGGATATGTGAAACAGTAAGTCACGATAACAGCATGTGACAACTGACTCAGCTTTAGTCATGACCTGGTAACTTTAATTGAGGCCAAGCACCTAACAGGCTAATAGGATAAAGGTTAACATTTCTTAAAGCTATGCATACTAGGATACAAGGATACTAAGATACAAACAATCCATACTAGGATTTAAGAGGAAAATCAGATAAGATGAGCTGTTGCACTTATTTTTAACTACCTTGGCAAAACTATTTATGACCACAAGTTAACAAATATGCTTTTTTTTTTTTTTTAATAGATTAAGCTGTCTTCAGATAAATTATTCATATACCAAATTCCCCACAATGTCTAAAAGCAAGCCAAGTAACTGCTGTTGCACAGCTAGTCAAGTCTGTACAGGTACATCAATTAGTTTACGTGTTAGGTAACATGGCTCTCTTTCTTTCTTTCCCACATAAGTGCACTGCCAAATTATTATGGAGGAAAAAGTCAGTAACATAAATTAAAAGTCAAAATAGAATGTTTTAGTCTTAGTTCTGAACTCACTTTAAATCAATGTTAACCAGGTTGCTAAATGTTATAAGGCATGTATTTCATATTTTTGTTTTAAGGTGTTTATTTGCCTTGAAGGTGAATACATCCAGTGCTTCCAGTTTCTTAGATAATTAGACATCCCTCCAAAATAACACAATGAAACTTGGGCAGTGCCACTTCAGGAAGTATAGACAAAAATGAAACAGCTGTGTGTTAAAAATTTCTCTTTGTGAAACTAATATAGCAGTTGGCAGCTGGCAGCAGGCCCCCATATGCTGTTTTGCTAAAATGTATGTGGGTGTGTATATATATATATACACATATATATACACATATACACATATATGTATTTATGCATAAACACATAACTTCCCAGCACACAGACAAACACATACCCTTCAACTCTAACTTGATAAGCTTGTACCAAAATAGAACTGGTTTTCTTTAGAAGACAGTGAAAATAAAATCTGTGTATGTATTTTACACAAAAGCTGATCCCACTGCAAATACAGAATTTTTTTCTCATGCCTCATAATAAAAAACTTGACAACCGCTTTCCCCATTACAGATGTGGTACATATATCTACGTTCATTGGACAAGAAAATCCTATGGGGAGAGGAGAGCCTAAGGGACTCAGATCAAATAAGAAGCTTATTCACAGTACAACAAGTTAATATTTAAAAATAAATAAATAAATAAAATCACTTTGAATTTCTGACATTGAAGACACTACCACCATCAGGATTCGTATGATTTAGAGTTCTTACACCTTTTGATTTTATTCCCATCTTACATGCAAGGGAAGTTAACAAGCAGCCCTTTTTCAAAACTATGAATTACCATGCACGTGCACAGAGTGTTCAAATCTCAGTTTTAAGAAATATGGGCTTTGAGAGCTTACCAGAGATGACCCCTGCTGTCAAGGTGGCAAAAACTGGTGCCTGCCTCTTACTCACTTTGGCAAGAAAACTAAAGAGTAAACCATCGCGTGCCATGGCAAACAGAATTCGGGGCAAAGGGAACATAGAGCCGAGAAGACTAGAACAGAAAAATGTATAGTTCAAATACAGGTTATTAAAAGCACAGTGCTTTACTGGTAAACCCAACTACAAGGAAAGAATGCTTGGAAGAGTTAATGGGTTCTGCTTCAGTTTTGGTTTAGGCTCTGTGTTGCTGCTCTTGGTTTTCTGTTTGATTGATAAGTGTTGTCGATTATTTTGAACCTAAGCTTTGAAAGCTCTTGAGATTAGCAAACAAATACAAAATCTGTGGTAAAAAAAAGTTTCACTAGTAGCCTACTTTACCTGGTGACAGTTATATTAGATAAGTGAAAAGCAAATCAAAATTGCACAACAGTGTTCTATTTCCACATCTGCAACACGCTTAGCAGTGCACCTTTCTTTACAAGGATCAACTCAGTCTCACCTGCTACTGCACCAGACGATAGAGTAGCAACTACTGGGGTCTTCGTTTTGGAATTGATTTGAGCTAGACATTTGAAAAGCAACCCATCCTTCGCCATAGCATAGATTACACGTGGCATTGGGAAAATGGATCCAAGAAGACTGAGTAAAAAGCAAACACATGCAACATAGCAAACACAGTTCATGCAGAGCTGTACCATGGAGTAGATAAACAATGCTAATTAATGGCATGTACATAAACTTATGATCATAAGACAGCAGAGTTGTATCATGGAAAAGATAAACAATGGTAATTAATGTCATGTACAGAATCTTATGATCATAAGACAAAATCAGAAAGCCCCATAGCAGAAGATACTATAGATCGGACAGAAATAGAAATGTCTTTTTTTTCCCCATAAAGTTGATAGTCGTTGTTTTTGTTTGTATGTTTGTTTGATTGTTTTTAATTTAGGAATTGAAATTTCTTCATTAGAGAGAATTCGGGTTAGCAAAATAACTCTTGCCATCACTGTAGTTCTTGGGTATTAGTGGACCAGGAACATATTCCAGGTCACACTAACTTGCAATTAAGCTTTAGTATTCCTCCAAAAAGTCTGTCAGTCAGCAGCAGCAAGTCAGTAAGCATTAGCAGCATCTTTTATGCTTCACATTTCCATGTGAGGCTGCTGATTAACAGTAATTCAAAGTAAGCACCAACAATTACAGCTGAGCACATTGTCTCTTCCCATTAAAGCTCCTCAAGCCAAGCTTCACTGAGATTGTTTCCTTTATGGGAGGAGTAATTATTTTAGATTTGTTATTAGCAGCACACAGAAAGCTTTTAAACTTTAACTCAATTAGTCAATAACTCAAAGCTCTTTTTAAACAGGCTTCTTACATTAGATGGTTTCTTTCCCTCAAAATTAAATAATCATAATTATGAAAACAAAAAAAAAAACTTTGAAAGGACAAAAGGCAAATTCATAGCCAATACAACCTCTGCAGCAGCATACTAGCATTTAACCAGCCGAATGGTTGCTTTAGGTACTTCATAATGTCAACTAAACCACTTAAAGAAGGCTCAGATTTTACATATCACAGATGCTAAGTACCTCTGGTAATGCTCATGAGACACAAGCATTAAGGTTAGACACACATGAGATAATCTCATGCACATTAACTGATGTATAAATGTTCTTTTCGAGAATGAGTGTTTTCTAAATCAGGGCAACAGTTTATTCTTTAAATAAGGATACTGTTAAAATTCACAACTAAATTTGTGCTGTTCTGACTTTGTACAATGTATTGATGATACTTCTCTTTAAGTGGGTTCACACAAATAATGGCAATATTATTAGAAATCTTTACCCAGAAGATACAAGTTCACAACACAACATAACTAGCAGTAACCATATGAACTAAAAGCAATGATCTGAACTCTTTTTTTTTTTTTTTTTTTTGTTAATTATACCTCTAAACTGAAGAATATGATATCCTTTGATTTGCTCTAAACTGACACAAATCAATAGACTGAAAGATTAATCTCTCCAAACAAGGAAATATAACACTTCAAAATACACTGGAAACAGACCAGGAATTCAAATTTCTGAAATGGTGTTTTACTCTCTCAGTTTATTTTGTTTTCCAGTATTAGTTTGCACTTATATAAAACTTTACTATTTATCAGTATAGAGGAAAATTTGAGTAGAACCCCCTATGACAAGTAGATAGAAAAAACCTATAATTTCAGAATGAACTGTACAAATTATATTCTTCAGTCAGGCACATAAGCTTTTATGTCATTCTGACACTATTTCCACCACCTTCTACATCAAACTATTCCCATCCTTTAAATCATCATCTAGACCTAGTGTAACCATCTTCATCACGCTGATGCTCACCAGAGTTATCTCAGAATACTGTTAATATTCCGCCTTTTTTCTTTGTGGAATGTCAGCCCGTACTAATATCATTGAAGCTCACTTGGATGATTCCTTACCTACAAAACCTCAAGTAGAAGACTGGAATTGGCATTTTTCTATCCCTAAATTCAAGCACTAAGCAATGTTCTATTCTATGAAAGTGTTTGCACTAAATTAGAACTAGGCTGTGATATATATGAACACACACACATATATTGTATGCTTTCCCCGATCTTCTTAATTAAAATAACAGGTTACATTCACAGTTTTTTAGCAGGAAATAAATTACCTTATTCCCACAGCTAGAATCTACATCTCAAATAATCCTACAAAAATCATAGGAAGGAATGATATCAAAGACAGATCGGCTATTGAAGAAAAAACAGGCAATGAAGATATAAGGGAAGCTAGGTATTTGTCTTTTCAGTTTTGCCTGCAAATACACAGTCTGTAAATTTCTTGATTGATTGAGAATGGCCTTCAAGACAGGACAAAGGCAGTGAAGTATATTTCATCAGTTAATAGAGGTAACTTGCAGGCCATGTGTCTGAAAATACTTATTTTAATAAATAATTTTTGGATAAAAAGTCAAAGAGGTAGAGCTCAGTAACAGTAAAGCTTAAACAGAAACATAAACTACTGAAAATATTGTGAAGAAAATCTGCTTAAGACTAAAACGTGCTTCTAATACTAATGCTAATCCTCTTCATGAAGTGAGCTTTCTAAACAAACCCATTAATTTATTTTTAAATGTCTTGTAATATCCATCAGCTTTTGCAAAGCGTTTCAAAGTCTTTACCTTGTAGACAAAGCACAGAGGGATCCCACCGCTACAACGTATTTTGCAGGACCCCATCCAACATATGCAAATGCTACTGGCAGAGGACTTTTCTCATCTAGCAGATAATATGGCATCATAAGAGTCAGTGCAGCTGAAACTCCAAAATAGGCCATGAAGCAGACGAGCAAGGACACCACAATTCCAATGGGTATGGCTTTCTGAGGATTCTTGACCTCTTCACCTGAAAATAAAAGAAAGAAAAACAAAACAAAACACACACACCAAAAACCGTTACTATTACATTCATCTTTACAAGATCTTATCACAGACAAATAAATATGTTTGAAAGCCTAAACCCTCAGAATTGTATCTACAGAATAAACTTTAAAATCTGCACATTTACTTTTGTTGCCAGAAATCGCTTTTTTTTTTTTTTTTAATAGATATAATTAATGGACATATAATATATTATATATTTAGAATTGTCAAAACCCATCATTTCTAGTTATTTTCCTGTAATTTGTACGTTCTAAGTACTCAATCCATATTGTCCATATATAATTTAGAAGTGATATCAGAAAACACTTAAAAATCAGTGGCCAATTAACATGATTTGGGCAGAAAAAAAGTCTAAAAAAGACTATGTCCCTTTGCCTCCCCCAAAATCTATCATACACACACATATAAATACTATACCAGTGGTTGCAATGCAGTCAAATCCTACAAAAGCATAGAAACAGGTTGCAGCACCAGCCAGTGTTCCTGTGAAACCATATGGCATAAAGCCACCACTCCCATATATACTTGTCACATTCTTGTAGGATGAAAAATTCCTGTAAATAATAAAAATACAGCAGAAAAACACGTTATTTTTTATTACTGGTAAGTCAAACATATGCATCTTTCTCCCCTGCACTTTACATAACAGCATGTGAAGACACATTCATGTGAAAACTTGTAAGACAAAAATAACAGCAAATGGAATAATACTTGAATCTAGTAATTATCATCTTACCCATTTTGCTGTTTGTGGGAGGGCATTAAAATCCCTGATGGTGTAAGAAACATTCGTTGTCGTACTCATCCACTGCAATTAATTCGTGGCTTAAGGATAAGAAGCCAGCAACTTCTCAAATGGCCACAAATAAAAGTCTTGAAATATGACAGGACTTTTTTTTTTTTTTTTTTTTTTTTTTTTTTTTTTTTAGGAAAATACAAACAAAAAAATTCAAACACTTTCTAAGCGAATAAGAAGTTTATCATTCCCAACAACTGAGCTATCTGTTAATAGATTACCTGCAATAGTACAAAAGCATGTATAACATGAGTTGCTTAGAATATGAGACATTTTTTAAAAGTAATTTTAAAATAATTTTAAGAGTAATTACTCTGTTATTGCAGAAAGGTTTATGAGATATTCTTCACTTATTCTCCAGTTGTCAACATCTCCCTTCACAAAACCAGAAATCATAACAAAGAGTAGGACCAAGATGTTAATAGCAGTGAAAATTTTATTCACCCATGCAGATTCTTTTACTCCAAATGATAACAGACCTATAAAAGAAAACGAATTTTTAAACATTAACTGTCATGTACAGTAAAAAAAGTTATTTTCAAGAAGATATATTTGTCAGTACAACAAATAATATTTTAAAAAAACAGCAATAGATTTTATACTTATAGCACAAATTTAGTAAACTGACAGCCTGGCAACAGGCAAGTGTATTGGAAACCATAAAACCGCAACCTTCGTTAACTGTACTCTTGAAGTATTTACAAGCATTTTGAGCAATTGCTACTACTTTTCTGGGATTCTAGTTCATATCTCTGTATTATGCCATGGAAAAAGTTAATTAACAAATCCTTTAGAATAACTGCATGCCTCCAGTTCATATGTATCTCTGATTTATAGAGATTCTATTAAAAAAGTATAATACAAAATATGCTCGCCTTGACTTCCAGACAAGTCCATTTAAATGATAGAAAAGTTATTTCATCAGGATCCGACTGTCTAACAGCTGTGAGCATACTAATATTTTAATGGAATAACAGCTAGAAAGCAGACCAGGAGAAACTGAATAGAGTGGGAAAGTCTCTCTGGCTTCTCTAATTGCCACTAATATCACATACATGCTTTCCCTCATTAATTAGAGATTAACTCAGAAAATTATAAGCCTCTCAAGATAAAGTCTAAAAAATTTCTGACTCTGCTAATGAGATGCTTTCTATCTCATCATAGCACAGAAGTTATGATAGAAGCTCCTCAAGTTTTCTGCATCAGTGTTATTTTGGCTACAATTTCTGGAGGTAAGGGTGTTGAGTCACCTTGGGAATCTGTACACTGCAATGTAACTCAGCATAGATTCATCTTAAATCCAAATGAATTTTGTCTTTTAAATAACGTAGTTCTCAAATGCTTTTCAGTAAGAGACTTAAGCAATTTCTTCTTTTTTTTTTTTCTTCTTTTTTCTCTTTTCTTCTCATAAGTCAAACAAAACCAAGAACCAGATGGAAGAAATGAACTGAAGATACAAGTACAATCACAAATTAAGGTTTCCTATGTTATTCTACTACTCATCTTTCATGTACAGAGGCCTATTAAAAGCTTAAGATGCACTGGTCACTCATAGTAGCATCAGGAGCTGAACAGAAATGTTTTCCCCAATAATGAGTCCAAAAACACTTGTAACAAAATGAGAGGATAAGTGTTTATACACACATCAGTTTAACTTTCTAGAGAAGAAAAGTTCTTGCTTTTATGTGATCTAAAGAGAGTCTGGGATGTGTAAATGCTCTAGTGAACAATTCTAGTTGAAAAATGAAGTTAATCTAGTTGTTTAAAACAAACTATACACTTTAAAACACACATAGCATATCCTTCACTTAACTTTAAGAACATTTACTTTTGGAAAACAAATGAAAACATGCAAAAAAGTTGCAGTATTTTGGAAATTTCTGATGCCTCAGAAAGTGTATACTTGGTATCAGTTCTTATAATTTAAAAATATGATAGAAGATTTTCCTGTATCAATGTGTATCATAGGTTTTATAAAACCTACCAATAAGTGATTATTTTATGTTTCATCTTCAAGGAAAGGAGAGTATGCATAATTTTTTTTTTTTTTTTCCATACGAATTTAATTCCCAGAGTCATTTTGTCTATGTGTAAATGTTCATCTAAACTGCTCAGATACTATGACTTATTTCTGATATAACACAAATTACAGCTTGGTATTTTTTTGTTTTTGTCTGTAAGAAACACTCTGACATTACAACCATCATAAACGAGATATTTGTCTTTTACCTGACAAGAGCAATATAAGGAATACAGCAAAGAAGTCAGGATACTCTGCCAGACCAGGGTAATTCATTTTGAAGTAGGTTCTGAAGAAGTGACCAATCTGTTTCCCAAGAAGTTCATCAAAGGTGCCACTCCAAGCTCTTGCTACACTTGATGTACCTTCATAAAATAAATGCATCTTTACAGTTTTGCATGAATGCAATGAGATACAGTTAACTCTACTGAAAAGGAAATAAAACTAAACATGCTGCTACTTTTAAGTAGAGATTTTAACATCATAGATTTCCATCTAGTTAAATGACAGCATACTATTCTGCAACTAAAATATACAAATCTGTACTTAATTTGTTCCCAAAATATTGCAAAAAATATTTCTATATCATTTATATTTGATGTCCTTCTGGAAGACAATTACTTCAAAAGTCAAAATATTATGTGTAAAAAATACAAAACAATGATTTAATAAATAACGTGAAGGAAAGATTGTCTACTAGGAAGTAAAGCAAAAAAACACTAGGAAAATATATATTACTAGAGTTAGTATTTAAGACTAATGCTCTCCTCTGGTAAATAATCTATGTGACTACAGCTAAATAAAACCTTATTCTCACCACTTTCTTACCAGGAATGCACTACAAAACAACACTCAGGTCTATTGATTTTGAAGTGATTTGGGCAACAGTCCTGTAATTAGGTACACATATACAGATAGGTATGCTTATATGCCATACAGAGGAAAATGTATTTCTGGTACAAAACACATCTAAATCAAATTTGTCATCCTTGCCAAAGCACTGAAGCAGCTCTTTTAACATCTCCCACATAAGCATTGTTTGCTCTTAGGCTTACCTATAACATAGGATAAAATGAGATTCCAACCGGTGATAAAGGCCCACAGTTCACCAACAGCTACGTAAGTATATAAATATGCAGAACCAGTCTTGGGAACACGAGCACCAAACTCAGCATAGCAGAGACCTGCCATCACCGATGCCAGGGCAGCAATGAGGAAAGAAACAACAATGCTAGGTCCAGAATTAGACTTGGCAACTTCTCCAGCAAGGACGTAGACACCAGCACCAAGGGTGCTTCCAACTCCCAGTGCTATAAGGTCCAGCGTAGATAAGCATCGGCACAACGAGTCCTCAAGACCTTCCCCCTTGACATTCTTCTTACGCACCAAGCACCGAACAAATGTCAAAGCTGGTCCACAGGGCAACATGCTGGATGGAGAGCTCTGAAACAAAATAAATTATTGCAGTACATAGCAGGTAGCACTGTAACCGTGCAAACCAGCTAAATAAATGCATTTACATGAAGAACTTTAATCGCACCTATGAATATATTTACAATCCTCTATGACGATGAACAAGCATGTGCTTTTCTCCCACAAGTCATCTGAGGGATTCAGATTTGTCCAGAGGAAAAGAAATAGTTTTGGTTTACTATACTGCTGTAGTAAAAAGAAGAAATTGCTTCTCTTTATCTGTTGTTGGCTTCTTCTTAATCATTTCTAACACGGCATCAGAACAGACATCTATTAACTCATACATCATTAGGATTTTCAAGATAAGGATCAACATGAACATAAATACAGATTGTAAAGATGTAACACAACAATATCAAGACTATAAACACCAAAAGCTTTAAAATACAGCATTCTGACGCAGCCAGTGCAACGTCCTTTAAGATATTCCTTTGCATTCAAATAATATGGCTTTTGCCTCTAGAATTCACTTTGGTAAAAACTGCTTGAAAGATTAAAGCATTGTTTCTACTCCCTCTCACATCAACTAAGTTTCCCAGAACCAATTATTTTTAAAAGAGATGTATAAAACTCTCCCTGGTAAGCTTCTAACAAGAACAGATAGGTAAGAAGAGTGTGGTAAGAATTAAGTGAAGCTATCTGCCATTTCCTGAGACTTGTTGCAATCCATATCATGAATATCTACGTTGTGCTCATGATTCGTTTAGTGCAACCCTCCTAAGTGCAGGGACTGTTTTTCATTTAGACAAGTGTATTCTGCTCATATATTCCTCCATACCTGTATCAGTCTTCTGGATCAGTAACAGGCATTTCTACACATCACTAACAGCAATGATTTTCCATCAAGAGGGATGTCTTACTATGGCAGTATTTGCTCCTGGAACAAGAATTCAGAGGCAAGAAAACTGCCATTCTGAATGACTGCCTGAAAAAAAATCCCTTGGATATTAAAGAGAAAGAAATCTGAGCAGAAACATTTTCCTCCTCTTCCTGTAACTCCCCCAGGTACACTGTCATGTTGCTTTAGTCTTTAAAGAGACTCATTAAAAAAAAGTCTCCACTTAACTTTCAGGGAAAAGGAAGTTGGAATTATAGTAAACAGACCTGAATAGTCCAGGCAGACATTCTGTCCTCATTAGAAAGGAGATGGATGTCCCAGGACTGAGCAAAGGAGGTGAGACAGGCAAGTTTTTTGCTGTTTTGGTTTGGGTTGGTTTTTTTTTGAGTGATCTTTTTCCTCCTCAAATAGATCGTTGATATTTCATTAACGGGAAAAGCTATTCTGACAGACTTTGTTCTCTGAACATTAAACAATTTTCAAGGCTTTCGTTGTTCAAATGGATCTCAGATTACTCCATTCCTTTGCACTTCGCAATAAACCCTGAAGATTGTAAAGTCATCTATCACAGTGGCCAGCTGGGTGCTATTATGGTTTTCTCTATTGAAAGGCAATCTTTTTGAAAAAAACTGTTTTGTTTTGTTTTGTTTTGTTTTGTTTTCTGCTTCTACTTTCTCTGATTCCTGTGGAAAGAACAAGGGGGTGAACTAGGTGATCTCCAGAGGTCCCTTCCAAATTCTATGATTCTTTGTTTCTGAACAGGAGGCTGGTTCTTGCCGACCACAAGTCAGTGAGGTGAAACACCTCTTCTGGCTCCAACCCACCTTTTCTTCTTTAGTCTTCTTTGAAACTGCAGCACTAACAAAGAAAAGGTAGAAGATACAAACTTCATAGAGACAAAAAAAACCCTTCACACAAAAAAGACATAGTATTTTAAGTATATCCATCCTTTCTTTGCCCTGAAAAACACATATTCTAGATGACCACTGCCATTCTGAATGCCTTACTCTGGTTCCTAACTATCTATGTATGCAAAATGGATGAGTGCTACTTCATAACCTCTGATGCTGTGCCCCAAGCACAAAGCACTACCTCAGACATGGCCTCATTTGGATTTAGATGAGACACTGGAAGAGTCCAGTACAGATCACTTCATACTTGACAGGAAGAAATGATGACGTTATTTGGTCTCCACACAGGTCTAAATGGCACAGGTGGTAACAAAGTGCCTTCAGAAATCACTGGCAAGTGATTCATCTAAGGTGTCTCCTGTAAGGATATACATTACCCACTTTGGAAGAATAACCTGGGCCCCTAAGGACATGTGCTACTGGACAAGCACATCTCACCACAGCACTGCAGCTAAAAACACCTCATGTTCAGCCACTAACCTACAGAAGAAGCAAGAAGGCAATGGCTGGAAGTGCCTTTTGGTGGCAGCATTGTCCTGGACAACCTCACACTGACTGCAGCCAGGCTCAGAAAGGGCCTTACTCCTGCTGCATTGAAAACAAGTTTGGCCTCTGCAAACTCTTTACCCCAGCTGCCACCAACTCCAGCCGGGCCCCTTGCCTGTCTCCACGAAGCTGAGCAGCTCTGACTCTTCTCAGAGGCTTCCTCACAGCTTCAGCTTGATGCTTACAGGCATTTATCTCTAGTAAGATACCTAGTAAGGCTAGAAGCAGATCCAGTCAATTTCTTCTCCTGTTCAAATCTGTGCCAGGTCTACTTTACAGAGACATTTGTCACAAGCAAACATCTATGAAGTCCATTCGTCACTGACCTTGGCAAGATTGCCTTTGTTTGAAGCAAACTGAGATGGCAGCTCCTGACTCCGCTCACTCTGGGTCACTGCACTCCTGAAACCTTTCCTGGATTAAGTTTTTCTTTTGCTACAGATTACTCTGTAACACAGAAAATGTCTTCAACAGCCCTCTGAAAAAAGGAGACCCCAGTTCAATTGCCTGAGATTCGAAGATCAATACTCAGTCCACATTCAAGCCTCTCCCTTCCCCAAATGCATTCCTAGAAAGAAGTCTACTGTTGTTCCTGTCACAGATTACAGTTTTTCCCTTTCAACTGCATTACAACAAAGAGATCAACAGGACAGGGGGACCTTGTTTTGACAGAAAGGGAAATTGGATAGATATAATACAGGGGAAAAAACGGAAAGCTTCTTCGTGTCTGATGGACACAGACAGTACTTATTGGAGTACCTGAATAACCACAGATTCTTATCCTATCCCTTTCACTCTTTATTATCTTGTTGGTTTCTCTCTACAGTAGCTGCTGACAGAACCAGCTTCTTAATTTCAGTCTTTCCTGATTAGAGAACTCCTGGCTGTAAAGCAATTTACCTTATCACTGCACATCTGAATGCAATCCCAAGCAGATGAGTTCAGTCTTACAATTCATACCTGCTATTAATTCAGTTGGGTGGACCGATGATCAGGAACATTTAACAGCCATCTGGTGCTAGGCCCTTCTGGCAGCACAAGTTTGGTCTAAAAAAACTTTTATCTACAAACACATTGCAAAGGGCAAAGTCTCCATTTGGAAAGTTTCCGTTTGTCTTTAAAACTGCACTGGATACTTCACAGTCTGTAAAACCTACACAAACTATCAGCTTTCTACTCCAAAACAGAACACAAATAGGTGGATAACAATAGTGCATAAAAGTAACTGCTGTATAAGGTCAGTGTGTGCTGTACCAAACTTTCATTCAAAAATAACATTTTAATTACGTTAAATAAATGATTTAAAACAGTACATATCAAATCCAAACTTCAGATGGAAAAAAAAAAAAAGCTTTTGATTAAATAACCACTGCACTGCTGCTGCAAACCAATAGTTTGTACAAAAATTTCCATTAAAGATTCTAATTAAAAAGGTAAACATTCTCCTACAAACAGGTATTATAAAGCCATATAATACCTCTGAAAGTTGTTAGACTGTTATGTATATTTAAAGATTCCTTAAGCAAAAGTGACTTAAAGATGATTTACTTATAATTTATATTGTTAATCTCCTATTATATACTATAACATATGGTAAGTGTTAGGTGCAGTAGTTTAACACTTTAAACAGCACATAAATGATGAAGCAAATATCCTAGCATGTTTGTAACATCCTCAAAATGCAGA
Organism: Phasianus colchicus; assembly: GCF_987193195.1. Taxonomy (NCBI): domain Eukaryota; kingdom Metazoa; phylum Chordata; class Aves; order Galliformes; family Phasianidae; genus Phasianus; species Phasianus colchicus. The sequence continues at coordinate 44,506,136 of NC_143439.1, forward strand.
AATACACAGATTAATTCAGAATCTTTCTTCAGCTTCAGTTTCCTGCAAAATCCTGTAAGTTGTACCAGTTGTATTCCATCTGTAGAATTTAGCAGAAAAAAATTGTTTGCAACTTTTATTATTGCAAGACTTTATTCAAAGTTGCAGTGTTGCATTTATTAGATCCAGTAATAAAATATGAAAGTAAAAAAAGTCAAAAAGTATGTGTACACTCTATTCATGATTCTACTGCATCTGCAACTTTTTGATGTCCTAAAAGTTGACTTTGTGCCCAAGACAATAAAAAAATTTCTATTGTCTTTGAATGTTAAAAGTAGTCTATCTAAACAATTCATAAGGCCCTAAAACTGGGAAGCAGCACCTGTAACAGAATATGCATAAATGGAAAATGAAAGATTTATCATCCAAAAGTAGATTTCAGACTGAGAAGGAAGACATAAATCACATATAAGATACTAATTTGCACTCAAAGACATAAAAACAATAAAATACACTAAATTTAATACCAAATAGCCCAGGTATTGCTATTCAGAAAGCACATATGCTAACAGGCAATGTTTCATATGATAAGCATATGATAAGCATGTTTTCAGATTGCTTCTTTCAGCATTACAAACCTTATACAGAGCAACTTCTGCTAGACAATTTTCTGCTTCTCTTGCCCAGTCCTGAACTTCTGTAGTCCTAAATACGTGATTTTACTGAAATATGTGATAAAGCAAACTAAATGTGGTGTGTGAGCTGCTGTGAAGGAGGTGGAGGCTCTGCAGCCCCAGGTGATTGGAGGCCGGGAGCTGGTGAGTGATTTGCCCAGCGTAGGCAGGGAGGGAGAAAGTCTCTCTGCTGTTCAGATGAACCATATCTACTTTCTCAACATTGTAACGTCATGAGGACGCTGTTTTCTCCACTGAAACACATCTATCTCCCTACATACAAAGCACACACGGTTGTGAAGATACCCCCCCATGCGTCCCCAGGGGACTCTTTTTAAACACCCTGAATGACAAGAAAAATGGGGATGTTACTTTGTCCCCCACCGTGAAAGCTGTCTGCCCAGCTTTCGCTTTTGCTGCTCTTGTTACAAATAATTTGACTTTGAAGTCTGTTGAACACTTTGAGCAACATTCTGTAATGCTTTGAGACCTGAATCCAGCAGTGCAGCATGGAAATAGCTTTTGCTGAGTGTATTTTAGAAGAACATCATACTGTGATTAGAAACAAGACAGAAGAGTCTCTGTTTACAGAACCTGGTAAGAGACCGTTCTGCTGAACCAGGACACACACTGTATAGCTTCTTCTCCTTTATATGGCTTGAAATGTAAAAATGCTGAAATTAGAATAGTCCAGATATTCCTGGACACAACCAATAAATAATCCTACTTTCTTAAAAATTATCTTCCATAATAAACTAAACTCCAAGAATAATATACAGCAGTATTTTTACTACTTCCAATGGCAGATAACACTACCCCAAACAGGCAGTATGATTCCCAGTCAATATTATTCACAGTATATTGTCTGTCTTTAAATATTTGTGTTTCAGTATTTCTCTTTTTGTTCAGAGAACACTGAAATGACAAGTCTTGCAGAGAAAAGCTCTAAATTCCTCATCATTTAAAAATCTTTGCCATAAAAATATATAGAAAAAAAAAAAATGTATGTACTGTGTCAGCCCCTGTGACCTGCTCCCAGCTTTCACTCTTCCCTGAGTGTAAATCTGCCCCTGCTGAAGGAGTGTGGAGGGCTCATATTCTTTTCCCATGAAACGTCCTACTTCCTGTGGTTAAATGTAAGAGACAAGACAACCTTTCCTTATCTCTCCTACATCCAGAGAGATACACCTCCAAAAAGAGTGTGCTTATTTCAAGAATCCAGATGCCATTTCTTATATTACCCAAGGCTACACCTTTCTTAAAGTGCTAAAAACTGTAGGTAGAAAAGGTCTTGTTCACTGAAGCTGCAGCAATATCAGTGCTCATGCTTTTTCTCAGGTTGACCTCCATTCCAGCCACCTCATCCCTTACACTGGAAGACCACAAGCTAGGGACAAGCCAGAACCTAATTTATCTGCTAATGTAGAAAAACTATAGAAACAGTGTTCTGACCATCAACATTACAACATGACTTTGGTTCTGGCTTTGGAGAGCTTTGGTCCTGGCATTTTCTGCTCCTTAGCAAACATATCACTCTTGCATTCATCCAAAGTGCCTCATCCAACATTTCTCTGACTTGTGTACCCTAGGGTTTCTGCAGCAGATTCTTGCCATAAAGAATTTGCTTAGAAATTCTCTTCTTGCTACAAATCAGCTGAGCACAATAGAAGGAATGAACTAAAAGAGAGAACTATTTTATTTTCCAACAGAAGGCTCTTTTAGGACTTTCTCTTCTGGTGTCAAAACAATATGAAATTAATGTCAGAGATTTATGCAGAAATGTATGCCCAGGGATTAAAATAATAATAATTCCAATTCATTTGTGAAAAGAAACTCTTGCACTGACTAAATCAAAACACTGTAGGAGTCCAAGTGACAAACTATGCCTGGTTGAAAGCTGCTCTGCTGTTGTCTCTGACTTGTCTCACAGATACAGCCTCACAGCTCCAGGCCAAAAAGCCATGCCTTCTTACATAACTGGAGGCATTAGTTCAGCAAAAGCATATCCATGTGCTTGCCCATATGACTACTCATAATGTGTGGAAGTTAAACATGAACAAAAGTGCTGGCAGGACTGGGCTCTAAGTAAACCATTACAATCCCTCAAATAGAAATTTCAAATAGAGCCTGCTACTTCGCCTTGAAAGTCGGGACTTTGGAGCCAACTGTAACAAAGGTGAGTTCTGATATTCCCAAGAAAAGAACAACATGACATGGTTTTTACAGCTTATGCAGCTCCAGCAGGATTTGAGAAGATGTATTAGTATTTGTAAAAGGATTCATAAAGTCCTGACAGGCATCTTTTCTGTGTCAAAATAATAAAGTAGACAGCATCTTCATGTTACCAGCTGGGGATGATCCCATATTTAGGAATTCAAGCCTCTCAGTCACAGGTGTCTACATGGACAACTACTTCCACAGGATGCTTTAAGGAAATTCATTAAATTTCTGGAGTATTAATTCATACAAGTTTTAAAAATGCTAAATCAATCTCCCAGAAACTTCTGAGATTCTTCTAGTGGTTTTAAAATGCCCAGTTGCTGCCTTTCTTGATTCCCACTTACTGCAGTGTTCTCCCATTAGAGGCATATCTTATCCATAGTAGATTAAACCTCTGCAAAAAACATCTAGTGACTTAGAATTCTAAGACTTTACTGAGAATGTTTCTCTTGCACATACAGAAGGAAGACTGACCAGAATCCAAAATACTAAAGCATTGAACTTTTTTTGAGATGTTAGTTACTGAATACTGTTCTATTCTACTTTTTCATGAGGCTCATGGAACTCACACCATCTCGAATCAAAGCAAAGAAACTTAAAAATGCATTTATGACATCACTCCAAGACAAATGCCAAATGTGTAGTAACACACTACTGAGCATGTATATTTGTTTATTATGGAAACTTATGCAGGTAACAAGCACATTATTTGAATTAACCAACTACAAATTAATTGTCCAGTCCTTTTATGATTGTGTATACATATTTATACATAGAATCTTTAAGAATACATAATCTCTTTCTCAGTTTGATTTTTTGTCGTTGAGGGAATATTTGGGTTTTATTTTAAGATCTTTCAATTAGAAATCTCCAGAGCTATCATATTAACAGTAATTTCCTAAGCTGGAATATGCCTGCAGAAATGATAAGAAAGTTGTTGTTTTATTTACTGTTTTCATCACTAACTGCAGGGACAGCTCATCTTCTCTCCCACATGGAGATGTGGTGAAATCCAGTTTTTCAATTTTTTTTTCTTCTGAGCTTTGGAAAAGTCCTATGAGTTTATGACTTTTAATTCCACTCACAGTGAACACAGATCATCTCAGTAAACTTTTAATATGATCTCCTCCCCTTAGTTACTTTCTTCCCTGGCCACTTCTGATGAATCTGAAAGGCATGCCCAATCTCCAACCAAAGGGTGTCACACAGGTAGTTATGAATTCCCTCAGACATGCCTCTCTGACTAACAAGTGCTGAACATCAGCCAAGAAAAAACAAAGCATATTTAGTTAGAAAATTATCTCATATTTGTTCCTTAACAAAATGTTCACCTCTTTCATCTTTTTTATCATCCATTAATTGAGGTGAAAAAAGATACTTCTCCCCTTATTTGTTTCTATATCACATACATCTTCTAAATGTACAGAAAAAAAAAAATAGCCTCATCTCCAGCCATGAATAAATCAGAGGGAAAATTCCATAAAACACCAGATCCTATTCTAATCTGCCGATTCTATGTGCTTAAAAACAAACAAAAAACAAACAAACAAACTTAAAATCAGGCAAAAAATCAGGCCCCACAATCTCTGGACACTGCAAATAACTTGCCTAGTTATCACCAAAGAGATTTTTTCATTCTTTCCAAATATTGTATGTGTGTTCATGTGTGTGTGTGTTACATGCATGTGCCTGAGTGCAGACCACAGTATTTCTCGGACTGCTTTTCAGCATCTACTATCTAAAAGGATGGCTTATTTCTGGGTGGCCCAGCCACTGTTGTTATGGCTGGATCACAATTAGGAATAACTTTGTCCTCCTCCCTTGATTTCTCATGAGCTCTGGTGGCAATGACAGGAACTTGAGTTCAAAGTGTCTGTGTAGAAGCAGGATCTAGCCACAAACCATTCCTTGCCTCAGGAGAAGAAAGTGGCCAGCAAAGACTCAGCTCTAAAGAGCCAAATCCAGCAAACAGGTTGCTATTTGAAATGCAATGATCTAGGAAGTTATATTAAAGATATTTCATGTCTTCTGGTGCTATAGTTCTATGCACAGCAGAATTTCCAGCTAGAGCAAGAGGCAAAAATCAACCTTGAAGATATTCCATAAGATCCACTTAGAACTATTCAGCTTCTATTGACTTAGTCAGGGATCTATTCCCAAAGCCTGCACATATAGAAGATTACAAAATTAATGAAATCTGATATTTTTCAGCTATTTATAAAAACCTGTCACAGATGACTTCTTGTTGGGTGGCACAGAATTTGCATTTACATTCCCTCTGAATGACGGTAGAGTTTTTAGCTCAAGTGCCAGCAGCACTACTAGCCATCCTAACTCACACTTCTGATCCTTAAAGATGAACTGGATGTTGACAGACTACAGTCTCTTTCTGACATGATGTTAAGAGATATCTTTGAAAATCCTGAGAGTAGAAGTCTGAAAGAGGAAAGTGGTGTTCTTCCAGCGATGTGACATTCCTCATTCTCCCCTATGAGGAAAGGCTGGGTGACGTGGGTCTGTTCAACCTTGAGAAAAAAAAGACTGAGAGGGGATCTTATTAATGTTTATAAATATCTTAAATGTGGGAGTCAAACGGACATGGCCAACCTCTTTCCAGAGGTCTGTGGGAACAGGACAAGGGGAAACGGGGGTGGTTGGCCTAGATGATCTTGTAGGTCCTTTCCAACCTTGTGATTCTATGATTCTATGATTCCATGATTCTATGATAGGAAGTTCTACACCAATACGCGAAGGAACTTTTTCACAGTAAGGATGACAGAGCACTGGAACAGGCTGCCCATGGAGGTTGTGGAGTCTTCTTCTCTGGAGATATTTAAGATCAACCTGGACACCTACCTGTGCAGTCCACTGTTGGGAGCCTGCTTTGCAGGGGGGTTGGACTCGATGATCACCAGAGGTCCCTTCCAACCCCCCTACAGTTCTGTGATGAGCTTGTGGGTTTTTCTGAGTCAACTTACTTTAGTAAGTATAGCTGAATATAAACTTTGTAATCTTCTAAGCAGGAGAAATAAAACTTCACAAGGCATGTTTAACTTTCTCTGAAATTCCTTACAATCATAAAGAGAAATGAATACAATCTCCAAAGCAATAGAACTGTTACATTGTCTTCAAAACTGTTCTTAAAAAGATATTTTTTCTGATGGAAATTACAAAACCCACCACAAAGTGCAGACAACTAATCAACAGCCAGGAACACTACCAATAAGTTTAAAAGAATGTTTTAGTTCAGCAAGGAGTAAGTGGGTGAAGTGTCCACAGCTGAAAAACTTACTTTCCCTCCAAAAGACAACAATTGGCTCATCACTGGATGCAATGTTTCATATAGAAATGGTGATAGTTGTTAAACCAAAACATGGGAATGGGAGAAAAATGAGCTCAGAGATCAAAGAGATCAAAGACAGCTAGTCTTTAGGAATAAGGACTCCACTGTGTTTAGGTTTTTTTTTTTTTTTTTGAAATAAACTTTGCTCTCTGCTGTGATAGCTGTATGAGTGCGTGCCATTTGAAATTTTGTCACAACCTACACACAGTTCTCAGAAAATGCCTTTGAAAAAGCAGAGAGGCATTCAACTGTAAAATACACACTGGGATCAGTGATGTGATGACAATATCATGACTCCTTCAAGAGTTGATGTAATTTCCAATTGTCTTTCATTCTACCTGTTCCTAAAGTTCTGTAAGGTAGGTCCTGAAAACAAACAAACAGAAAAAGCATCTCAGAAAGCTATTTCATACGATGACAGTTGTGTTCTGTTAACAGGTTCAAAGCTTGAAAGCTAACATTCAGTTGGAGAAATTGATAAAACAATGAGTCTGACTCTTTATGAAACAGCTTATCATGATTTATCCATACTACTTTATTTTCTCCCCTTTCTCACAGGAAGGACCAGAAGATCAAACAAAATAATGTTTACAGGCTTGACTGTCTGGATCTAAACCAAAGCACATTTGGAGAAGCCTGGGTAAAAGAGAGTGCATAGACGTCTTTCAAGTGAACGTGAGCAGTGTTCAGAGAATTTCTTTCTTTAATATTTATCAGACTAAGTATATGGCATACAAAGACAGCATAAAAACAAGTACATGCTGGATAAAAGGCCACTCAGAAGCACACACAAAGTTAGATGAAAAGCCTAGGACATAGAAGAGTTAATTTTGGCATTGGTAAAAATTCTTAAACAGTACAAAACATCTAAAGAGAAGCTACTGGCAGTTTAGAGCATGATAGTCCCTCAAATTAACTGAACATCTCCCCAGAATATAATTGGGGATTACGACTGTTACTCGTACGCTTGGCTTTAGACTTCAGCCACAAAGGATTCCTCATGGCACCTATGCTTATTAATACTGAAGCACGAAGACAGCCTGAATTATTTTGCAACAGAATACCCATTCTGCTGGGAAATATCTCAACACTCAGATGAACTGAAAACTTTCCTAAAAGAAAAAAAGAAGAAAAGAAAAAAAAAAGAAGAAGAAGACTGTAGCTGATGAGTAATTTTTTTTTTTTTTTTTCATATCTGTCAGCTTTTCAGATTACTAGCAGTGTTTTGTATTATAGCTAAAAGTAAAATGACTTGGTGACCCCAGTTATTTGGATAATTCTTGAGGTTGATGTGGTTCAAATTCATGGAACTAATTTGTCTGGATAACAGCTTTACAAAGGTTCAGAAAAGTCTAGACATTTTCACTGTGGGAAAAAAAGATGCACAATCACTTTTACTCAGACTTGAAAAATAATATCCTGCAGTCATCCTTTCAAACTGCAAATTGTACTTCTAAAGTCAACAGCAGATAAACTAAATCAGTTGAAAATAGCTATGTTTGTACAACACTAGGTTTCAAGGGAGATAGAAACAGCCTTTGATTCAACTGCTTTACCAGAAATAGCACAGGAAAAAAAAAAAAAAATCAGATATCTGCAGTGCTATAGGCTCCACACAAGTTAATTATTAAGGTAAGTGGATTTTCAGCTAATAATAATACAATTTAAAAGTCAGCTACTCGTCAAAGAGTGAGGTAACTGCACACCACATTGAGACTGGGGCAGAAGAGTGGTGAGATTCATGAAAAGTCAGAGGCAGCTTCCAGCAGCATCACACAGCTTGCCTAACTGGAAAGAGGAGAAAAAGGAGGAGAGGGAAGAAACAAACATTTCATCTGAGTTCAACACTGGTCTCTCTCACTACAGCTACAATTTTAGCTTCAAATTAAGTTTTCAAACTTAGTTTTAACATACTTTGGCCTTACTCCATTCTGGCCTGAAACTGTGTTTCAAAACTGGTTTAACTGGAACCACATTCAAACACAACTGCCAAGCTGTTTTAGCTCCAGAACAGGAGAAGAAGGAAGAGTGGAAGAGTCATCTTCTTTCTTTAAAAAAAAAAAAATAATAATTCGTTATCCCTGATCCAAAAATTCAGTTATGTGTAATCAAAAGCTTGAAATCCCTTCAAAATTATGAGCTTTGTTATAAAAGTTCTTGAATTTACTACAGATTGCACCCACATGGCAAAAATTGTTTCCATAAATACACTTTTTAGTAAAACAAAAAGCTTTTCAGCTGTACTAAGATTAAAAATATGACCGCAATTATTCATCCTGCAGTAACACCCAGCTCACAATCAAGGCCAGTGCAAAAGCTTAATCTGAGAAAAACCAACAGTATGAGAAAGGCAGAGGAAAAACAACCAAATACAAGTGAAGTATGTGGGATGGTGGCTTCATGTCTTCCTAGTGATGTGTCATCCATTTTCCTGACTGTCAGCTCCAGTACAGCCATTGTTATGAGCACATTCAAACAAGAATGAAAACAGTTTGTAAAGTTTGCCTTTCAAATATCGCTCAGTTGATTCAGGCCAGAAACTGGGTTTCTTTGCCTTGCAATTCAAGTTTGGCTGCCTGCTTCCTGCAGAAATACTTTCAGTCAATTTCCTGCCAAAGAACTCAATAGGATTGCTCCCTACCTAAATTCTTAAAGGGTTCTTTCTTCGGAGCTTTTTAAGTTATGCAGATCCAACGTTTTGCATTACACAACAAATGCAATCCATAGAAAAATTAACTTTATGCTTTGTTTTTGACAATGTTCCATCAGTTGAAGGTGGGCAGTCAGTCTAGAATAGGAAGTTCTCCTCTTTGAGTACTACATTTCATTAGAGCACTCATACACATCAAGAGCACTCCGCTAGAAAAGTTGTTATTGTCTTAGACTTTACAGTGCCATACTTTGCTCATTTTTGATGGGCTACTGCCAAAATAAATAGATATAGGTTATCAAACAGTGCTAGAATCTTACTTTTACTTCCTACCATTCCCATCAATGAAGAATAAGTCCATCAGCCGCAGAACTTAGAAAGCAGCAGTGAGACACATTTGGACCAGGATTAGATGTAGAACTAAGAACCAACATTAGGTTTGAAATGGAATCAGAAACAACAGAGGCATGTACAAGTGAAACCACATTTATATCACAATCAGTGAAGTGATCTGACTGCAGCAGGTATAGGCAGAGCCAAGTTATCCCTGATATATTTACAAAGCACTTTTCTCCAGATCAGATGCATATTTTCAAAGATATTCTTTCACTACTCATGGCCATTCATTGCAGTTTGTTCCATTCTGTGGCGCAACAGTGAACCCTCCTTCTGGAGCAAAGGAAATTGGAACACATGCTCCACAACACTGCCTAACACACTCCAACCAGTCTAGAAGTAGATACATCCCATTTCCTTCTAGATATAAATTTCATACTGCTACTTTGTTCAAATGTTTTAAAACATGTCATTTGCTAATCCAAGCACAGCAAATAGGCTGAGGCAGGCATCCAGGAACCACCTTCCTCCTACCACCCAAAAGCTCACTGTTATACAGTACAAGCCTCAAGTCACAGAGAGAGAGGTCACACTCCCACTGCTGTACAACAACAGCCCTCTGGTTATTCTTTGGATTGTTTTTCTTTGGATGCTGGCTTGCTTGCTAATTTGTTACAGAGTCCCTTTTACCCAAATCATTCTGTGATTCTACCACTATAAAAAGGCCCTTTCTATCATCTTTTATAAGTAGAATTCTGCTGCATGGCATTGTTTAAATTTTCATAGTCTAGAACACAATATAAGGCTAGCATACTTGCTTAAGTAATGAGAAAGATTCCAGAAATGGCACAAGGATCAGATCCACTTTTCTGATACAGTCTTCAATGATATGTACAAAAGAAGAGCAAGCCTCTCTAACTGTTCAAATCAGTAACAAAACCCAGCAAAACAATCTACGCGGGATGGGACAAAACTTTTTGTGATTTTCATTTTTTTCTGACTAGGATAGTCAGCTGCTGCTCACTATACAGCTGGGTGTGGGGATGTACTCTGAAACCCCAGTTTGCAGGTACAGTCTGCTTCTCATTTTGCAGACTTGGGTAGGATTTCAACAGCTATATGCAGTAAGTCCCAATTCTCCACTTTCTGAAGGCTGGTACAATAACAAACTTGGCCTCCAGAGGCTAGAAGATATGTTTCTTGTGATGGCCCCTACCTCAGAGTATGTGCTGAAGAACTTATCTTTCCTTTCTGCCCAGTAATCAACCTGGGACACAATACTGAATGAAGTCAAATGAACTCCATCAGAACTGCATCAGTCACAAAAAATACTTATGTCAAGGACTTCAATGTTTCAGATGGGACATCTTCTTGGCTTTGTGTAAAATATGCAGCCTTACGCAATTTTCTTGGCTGACCAAATTCTACATCCAGGCAGATGACTTCTATAGGCTTTCCAATTCACAAACTTGGACAAGTTGTGTTACGTGGAGAGATTTTTCTTGTTTACTTGAAATCCCGCTTGCCAAGATTCCAGGAGAAATGCAAATATTCATTTTCAAGGCAGCAGTCATGTCAGCTGTCTACAAGAACACCACTTCATGGAAGTAGCACTGTGAAAAAGTTGTTAAACACTGCTGCTGCTGGTGTTCTTCAGACTTTTGGTGAACTTCTCAAGAGGTTTGTTTACCATCAAGTGAAGAATCCGTGTATAACCCTTGCAAGCTTGTCTCCTTAGAAAGAAGCCGCCCTACCAACAACTGGTTTTCCCTCTCAATTCAGATAATCTTTTCAAGGGTTTGCATTCTGCAAAGATGAGAAATTCAGTGTTGCATGGTATCCTGCTGTGTATTTTCAAAGTCCTGTCTCACCGTACACAGCAGAAGTCAAAGTACAAAATGCAATCTTATTTTCTCAGATTTTCAAGTTTCCTTCCAGCCACCAAAAATAAAAAAGACAGTACCAGCAAACATGCACTCAGTGAGTGCCATCTTCTTGATTAAAATTACTTCTTCTAGCTCCTGTCCAAAGGTATTAAACTATGGAATTGGACTCCACAGAAGTATGATTCTAAATGCCCAAACTTAATTCTGAATTTTGAGGGATAAAACATTCCTGTGACCAAAGATTTGCAGTTAATGCTTCCTCCAGATTAAAAAAATAAAAGAAAGAAAAAGAAAAAAGGAAGGAAACAAGAGAAGATAAATTATTCTATGTTATACAGCTGTGTAGAGCATATTCAATACTATCTTGTAGCAGCAGCACAATCTAAGCAGTTTCTACTGCTCAGTCGCTTCTCTGCATCCATGGTTGGATGGTAGAGCGCAGCCATGTATGTGGTCATGTGATAAAATGGAAGAGGGAACTGATCCTTGATCAAAATTAACTTAAGAAAAAAAAAAAACACCTTTCCTTTGTTGTACAGTATCACAAACAACTGTGCAGGCTCAGAGGGGTGGTTATTGAAGCAGGAACAAAAGATAGCAGCCTGGAGCAGAACATAGGAGCTGCTTATGCTGACACTGCTTCAGAAAGAAATGCACAAACTAGACCTGTGAGCACATCAAATGGAGAAAGCTACCTGTTTCCCAGAGCATAGTGGATATGTTCTAATTAGTAACAACAAAATTGTGTAAAAGTTCACCTTACGTATCAGAAAGTTGACTTAATTTATTGTGTGTGGGTGAAAACACAACATCAACATTATTTTACTGCATATTCTGCTCTTTTTGCATCTGGTTCACTGAACTAAGTGCAACCCATCTGTTACCACACAGGACAGAAAAACAGTCAAATAGAAAAAAAAAATCTTAAATTTAATATAAATCAAAGTTATTTACTTAGACAACTAATGAAGTGGAGTACACAGGCAATTAAACACCATAGAAGGCTTTAAAGAGTACTAGAGACTTTCTGGGAGGCTTATAAAGGTTTATATCTGGACAATTAGATATAAAATTGGGTTATTAAGTTTGATGTTGAAACTTGTTACCTCAGAATTAGGCATATGCATTTAATAAATTAAAATAGTCTCATAGAATATTTCTAGTAGTTGGATACTGCATGGGAGCTTGCAAACAATTCTGGACTGGATACCCAGAAGCAGTATCTGACTAAGAATAAATGTTGAAACAATTAGAACAGATTTCTTTCATTTAGTAAAAGCATGTTACCAGGGCTGATCTGTCCCCCAGTTTCTTCCATTTCCACTGTGCAAAAAAACAGACAGTACCTTGCCGCTGGAAGACAGTCGTTCTACCAGACAGCCGCATAGCAAGAATAACTTGCTACTATACAGTACACATGGTATTTTTCAAGATCAAGCTCTACCAATGTAACAAAAGTTGCAACTTCATGGGACAAATAAGGAGAAAGATTGCTGCTTTTTTTTGTTTCTTCTCCCCTCCTGTCCCCCCCAAATTATGTACAAATGTATATTTTTTATTCCTGAACACTTCTCATCTTAAAAATATAAAGGAGTCTCTGCAGCCTTTGGTTGATGTAAAGGAATATGCCATGAAAGTAATTTGCACAAATAGGCCAGAAGGTAACTCCAAACCCAACACTTCCCTATGGAACAGGAGAAAGCCTTATTCAACCTGCAGAAGCCTTGTTCCACTCCTTGCCCCTAACCTCCCAGTGTCCCTTGCTAAGTCTACATAAAGAAACATACAGTTTGGAAAGGAAGGTATAGTATATCTCTTGTTTCCAGAGTTTCTAAAACCATTGTTGTGGACAAAAAACAACTGCAGAGCATACAAGTTAATATCCTGTAACAAGTATTGCAAAAAGCCATAAAGATTTTTTCTAGCCTTCAACTTCCACACAATAAAACTGGTGTTTCATGACATGCAGTTCTTCAGTACCACCCTTGAAAGTTCTTTCCCCTCTTTACATCCCCACAGCAGAAGAGAGCAATTCAGTGCTGCTACCAACAACACGCAGATACTCACTTGAAACCATTAAACAATTTAGACTAACTTGACAAGGATCAAAAACACAGCTTAGTCATCTAAATTCCTTCTCCTAAAAAGCCCACCAAAATAGCATACCTTTGAAAAGAACCACACATTCATACTAATTCTATATTTCCACAAGCTTTTTCACCTAACTTACGGTGCTGAAAGCACTTCATGACAAGTCATATCCTATTGTTTTCTCTCGACTGCATGATGGTCCAAAAATATACAAGAGCAAAATAAAATCCGCATTATAACAAATTGTGCATAAACACCAAATTGAAAGGAATTTATTTAAGTCCTCGTGGGAGTAATCAGATATCTTCACGATATCCAAATGCTACATTGTCTTCAACTAATATGGAGAAGTTTCTCAATCTAATGAAACCGAAGAAAGGACAATAAATAATCCCTTCCTTCTAAATTCCTTTTAAGTTATTATTTATTCCATAACCACAATGCACATGGTACTGCACAAACAAAATAAACACAATCCCTTTCTCATCTTGTCAAACAGCTTGCAATCAAACTTCAAACACAGAAATAACTAATTTCAAACAAAATGGTCTAGGACCAGGGATTAGCAACATGAATTTACACAGCTACAAAACAGGTTATCCACTAGCTCATTGTTTTCAGAGTAATGAAAGTAAAGATCAGACTGCAGTGAACCCAACTTCCCATCCCCAAACAAAGTCACATATAGAAGAATGTTCTTTACAGCAAAAATATATTTATTCTGTATATTTCTCAGAAAATAATATTTTATTCTGAAAAAGCAAAAAGCACAAATGAAGACGTGTTTTATATACGGAAGACAATAGTAAAGTATGGTAAAATGACTTGGTGCAGTTTGTTTTCTCATCCAGTTTAATCTCAAAATAGACAAATTATTTGTAATTAAATTCCTTGTAGAAGATCTGGAAGGAAAACTTATTTACTTGGATTTTGCCAGTGCAACACCTTCCCATAGCAGATACAGACCTTTCTACAGCTCACCATAATTCTAGCAACGAACACAACTGAATGAATCATTAAGGTTGGAAAACACCTCTAAGGTCAACTAGCCCAACTGCCCACCTCCCACCAATATTGATTGCCCAATAAATCGTGTCCCCAAGTACCACACCTACACACTTCTTAAACATCTCTAGGGACCATCTCCTTCTGGTATTATGTACATATGGCAAAACAATTTTCAGAAATGAGCTAATTTAGTGAAACCAGCAATACATCACAGAGGCAAAAAAGACATTGCCATTACTGGCACAGGGGACTGTGGCTCACCAACACTGACTGCCCATTCTGATTACTTATCAGAAACAGCAGCTGTTGTGTTCACTCTGCTGCATTTCTGATGAGTTGTCATGGGGAACCAAAGCACCAGACATTACCTCTCTAGCAACTACATGGAGGTTTTTATGGATCAGCTATATTAACTACAAGTTCTGATAGGAAAAGGTAGTTGAAAAAGTCAAATGGAAGGACTCTGTGGACTCCAGAACAACACTATGATAGTTTATATAGTAGTTTCCTTTTTTTTTTTTTTTTTTTTTTTTCCCCCTCCTCCTGTGTGACTGGTTAACTTATAGTTATCATATGTATGCAGCCACTGAGGCACTAACAAAGAATTCTGTCATTTCATAACAAGTTTTCGTGAAGAAGTTAGATAAAATATAAGGTCTCTGTCCTTAAATTTAACCACACTAATATTCTACTCTAGTTTGATGCTTAATTCTTTGAAACATAGAGTGGGTATGCATATATAGACGTACAAACACACACAACCTATTGTAGGGTATTAGGTACCTGCTTTAGCAGGGGATTTGGATTCAATGATCTCTTGAGGTCCCTTCCAACCCCTGCAATTCTGTGAAGCAACACACATATGTGGGAGCCTACACAGTCTAGGGCAGAATCTTAATGGCCACAGCAAGTAAAATACATATATGACAGCTTTTTTGTATGCTGTTCCAGTAGCACCTCTCCCCTGTTTGCATCCAGTACTTAGACCCAACACCAGCTACTAGACTCATCCCAAACTGCACACCCTTATTTCTACTCGAGTTCAAGCTTAAGTGAGACTGATGGAACTAAAGGACACCTGTGTAAAAAGTCGCTCCAGATCACATTTTGACATTAAAAGTCTGCAACAATCATTTTGCAAGTAGAATGCTTTATTCAAGGCAATCATGCTTTTCTTCTCCGGCTGCGTATTACAAGAAGCCTTAAGCTAACTGCTCATTCTATGGTGTAGAACATGCAATACATTTGGATGACTGTCCTCAATGATAAAACTTAAAAATCCCAGAAGATTCCATTTTACTAGTAATCCAGTGGACTTGTAGTGGCAGATCACTCAAATGAAT
This sequence comes from Phasianus colchicus, assembly GCF_987193195.1. Classification (NCBI taxonomy): domain Eukaryota; kingdom Metazoa; phylum Chordata; class Aves; order Galliformes; family Phasianidae; genus Phasianus; species Phasianus colchicus. The sequence goes on from NC_143439.1 coordinate 44,521,666, forward strand.
GCATTTTCCAGCAGAGTACACATTCGTCATTATCTGAAAGTTCAACCATTTGCTTCCAGCAGCTTTGCCACTGGACCTACCAATTCTAAATCACTTGGCTACTAATTCGTACAACAAGATTCTTATCCCAACTGGACAATGCATAGAAGGTTGAAGAATTGACAAGACAGGATCAGAACTGCATGGTGTCACTGAAGGAGGAGCACAAAGGCAGTGTGATAAATGGAAAAACTGTTAGGAAGGTGGACGCTTTCAGATATCGGAGAACTTTCAGATACAGCAGAAACATGACACAGCTTTTTTTTTTTTTTTTTTTTTTTTTACGCTTTCTTATAATTTCAATAGTATCTAAAATAATTTTCTACTACATAGAAAATTGACGTGAATAATGTGAGCGATGTTCTTATTTATAGTCACAAATACGCATACAAATGGCAATGCAAACTTTTCTACATTTTTGACAATATGGCATTAAGAGATCTTTACCCGTCTGGGACATACCAGAACTAAGATCTCAAAAGTTTACAGTTTTGGAAAGAAAGGAAAGAAATTTAAGGCAAAGAGACTGCAATATTGAACGCTCTCTTCCCTCTCCCTGATTCACTTCATCTACGGAGATGTTTCACATTGATGTACATATACCATTCACTGAGTTTGATCACAAACTGACATCTACTATTCCCCTGGAAAAAGGGAAAATGAAAGACCCACTACTTTACTGAATTCAAAGCTGCTAGGCCAGCAGCAGTTATTGTTGTTGCTTGGCTTCTCTTCTTGCCAATCCCTCCTGCCCCCCACTCCCAGACCTGCCCTGATATTTTATTTCCACTGACTTCTCTTTGCAAAAGTTTATAGTTGATAAAATATTTTCCAAACATGTCATTCATGAAAAACCTGGTGGAAGGAAAAAGAAGAAATGGTAGAAAATTGATAAGGTCGGTATCAAAATGGAACAATAAGTCAAAGACAGAATTGGAAGCTTGCTAAAACAACACAGACTATATTTTAAATTAACATCCGACTTACTATTACCCACATAAAAGATCCCCTGAAGGCTTCTACCCTGAATTAAGTCCTCATATGAGCAAGGGAGTATTCTAGTTAAAAACAGAACAGCAACAAAAGAAAGTACAATGTGCATTTTTTTTCTTTTTTTTTTTCTTTTTTTCTTTTTTTTGTCAGAACAATACTTGTCTTATAATGAGCAGATGTCAAAATGAATCTTACAGATCACTTTGGATGAAAATGATCAAAAGCTATACTAGCAAAGCTTAGACTTTACCATCTTAAAACCTCTACGATAACTTAGGGAATAAGATTTAGCATTTGAACCTCACAAAGTGACCAGTCTTCATTCAAATCCAAAGAATCCCAGGTTACTTTTAAATAACATCAGATGGACAAAAGACTACTCTATGCATGGATAGCCCTCAGCACAATGGATACTAAGAGGCTAAAAATGAGTAATTAAAAAAATGCAGCGCATTTCAAAATATACTGTCATAGCGACTTACACATCTATGGGGTGTCTTTATTCCTGTCTCTGTCTATACAAGAGCCCAGTGGGATTCAGAAGAATTGTGTGGACAGGGTTAGTATCAAGTGGAGCCGACTACAGCAATGGACATCTGCTTACAGGAGCAGGTAGGTAACACAAGCCAGAATTCAAAAGATTTTCCACACTGTGTAATCCAAATTCAGATCCAAGATCCACTTTGTATTGAATCTGCACAATGTCTACATGAACTTTTCATAGAATTTATTTTGTCTTTCTAGGGTAAACAAACTATCATCAGCTTCTTTCAATATAAACAAGCTCTATATACTGCAATCCCTTGTCTTACATTCCCCATTTCCGAAACATTTGAATGCCTCCTAATGTATTTTGTTTTGGTTTTATTGAGGAAGAATACAAAGAGAAATGGGCTTGAAAGCTTTTAAAATAAATACTGGTTGGGTATTAATGTACAGAGGGACCTGGCAGCCTGGAGAAGTGGGCCCATGAAAACCTAATGAGATTCAGTAAGGCCAAGTACAGGGGGCTGCACTTGGGTCGGGGCAATCCCAATTATTTATACAAACTGGGGGAAGATCTCCTTGAGAGCAGCCCTGTGGAGAAGGACTTGGGGGTCCTTGTAGACAAGAAGCTGGACATGAGCCAGCAGTGTGCGCTTGCAGCCCAGAAGGCCAAATGTGTTCTGGGCTGCATCAGAACAGGGGTGGCCAGCAGGGAGAGGGAGGTGATCATCTCTACTCGGCTCTTGTGAGGCCCCATCTGGAGTACTGTGGCCAGGCCTGGGGCTCCCAGTACAGGAAGGACATGAAGCTATTGGACTGGGTCCAAAGGAGGGCCACTAAGATGATCAGAGGGCTGGAGCACTTCTCCTATGAGAAAAGGTTGAGGGAACTGGGCTTGTTTAGCTTGTAGAAGAGAAGACTCTGGGGAGACCTCATTATGGCCTTCCAGTACTTGAAGGGAGCATATAAACAGGAGGGGGAATGGCTGTTTACAAGGGTGGATAGTGATAGGACAAGGGGGAAAGGTTTTAAAGTAAGACAGGGGAGGTTTAGGTTAGATATTAGGAGGAAGTTTTTCCCACTCAGAGGGTGGTGACGCACTGGAACAGGTTGCCCAAGGAGGTTGTGGATGCCCCATCCCTGGAGGCATTTGAAGTCAGGCTGCATTTGGCTCTGGGCAGCCTGGTCTAGTGGTTGGTGACCCTGCACATAGCAGGGGGGTTGAAACTCGGTGATCCTTGTGGTCCTTTTCAACCCCAGCCATTCTATGATTCCACTTGAAACAGAGAATGGTGCAGTTAACCTAAGTCCTTCAGTCCTGACAGGATACAGCGCTCACCCAAATTTCAGGAAATCTCTTACCTTCACAGCTGAGTTACTTTTGATGGAATGAAGCATTAAACACTGGCATAGCAATCAGTAGAGAGTACACTCCCCGTCAGAACCAAGCCATGTGGTATCCCCCAGCACTGATTTTGTTTCCCTGATTTAATGGAGTTACCTCTGAGGCAAGACCTTCATCAGATCCACAGCACTCAACCAATTCAACATCATCACAAACCAAAAGTGATAACCAATATTTTAAAACCAAAGGCTTTGATCTGCTGCTTCAGACACATTATATTTCAAATACTATTTCACTAGACGAGCTTTGTCCAGCTGCCGCGAACGTCACCCATTGGATTACATACGCCTAAATCACATTTCTATATTTAAACATGCAAAGCCAGCAGAAGAACCTTACGTTTCACAACTGCTTTACAACTGGCAGAAACCCACACTCCCCCCATGCTCTCCCCTGAGGTGGGATTTCCCCACCTTTTGCACCTCAGGTAGCGAGGAGGTGTTACAGCCCACACCCCTCAGCCATAAGCAGCCAAGTGGGGAAGGTGACACGGGGCAGGAGGAACGCGCAAAAATACACCCCCCACCCACCCACACAGACACTGTGGACTTTAAAGGCAGCTGAAAGAAAGCCCTTGGTCTCCCTTTCCCGCCACGTCGCCTCCGCACGCGTAAGGGAGACTCTCGTCTGGCGGAGACGAGGATTGCTTCGTGCAGGGATCGAGGTCCCTGGCACAGACGCTCCCCCAACCCCGTTCACGAGGAGACCGCCAGCAGCACGGCTCCGTGCTGCCCGCCCGCCCGCTCCCGAGGAGGTAAAGGCGGAGGAAGGGCGTCACTTACGGGGCCCGGGCACGGCTCCTCGCGGCGGCGGGAAGGGCTGCGCTGGAGATGCGGGCTTAGCGGCGGGGCTCCCAGGGCCGAAAGCAGAAAGCCCCCATGCCTGGCCTTCCTACACGTGCGAGGCCGCCCCACTCCCCCTTCCCGCCCTTCCCTCCTCCTCTCCCCCTCAGGACGCCGCCCCCCCTTTCCCGCACTGCCGAGCGGCGAAATGACGCCGCGGGGAGCCGGGGTCTCCCTGAGGGGCCTTCTGAGCGCCCCTCGCCGCCAGCCCCCGGTGGGTGCCCACGCCTCAAACGCTTAGCGCCAACACTTTCCTACTTCTTGCTATCATTTACCAGTGTTTTCCGACCTTATTTCACCCTGAATGCTTTGCACTTCTGCCTCTTAGAAGCTTGTCTGCGGGGTTCATGCCTCCAGAAACAATGTTTCCCACGCAGTTTTAAATGGGTGACAGTGTCGGGGTGCCTCCCCTGACACTGGGCCTGCTCCAGTCTGAATGAAACTCCTCATGGCCAGCGTGGTATTAAGCTGCACACAGTCTTTATTGCAGCACACAATGCGTGGGGGATTGTTCTGCCTAACGCGTGCAGCTGGTGCAAGAGATCTTCAGCTTACAAACATTACTTCTGTTACATATGTAAAGATTCTCCTGGAAAGTACATACATATTCAATATTTTTCCCTAAAATCACTAAAATAGGGCTCCACTTCCTTGCACATGCTCAGTCTTTTAGTCTATTTGTGGTGGGGGTCTTGGAACCCTCCATTGTTGTTTGGTACGTCCTTTATTTGAACACTCTGGTCTTTCTCAAGTTGCTTTTGTGGGATGCTTTGCTGAGAGCAGCACCAAACACCCGTTCTCATCTTATTGGAAATATTGGTGGCAGGTGGGATGGTTGGACTAGATGATCTTGGGGGGTCTTTTACAACCTTGGTGATTCTATGATTCGATTAAGAACATCCTTGTTGTGGCAGGAACTTTATGCAAACTATCTTCTGTTACCTAAGAACTTGTCACAAAACAGTTCCCTGCTCTGAGACTTACATCTGCTTCTTCAACCACCTAGTTCCTGTATCTTGAGTATAAGTCTTCTATATCCTGAACAACTATACATTACTGAAATAACACAATTTGCAAGTACAAAATAAACGTTATATTATAAACATTAAAGGCATCAGCTTGGCTGATGGGAGAAAAGCCTGCACCAGTGCCAGGCCCTTCAAACTGCTGAAGAGTCTACAACCTTTTACTGGATATATTTCACAGCGCAGCTCTGAGGCACACGTGCAGCTCCATGTGGGATTTTGTGGCCAAGCTCCAGGGAGTATTGGCAGCAGGGAAAGAGCTATTGGAGCTCTCTGAACATGCCATGCTTTGGATGTTACGTATGTGATACATCATAGCCAAACTTGTCTGAGAGCTGCAAAAAGTGCCACAGTGTGAGGCCTGACGCACATACAGTTCTGGTTCTTTTCATTCTGGCATTTTCCATCAGTTCCATAAAACTCTGCTTCTTCCTATGAGTTTTGTCATTTTTGTTAGAGATGCCTGAGACTTGGTAGCTCTGTGTTTCTGGAGGTTGGAGACATTTTGTGCTTCCCCTTCTTCAGCCTAAATAATTCAAATTATTCCCCTGGGCCAGATATTCTAAAAAACTTGTTTTAAGCCTAAGAATAGTCTTTGGCTAAGGAGAATTATTGCTAAGAATAGCAAGCAGTAAGAATAGCTGGAATAAATCTTCTAGTCATCATCTCTTTCTCCTTGCATATATTCTACTCACAAAAGACCTTTCCCTATTATGGTCTGCCTACATCAGATTGTTGGGAATATCTTTAAAAATTTTGGCTGTGGATCTGCTTGTCTCCCTTCTGTAATGTTCTGTCATTGTATATGGTGTGTACATATCTGCATATATACGTTACATATATATATATACACACATATTCATCCCTTCTGTAGTCTTTAAGAAAACAGTTGTTCTGCGAACACCAGAGCTCAGTGATACAGGTGACTTGTGAATAAAAGTCTCCATTGTCTTTGTGTTGTTATATGCCATCTTTAAACCTGTATCTTTTGCTTAGATCCAACTTTCCAAGAAATTTTGTATCATTTATATTGCATATGGTGTGATCAGTGGTTCACACATTCTCTATTTCACTGCTGGGCCAAACTTCTGTAGATTTCTACAAATAGTTCTTAAGATTTGCTTCAGAAAATATATGAAAAGAAACCAACACAGTGATTGTACTTCATTGTCAACTACCATCAGTCCAAGCTAGTTATGTTGCTTACATTTCACTAAACAACTAAACCAGCCTGCACCATAAAGTTTTTATACCAGCCCTATGTCTACACAGTCTCCATCCATATGATGCAGAATCTCATAGTCTGAAGAGGCTAATTCCACATTCTGTCAAGGACACAGGAAAAGCCCATGGAGGCCTGGACCAGTCTCTTTCTTTTCCTTCCTTCCTTCCTTCCTTCCTTCCTTCCTTCCTTCCTTCCTTCCTTCCTTCCTTCCTTCCTTCCGGCGAGGGGTTTTAAATACAGTTCTTTTAATGATGACTAACCATATTTCTTGAGTAGCATAGGTTATAGCTATTAGATCAAAGGACTTTTATTCTATGAAGATTCCACCTGAAACTGCTGTGTTTGAGTGCATTTTCCTCAGTCAAAACTGCCTTTAAAGAGTGAATTGAAATATTTAAATCCAGTGGAAGTGGGTTTTTAAAATGCCATGGTTTAAAACAGGAGAAGGAGCCAGATAGTCTCTCAATCCTTACACTGTATTTCCCCATTAACAAATGTGGTGGATTTGCCTGATCTCTCATTCTCTGCAATGGCTTTGAAATGTTGACAGATCCATAACTGCTTTTATAAAAAGACAGAACGTCACAAAACTCAGCATGAATGTTTCTGGGAGGTCTGGTTGTCCTCCACAGCCACAGCTTTCTTTTTCTTCAGTGGAAAGTCTTTTCCCAGCAACTGTGCAACTGAAGCAAATTGCCTGCTGTTGGAACAACTCCCCTTTTGAGGGGCTCAAACTCAGATTGTTAGCCTTCAGTGTATCCCTGGCTATTTGTATGTGTACCAGTTCTAATTCAAATGTTTAGTATGTACTAAGGTAGCCTGCAATTAAAGCAAATAGCAGTTATTCTGGTTTGCTGCTTTCACAGCCTCACTGGGAATGTATGTATCCAGTAGTCAAAGCTGATGCTCCCAAATATATGCATAGCCTAGCTTTGTACAGGCTAGATCAGAAACTTACATAGTCATGGAGATCAGTGCTGACTACAAACATACCTGGGAATTTTTATTCATTTACCAAAGATTCCCAGGCATGTTTGGAGTCAGCAGTGAGGTCCATACCTCCATGACTACAGGTAAACAGACACCAGGTCAGTGAGATTGGTGCTGCCATCACTGCACTGTCAGGTCCTGTTTGGACAGCAGTATGGAAATATATGTAAATGTCTTCGCTATCCTTCTTGGGACTAGGTTATTCTATGGCTCCCTGCAAAAATAGATCAAATTCTGTCTTAAACCTGTCTAGGTTTTTACTTTCTCCTTGTATAAAACTCTTTCAGGCCTGTGTATCTGAGTGTATCTGTTATTTCACCTGGTCATAAAGATGGTCTGATAAAATAAAAAGAATGGAAACATCTCCAGAGAGTGACTGTTTGAAGACTTATGGATCATTCTATTAAAATCATATTGTGTTCTTGTATGGGCGGACTGAGGGTACTGAGGGAACTGGTGGAAGTGCTCACCAAACTGCTTTCCATCATTTATCTGAAGTTCTGGTAAACCAGGGAGGTCCCAAATGGCTGGAGTCTTGCCAGTGTGACACCAATGTACAGGAAGGGTCAGAAAGAGGATCTGGGGAACATCAGGCCTGTAGGCTGGATGTTAGAATCAGGGAAGATTATGAAACAGATCATCTAAGTGCAATCACATGGCATATGAGGAACAACCAGGGGATCAGGCCTAGCCAGCATGGGCTCTTGAAAGGAAGTCCTGCTTAACCAACCTGACCTCCTTCTACGAAAAGGTAACCCACTAGTGGATGAAAGAAAGGCTGTGGACAGAGACATCAGTATAGCTTTTGATACTGTCTCCCACAGCATTCTCCTGGAAAAGCTAGCAGCTCATGGCTTAGATAAGTGTAGCCTTTGCTGGGTAAAAACTGGCTGGATGACCAGGTCCAGAGAATCACGAATTGAGTGAAATCCAGAGGCAATGGTTCTGTGATCCTCAAAGATTGTAACTAACTGGTGATCTTCACAGGGCTACTGCCTCTGAATAAGATCACCATGAGCTAGATAGAGGAGTTACCAGCCAGCACAGTTCCCAGATACATTAAATGCTCTGTTAAGTATCTTTCTTCAGATAAAATGAAGGCATTTTACCTTTTAAGTGGGTTAATACCCATCAGGTCATGACAGAATTACTTGGCAGAACAGAAACTTCAGATTTTAGCTGACTGAAATACATTTGGTCACTAGATAAATAAGAGCTTTTTATTATGCAGGACAGATTGTCCTTTAACCTTCTCAAATACAAACATGGAGGAAAAAAGGTTGCAAAGGAGAAAAAAACACATCCCAAGGAGTATTTTTAATTTGTGTTAATAAATAAAAATCACTATGTTTGAACAACAACAAAGGGACATTTAAATAAATCACAGAAAAGTTGTGTATATCTGTAAATAATTGATTACTCATTTGCAGGAAAAAAAAAGGTATAAGATTTAGCAGTGTATTTACATGACCAGCGGGTGGCCATTTTTATTCTTCCCATCAGTTTAGGGGGTTTATTTTCTTTAGAGATCTTGGCTATGCAGAGTCAGAGATGAATTATTGCTTTTCCATAACAGTAGGAAAAATTTCTGGCTGTACTTGATTTTCAGCTGTGTAAAGCAGGCCTGCCATTTGAGACTTCAAGGGGGTGTACCAAGGGGAGTGTAGGGGGAGTGGCAGGAAAGCTGCAATCATCTTCTGTTTTTCCCTGAACACTGTTGAGGTAACCAACAAGTATCTCCAGCAACCTATGGCAAATTGAGCAACTGGGGCCATGTCAACTAAACTTCTAAAAGTAGAAGGTGCACATGCCAAGAAACTTGCCCAGCCTCATCAGCAAAAAAATATATACTTTTAGTTATAGTTATCGGCAGTTTGCTTACATATTAACCAATACTTTAGTCTGCTGTACACAATTACTGCTCACAGGCTCAACTCATTCTCTTCTGGTGCTGAAATTTGCCTAAGTACTTAAGGTTTGATTAGCTATAATGGATCACATGAGTTGCCTCACTAAGATATATTAGATAATTTGCTGAAGCTGAGCCAGGCAGCATGAGTTTTGGCACATTTAAAGAATGAAATCTGCCCTATGAGACTGTGATGGTTGGATTCTTTTCATCTCTTCTACTTTTCCACATGAGCTGTGCATCAAAGTGACACTTTAATTTGTCTGCAAGGAGTAGAAGAGGTAATTTCTTAAATTAGGATGGGATTGTGATTTTGTTTTTAAGAATTTTTAAAACATGAAATAAGTGCAAGTTTTGCACTCTGTGTTGAAGGGCTTGTTGAATTCAGAAATCACTGCATTACTCAGATAGTTAGATATTTCTTAGTTTGCTTAGGTAAGTATGTATTATATGCATTATTCAGTGAAGCTCTGCACAAAAGGAGTGTCAGCCAATGGAGGTTTATCAGGTATGGAGACCAGCAAAAAGAGAATAACAATGTGTTCCAGCAGAAGTGAAATCACATGGCTTAAAATGGAACTCCTTTTTAACTATAACATAGCAAAAATGATGCCATGGCATTGTCAGTATCAATTCTGATGCTATGGTTTAGCTTCTGAACCATAAACCATTCTTTCCCAGCATCAGCAGAGCCTACAGACAGTATGTCTTTATGAACTCAAATACTGAACTGTCTTGAAGAGTCCAAATTTTCAGTGTGGAGTGGTAGAAAATACCTTGCCTTTGATTTACAATAACCAGGTACAGATGCTATCTCACTGACCTTCCAAAATGCATGAACAAAAGGTTCGCACTTGAGGATGAAGATTTCTATAAAGATTCTCAGCTTATCTTTTAACAAACAAGTTTTTGATTCTGGATCCTCGTAAATATTCATGTGGAGTTTTATGTCACTGTTATTAGTTTTTTTCCTGACATGCAAACTATGCAAACTTGATCTTTGAAAGTCTGTTCAGACTCTTTTGCACTATGTGCCAATCGTGTGGTATAGTCACATTGTGAGAAACATGAGTCTCTCTGTGCATTTCAGTTAGATAATTTGTTTTAGTGCAAGTGGCATTAGTCTTCATTGATTAATAGATTCTTACACTGACTTTCAGCAAATGTATTAGTCTCAGTTCTGCACAGTTTCATGCTGTATCCTAAAGATCCTACTTACTAGAACTCCAGCCTTCCTAAGTTTGTTCCTGTGATTCAACATGTCTCTGTCACTCATAGCACTGATTGAAATCTTTACAGAATCACTTTTCAGAGTAAAGCAATACTTTTAATCAGTTTTCCCAGGAAGATTCCACTGACCTTCGGGTTGCTGTGTAGTCTCCCCACACAGCTACTCTTCCCCTTCTCTGTGGCCAAAGATGTGAGAGAACTTCCCACAGGAAAAGGGTGGGAGAGAGCAGCCAGATGTGGAAGACTTAAACAGCCCTTCTGCCCTTGGAGAAGAAAGAGTATAAATATATACTGACACATTTTTAAGTTCAGTTCTGCCTAGTGTGGTGGGAAGAAAGCTGTCTGAATCATTCAGTCCCCCTTGTACCACTGGGGAAACCATGTCAGCACACTGCTCCATCTCTGCATGGCAACAGCATTCAGTAATTACTGAAATATTCCCCAAGGAAACAAATGTTTACAACTGAGGTTTGTAATTGACTACAGAGATGCCACAAATTGTACAACTAGGTATTTTGTGTATGTCTTTGTTCATATGTGTTTGTGTGTGTATACTTTATATATATTATGCATATATGTACACATACATACCCTGAAGCTGAAGAAAAGAACATCTTTGCAGATAGTTTCTAATGAGACAAAACTAGATTTCTAAGTGGAAAGGAAGAATGTAACATGTTATGGATATTGCACATAATTTCTCTTCATATTTTAAAACATTTGCTCAATTGAAGTTGTTTTCTCAGAGAGACAGATATCCTATAACTGCCACTGGATTTTGCATTTGACCTTGTTCACTTGTTAGAGCAGGTGTTTTCACATTTGTAGGAGCCTCTGTAGAACTCAGAGGAAGGATGTTCTTAACTTTCTCAACACACATTTTCTAATCTTCCAGATTAGGTTTGCTTGTCCTAGAATACAAATTACTTTGAATATTTTATACAGATCTTCTTTCACATCATAATCAAATCAATATTTTAGCTATTTTAATTGGTTAGTGGACTTTACGAATATAAAAAAAATTATGTATATTTGCATTATAGATGTGTATCTAAATTTACATTATAATTTCTTATTCTTTGGTTGATATTTCACAGAATCACAGAATTACAGAATGGCCAGGGTTGGAAAGGACCTCAAGGATCATGAATCTCCAACCCCCCTACCACATGCAGGGCCACCAACCTCCTCATTTAATGCTAGACCAGGCTGCCCAGGGCCTCATCCAATCTGGCCTTGAACACTTCCAGGGACGGGGCATCCACAACCTCTCTGGGCAGCCTGTTCCAGAACCTCACCACTCTCTCTGTAAAGAATTTCCCCCTGACGTCCAACCTAAATCTCCCCTCCCTCAACTTAAAACCATTTCCCCTTGTCCTGCAGTAATCTACCCTTTCAAAGAGTTGATTCCCCTCCTGTTTGTAGGCTCCCATATTTACACCTGTTAAAAAGATAATACAAGAAACATGGTACAGTAAGCATACCAAATACATGGAAAGTGCATAAATACTTCTAAAAGAGAGTTCTTATCTTGGCAAATTGAAGGCTGATGGAGATATGTTTGCAGTATATATTTCAAAGGGAGAGAAAGGAAATGTATGGACTGACAAAGGAACATGCTGGTACAACCAAACCCATACTTCTTGGCTGGGACGTATAAGTCAATATCTAATACTTCATATGAGAAGTGTGGAGGGGGAAAATAAAGTTACTGCTTTTAAAATGGAGCTAGCTGAATTTGTGAAGAAGATCATATAATGGGGACTAAACATGATGATTCAGAAGATCCTCTGCAATTCTTGGTCTTTTGAAAAAGTTAAATTTATTTTTAATTACTAAGGTAGTTTTGGAAAGCAGTATGTTTGTAAAATTGCCTGGGAAACATTAGGCCTGAGTGCAAGGACTTAGTATTTGTATTTTTGTATTTGTATTTGTATTTTTTTAACTATATGATTTACATAAGAATTAGCACACATGGATTGGATTTATTTCCCAATAGAGGAATGCAGAAAGAGAGGACTGTGTTAGTATTAAACCAAGAAATAAGGCACACAACACAGAACCGAACTTAACTAGTAGTAACAACATTATAACTATTTGAATTAGCAGCTCAGCTTGAAAAGATGTTTAAGAACTTAGCACCATTGCAAGCAACTGTTGGATACTGGCTACAAATATGATTGTTCCAACAAATGTTTTAGAGTTGAAAAAATGCTCAGCTTCGGATAGGAAGGAGAAGGAAATCTACAGTAAGACACGCTGGATCTGCAGAGTCCTGATGCTACCTATGAAGTAATGGAGTGATTAATTTTGGAATCTGTAAGGATAAAGCTCTTGGGAAAAAGTGTACCTCAGGTCCCAGGGAATCTGAGAAGTCACTTGTCCTGCAGGGACTGGTACTCTCATAAGTGGATTATAAGAAAAAGAGCCTACACTCAGAAATGTGTGAGAGTGTGGGGAGAACATCTGAGTTAGCCAGCAGAATCTCTGAATGCAAATGGGACTTAAATGCAGGAACATGGTTAGCAACCAGCCAAATGCCCTCAGGGCTCCAGTGTGTGACACTAAGAAACAAGCCAACATGCTTAAAAAGGTTATTTAAGTTTAAAGGTATGTGTATATATATATATATATATATATATATATAAAGTTTATATAACCTTTATAGAAATTTTATTAAATGGGCTATTTTTCAGCAGAGTAGCATTGATAGCCATAAAAACAAAACAAAAAATCCTATAAACAAGGACATTCCTCTTTGTGCCTCAAAGCACAAAGACTAGTTCTGCTGCAAACAGAAAATTCTATTTTATAACCAACCTTGGCCCTATCAGTGCGAATATTCTGCATTTATGAGGTACAGTGGCAGAGGACATATTTTTGTGGTCATTCTTTAAGTAGCTTCTTCCCAAACAACAAGAACCTAGATTTTGAACAATCCCAGGTTCAAGAGCGTACTGAATGGGCAAACTGCAAACACTCCAACTGGTAGTGAACAACCAGTCTATACTAAACTACTCAATCTAGTGTTTGGCAATCCTGTCCATGGCAGGGGGGTTTAAACTAGATGATCTTTAAGGTCCCCTCCAACCTAAGCCATTCTATGATACTTGTAACTTCAAATACAAAAGTGTATATTTGGATTTGACTATTCTCTGTCAGTGGAAAGGAGGCATTATCCGGGGGGGGGGGGGGGGGGAGGGGAGGAAAAAAAAAAAACCAGAAAAAAAACAGGAAAGAAAAAACACAAAACTTTAATCTGAGAATTTAGCAGATTTTCCCTGCCAAATGCCAGCTCTTCATTTGCATCACTAGGCCAGAGTTTTCTTCTCTGGTATTACCTGGCCAGCAGCCAGCTCTCTGGGTGCAAATCTGCAGAGAGTAAGTGTTTAAGCTCACAGTAGTTGAGTAACTCTTAGTGTTTCTGTAAGAAGTTTCTGCTGAATACAGTGCAGCTTTTCCTGCTTTGAAAGACAGCATCTCCCACATGCAGATTCCCTGATCTCTACTAGAAGCTGTGCTCACACTGCTGCTTGTTCAGGTGAATCTCACACTTCTCTGCTCAGCAGCCAAAGCTTCTGGGAACTAAATTCTGTCAGAACTCCACCTCTTCATAATACACACACACACACACACTCCTTCACATACCACCAACCTCATTACCACAGGAAGCCAGATTATTTGAAATGCAAGCAGGTTAGCACCTCAAAAAAAAGGAGAACAACAAGAAGAAGATCGTTACTGAACCCCAGTCACTGCCTTGACATGTAAACGAAAAGAGCAGACTTGTTTTTGAAAATCAGAGCAGTCATATTTCCTGCCTACTGCACTTTTTATCTCTCTCCCATTTTGTGGGAAAAATCTACCATCATAGTACACAGAAATTTGCCAAAAAGTCAAGAATGCTAAAAAATAGAATAGAATTTAAAAGCTAACAAAAATTTAAGGCTTTCTGTATTGCTAGGCATGCTTCCAACACATCAGCCTATCCAATGTGGACTTTCCCATGCCTGGTATAGAAGCCAAAAAGTGTTGCTGAACATTAATAGTTAGCCTCTCCAGGCTGTGTCAGTTGTAGGTCCATAGGGACTCCAGCTCACATAAGGGGTGGGAGTGGATCTGGCAGTGCAATGTGGGAGCCAACAACATTCAAATTGGTGAAGGTCATCCAAAAGCAGCTCGGACTGTCACTGTCACTCCAGCCTGCTTCTCACTGAATTTGATACCAAGCTGCCTAGCTCATTATCAGAATGCTTTCAGAGGAGTGTGACCTAGCGGTTTCAAGAGATGGATGGATGATATTTCTCTTTTAAGTTGCAGTGGACAGTAGGTGGGGCATTCATACTACAGGCTTCTGACAAAGCTGATCTTCCTCTCTTGGCTCCTGCAGAGCTGAATCAGAGTGGGATCATAAGCTAGGTGCACTGGAGGGGCCCCTGAAGCCTGTACTAAGTACCTGGTGATCTGATTCAGGATGTGCAAAGGATAAAGAATGAGGATCAGCCATCGATCACTTGCTGCCACAGATGTTAGGTAAAAACTGCTAGTAGCAAGTAATAAGGTACAGTTATCAAAAGCTGTATGTATTATAAAAGCAGTGCTACCAATTCAGAAGTTTTCTGCCATGAACTACGTGTACTAACTGCAAAATTATTCACAGGAAAGAAAGAGTGTCTTTTACTCACGATTCTGTCCTGTGAGTGCTGCACACCCTCTGTAAATGCTGACCACTTATAACCTCCTACTTAAAGTCCCTCGAGTCTGGGTGAGTGTAGTGTATTGCAGAATTAGATTCTTAGTAAAGAAATAGTATCTCCATGGAAGTGGAAGAGTAGCTTAGGGTGAAGAAGGGTGTGGAGTTGTTCAGAGAAATGAAGATTTGCAGCTGTCTTATATAATGTATCATTCAGCAACAATAACAGAAACATTTTTTAGACTTAGCACTACTTATGTGTTTGGTTTTTGTTTTGTTTTGTTTTTAAATACAGCTTTGGTACACTCCTTCCCAGCAATACTCTGATACATTTGTTAGGATTCCTGCTGCATAGCAGCTTTCATCCTAATATTCATTTGCATCTTTTCCAAATAACACTAAATTTAGCAAACCATTTTGAAGAAGCGGTCTCAGTCTTGCCCCTGTTTATTTCTGTGACAGAACTCGAGAGAAGAAAGAGTGGCAGAAAATATCAGAAATATAGCTCTCCTTTGTTTCCTTCCCTGCCCCAACCCTTTAAAAATTTACAGTGCTTAAAGTCATACAGATCAGAAAATTCATATATAGTTAAATAGCTCCTTTGCATGCAACTTTGCATGCCAGTAAGAACAAACAAACAAAAACACCTGTGCCTCAAAGTGCCTCATTAAAAGCAAATTTCAAGAGAGCTCTCATAGCACGCAAAGTACTTTTTTATGAAAAGGATCATCAAAATGTATTTTAGTTATTTTTTTTTTTTTAATGCTAACCACCTCTGACTATAGTGTTTACCATCCTTTAGATGACCTTACAGCTATAAATTCTCACAGACAAAAAATAATATATATAAACAAATATCTAACAAATGTCTAGCATTGAATTCTCTTGGAAAACCTGTAAGTAAAAGTCTGGATTTCATTCAGTGTTGTAAGGTCAGCTTCTCAGGTGGATTCCTGAGCCTCTTCAACACAGTGGGAGTTCCTTATGGGGAGGACACACTGCCAGTGTATTTATGTTGTATTTGAAGAGAGCAGTAAGGTCTCCCCTCAGCCTCCTTTTCCCCAGACTAAATAACCCCAGTTCCTTCAGTCTCTCTTCATAGGGAATATTTTCCAAGCCCTTCACCAAGCCTTGTTGCCCTTCTTTGGACCAGCTCCAGCACCTCAATGTCCTTTCTGTACTGAGGAGCCCAAAACTGAATACAGTACTCGAGGTGAGGCCTCACCAATGCTGAGTACAGGGGCAGGATGACTTCCCTAGTCCTGCTCACCACACCATTCCTGATCCAAGTCAGGATGCCATTGGCCTTCTTGGCCACCTGGGCACACTGCTGGCTCATATTCAGCTGATTGTCCATCAGTACACCAAGGTCCCTTTCCATCAGGCAGCTTTCCAGCCACACTTCCCCAAGCCTGTAGGTTGTGATCAAAATGCCTGGAGTTTATTGTGATCAAAATGCAGGACCTGACACTTGACCACATTGAAACTCATGTAGTTTACCTTGGCCCATCAATCCAATCTACCCAGATCCGTCTGTAGTGTCTTTTTACCCTCCAGATCAACACTCTCTCCCAGCTTGGTGTCATCTGCAAACTTACTGAGGGTGCACTCAATCCCCTCATCAAGATCATCAATAAAGATGTTGAATAGGAGTACTAAGCCCTGGGGGACACCACTTGTGACTAGCCATCAACTGGATTTAACTTCATTGACTACAATTCTTTGGACCTCGTCCAGCCAGTGTTTTACCCAGAAGAGTGTATGCCCATCCAAACCACAGGCAGCCAGCTCATCCATGTTGGTCACATGGAAAACTGCCATGTTAATGGGGAAACTGGATGGCCAGTTTTACAAATAGACATTCACATCCTTTCAAAGGGCTAAATGCTTGGAAGGGATTATATTGGTTGGGGCAGTCAATGACTAGCGATAGAGTCTTGCAGGCATGCGCCTTCTTATCTGCGACACTGCCAGTTGGCTTGGGTTAAAATGATGCAGTTCCACCACTAGTTTCATGAAGGAAGGATATTTTCAAGATGAAACCCAGGCCAGGACTCACCTTTTGATCTTTAAGAAGTGATTCCTCAAGCAGATGCTTCCAGCTGCATCAGCAGCAGTCACTGCATGATGATTAGATCTGGATAAATCGTAGAATCATAGAATCATAGAATGGCATGGGTTGAAAACGACCACAATGATCATCTAGTTTCAACCCCCTTGCTATGTGCAGGGTCAACAGCCACTAGACCAGGCTGCCCAGAGCCACATGCAGCCTGACTTCAAATGCCTCCAGGGATGGGGCATCCACAACCTCCTTGGGCAACCTGTTCCAGTGCGTCACCACCCTCTGAGTGGGAAAAACTTCCTCCTAATATCTAACCTAAACCTCCCCTGTCTTACTTTAAAACCTTTCCCCCTTGTCCTATCACTATCCACCCCTGATATATACGTTGGGGTCCTCTCTAGCATGGGACAACAGTGTTCTGGCAGGTGCCATTGCCTGGCTTGCAAAACAGCAGCAGCAAGCAGCAGCATAACTGAAGTAGAAGGAAGGAATAGAAAGTATGAGAATCTGGAGTGTCACTCTTACATAACTTGGTGATGTACAACATGCAAGAAGCAGGTGGCTGGTGAGCCTGGACACTGAGATACCTGCCCTGTGTTGGCACCAAGAACAAGGAAAAACTATTGAGACAGCATGAGGCAAATGTTTGGGCTTTTTCTGAGACTTGTGTAAACATAGGTAAGCATTACAGATGCAAGCTGGGAAGTAAAAGCTCACTCAGCTCAGTGGCTAATGAGGTGGCATGAAGGAAAAATATAGCAAAGTCATATGCTTTATGCATTGACTGTAATCACTAAGTTAGTAAACCACAAGCCTCAGAGTGAGCAGTTATGTATAATCATATCTGTAGCTATCTGTAGTTAATGATTCATCTCACCTCACACATTTTTCTGAACATTACATCCTTTTGTTACAAGTGTAGACCTTTCAGTCATGATAGCTCATACATCCTGACTATGACCAGCTGGCAGAAGTACCTTGGAACAAAACTCTGGACATTCCGCTCCAGGAACAAATTACAACAAGCACTGTCTTCTCATGCATACATAATCCATGAAAATAATTGACAGCGATCAAGAACATAAATCTAATACTACACAGGGTTGAAAACTGACAAGAGTTAGACAGGAGCTCATACTACAGAGCTTTCAGACAGGGAATGTCAGAAGCAGTTCAGCACAATTTTCTTCAGAATCCACTCCTACATTTACTTTTTTTCCTCAAAACTCAGTAAGTAGCAACAAACCCTAAAAAACACTTACCTGGTGAAAACAAAGCAAAGTGAATTTGAATAATAAACTGGACAAGTTCTGGAAGAGCACACTGGAATTCAATCTTAACACTCTTTCAGTCTGAACAGTGGGGTTTCTATGACCCTCGCTTTGTCTGCTTTTTCTCCAAATGTAAACTGTTTGTCAGAAGCTGAAAAAGGATTGTGTGATCTGAACCTCCTTTTCACGGAATGTAAATAAGAAAGACTTCACTGACCACTTCTCAGTGTCAGCTTCTCTCATTAGCAATACAGTATATATAGGAGTAAAAAGATCACTACCTCATTGTGAAGAATTTCAAGCAGAAAGAATCACAGAATATCCCAAGGTAGAAGGGATCATAAAGTCCAGCTCCTAGTTCCACACGCAGCTTTAGGTAATTAATAAGATGATGGCATTCTTTTCCATCGTTATCCAATTTTTATTTTTCTTTGTTATTTTATCTAGACTCAAATATACTATTTCCATTTCTTTTTCTTCATGTTGGGAAAAATGTTCTAGGCAGACCATTAATACAGTCCCACAAGTCAATAAAATTTCGAAAACAACACAAGTTTATTTTTCATTTAACAGAACTGCTTTAGCGAACACACAATTATGACCTGCTTTGAGCTCTACTGTCTTACTTTCTTCTTCTAAGTTGTTGCTGAGCTTGCCATTGAATGCTTCAATAGAAAGGTTCTGAGAATCTAGGTTGCTTGTTTGTTTTAATTGGTTCAGTGAATATTTCCTGTCTAAGATTCTGCATGAGATATCGCAAAGGTAGTCAGAGTATTACGGGCACCACAATTTGGAAAATTCTTTGGTGACTCTGTAAGTTGGGATAGTTCCCAATACTTCTGCTCAAAAAGAACTCAGTCACTCAGTTATTTATGGCTAATACCTGACTGCATTAAAGCAAAATATGAAATCTCTATTTCTGAGTGGAGGAAACACATCTAGCAGATTATATTAGATTTTAATTAAAAGAAAGTTATTAATAAATAAATAAAATCAGCTTTTCCACCAAGTTCTACATAGCTGAGGATCTAACTTGAGAGTAGACTTACTCAGATGTACCCAGTCACAGCTAATATATGGGAAGAGGGTTACTCTCTTAGAGGTTCTCAGTATAGCTATTCCTTACAGCAGTGTCCTGTGTAGGATCAGTAAAAGACAAACACTGAGCTGACTGACAAAACAGTGTAGGTAGAAGCATTGATGAATGCAGATTTACAGAATGGGGTAAATCTCTAAGCAGTATTACACTTCTTCAGGAGTTTAGGAACTCTTAATTGTCTTGTGGAAGTATTTTTTTTCTCTACTGGCTCTCTTGAGAAGTACTTTTCTTCATTTTCACCCTATAATATTCACTGTACTAACTAGCCTCCTCCTTTAGCTGCTTTACTCTCTCTGGTCTGAATTACAGCAGCTCAAGTATATCACAGCTGACCTCCAACATTGTGCTGTCAGCTGTCCTGACATGTTTTGTTATGGAAAACATAGCATTTTACAGTAGTTGGATTAACTGTTCTGATCTTGTTGAAATGCTCTCATTTAAAATAATGTTAGTCAAAACCATAACTGTTTCCTCAATTGATGAAATCCTCATGTTAGCAACTGGACTTCTATTTGAGTTCTTTCAGAGTTTTATTTGCTTTATTTCTCTGTTTTGCATCTCAGGCCAGAAGCATATCAGTTGGGCTATCTGTATAACAGGATTGAATGGGTCTCCAGGGTACTGTTGGTATTTTTTTCCTGTGTGAATTTTGTTTTTATAACCATGCAGCGTTTTATAACAGGGCAAAATCAAGATTGCTTTGAGAAATTCTTGAAGGAAATGCTAAAAGGTCAAGCCAAGTAACAGTTAGATGAGTTAAAGAATAAAGTCAAAGCTACTTGTTTTTACCTTGTCACATGCAGCTCCTGTTAGATTAACTGAGTGAGAAGTTTGTGTGTCTAAGTGCATTGGCCAGGAGAAACTTGGGATGTTCCCTCTAAAAGTTCAGAAGTTATGAAACACAGAAAGAGACACACTGTTTCTGAATCCGTGGTACTGATTATCCAAGGTGTAAATACTGTAGACACCTACAAATCACATGCATGCATTTCACCTTTGGCTGCTGTCATTAGGCAAAAGGTACAAGGGAAACAGGAGTTTTGGTGCTACAGTGTCGACTGCTGTCTAGTGAGTGAAAACATCCGATTGCCATCTCCAGCCTGGCAAACTGTGTGCTTCACTGGAGGAAAGAGCTTTGATGCCAGCAAACTACTTCTTGCTCTAAGTGCAGAAGTTCTTTGGTGACATGCCTTCAGAAACAGAAACTGTGGATTCTCTTTGCTCCGTTCCTTATCCACAATTGAGAAGCTGCACTCAAACTAGCACTCTTCCTTTAGCTCACAATAACATGGCGTCATACCAGCCTCCATGTCTTCATCCCGCATACCAGGCTGTAAGGCAGACAATTCTGTCACACTGACTATAGCTGCCCAGAAATAAAGCCGCTATACCATCAGTTTCATGTTTATTTCTTCTCAATGTGATGGTTTTTAAGGTATGTCTATATGTCCATAAAGCCATCTGTAGATGACCCTTGACAATAAGCATTAATATAAGTACATACTTTTATACTTAGAGTTTGCAGATTATATTAAAAGGCAGCCAACAACAATCTAGTAGTTGCAAAACATGAATAAATCTACAAAGCCTTCCAGATATAATACGATGATTCAGATGCACATCTTAACTAACAGAAAATGTTTGAGCATTCAGGTGACTGCACTGATTATAGTAGAGATTTTAGTACATTGTAAGTTAAATGTGTGCTTTCAGGTTTTACTAGCTTGGGCTGAAACCTGTCTCTCGTGCTTGTGGACATGGAAAACAAATACAGTGGTGTCATTCTAGCCCTCAGTGCCTGGCCTTCTTTCAGCAGGCATTGATCAAGAACTTTATTGGTAGTTGCAGATAGATGAAAAACTGTTTAGTAATGACAATTCAATTTTCCTGTCCCTACATCTTAGTTGAGTCAGAATGATAGACCATGGAGTACTGTGTTTTGTTGTCGGCCTCACTGTACTTCTGTGGAGAAAGTATTTCACTTTCAGGATTGTTAAGATAACAGCATCCACGATGGAAAGAAAATTATTCATGTAAGATAACTGTTAAAAGCTTGTGATTACTGCGTCTTTCTGTGAAAAATGCAGCAGGCAGAATTTTTGTCTAAACCCCAGTTCTGTTTGTAGTCATACTTGCTCAGGAATAATTTTATCTGTCCAAGACAGTTAAAAAACTCTTGCAAGATGTAGAGCAACTGATTGCTATAAACAGGATTTCAGTGTTCTCTGAGCAACACCTTAGTTTTGCAGATATTGAAGCAGAGATAAAGCACCATCAACAGCAGGACTTAAACTTGGCAGTAACAAACCATAAGGAAAAGCAAGTATCTCCAGGGACTGAAAGGATGACAATGCTTTCTTCCATTTTCACTTACTGGCAGTAGCAAATGCCAAAATATGATAACGTGTGCCATGAATCACATTTATTTATAGCTACAAAGGAAATATATTCCATGGTTAGTTAATTCTTAATTGATTTTTACAGCTCAAGCCTAAAATAGAGAGCAAAATATGCCACCAGTTGAGTCTTGTGAATGGACAACTCTTTATGTAATTCCTGTACTTTTATGGATGCCATCCAATGACATTTCAAATGGAAAATATCTTCAACTCTTGTATCAGATCAGGGTGACCAAAGTGAAATGGAAAGATAACAACTCTCAGTAGAGAATAGATTTCATCCAGTTGATGGTGTCTCAGATTATGGGCAAATTATCCACTTCCGCACAATACCAACAGCTGAATTATGGGAGAAAAAAAAAGGCAGAAGTGGTGAAAAGAGAGGCAGAAGGAAACAGAAAGGTCAAATTCAGACATGACTTATGTTCCACTCCTGGCAGCACAGCTTCTGTCTCCTCTAACCAAAGGGTTGGCACAAAAAACTCATGATGTTGGACAATCTAGCAAAAAGGTGACAGGACTAGAGAAATATTGGCAGGAACTGTGCAAGTAACATTATAACCATTGCTCCCTTTCCCTTACGGTAAAAATTTTTGGTGGCCTCAAGTCATTTACAACCCATGTTTTAGCTTTCACAAAAAAAGCTTAAGCTTGCTCTGTTCTCTGCAGGCAAAATAAGAATGTGTGGGGAGCTTCTGCTGCTCTGAAGCAGAGCTCTCTTGCCGCACGCTTTGTGTGGTTCAGTACATCTTCACTCTTATTCCTGACCCTTGAGGTGGCTAGCCAAAATGGAAGTGCCTATTTGTGAAGAGCTGGTTAGAGATGTTCTCTATATCTGCACAGGTAACCTGAGGAAAGCAGCTCTGAAGTATCTATTTTTGCCTCAGGAGGCAACACATCTCATGGTCCAGGCAAGGCAAGCAATGGCACAAGATATTTATTGCATAAGACTGAAAACCATGTCATAAAAAGTCTCCCCTTGTGCACACTGAAAATTATTGAAAAACAGCCATGCAGAGCTTGAGATTAACGCAGTTCTGCGCCTCAGTTTCATGTAGTGCAGTTTTTGCCTTGGAGACACTGCGCACACTGAACCAGGGAATGAGAAAAGATGGAGGGAGGCCACCTCAGGCAGAGCTCCCCTCGCTGTTTCTGGTCCTTCTCATAGGAAGCATCGAGCGGGGCAATTCCAGACACCGAGCTGCCGAGAGCCGCCCCGCGCCGTGCCCCGAAACGATGCAGCTGGGCTGGGCCGCGCCGAGCATCCCCGCCGCCGGGCAGCATGGCGGCTGCGGGAGGTGGAGCCAGCCGCTGACCTGCCGGCACCCGAACAGCCGCATCCTCTGCTCTGAACGGACCTTCCTTTCTTTTTTTTTTTTCTTTTTTCTTTTTTTTCCTTTTTTCCTTTTTTTAATCCTAAACGCGGGGAGAAGTTAATATATTATATATATTTAAATTATATACATATATATATATACGAAAGGCCGGCACGAGCCCAGGTGCGCATGGCTGCCCGCCTGACGTGAGGAGCCGGGCCGGCCGCCGCCGCCGCCATGGAGCACATCCGGATGCCCAAGGTGGGTCCGGGCGGGAGCAGCCCCGAGGCGGGCAGAGCTGCGGCTGAGGGCCGTTCTGTGCTGCAGCCCGCCCGGCTGCCCCGGGTGGGGGTGCTGCGGGTTGGGCTGGGGGTTTGAGTCGCTTTAATGAATTGCAGACCCCGACCGTGTCTTGTAGGTTATCAGAATGAAGGTGTGCTGTCCTGTAGCTTGTCCCAGTGTCAGATCTGGTGATGCATTTGTTTAGTTTCTGCAGACTGATGCTATAGTCTTTCTGTTAGTCCATTTTTTTTTTCTGCAGGAGAAGCCTGTGTTTGTTAACAGAATTTCCATCTTGCTCTATAAAATGAGATGCAGTTTTGGTGCACACATAAAAATAATGACTAAAAATGAACTCCCACAACATACTAATTTGAAGCAGGCATAGCAAGTATTTTTACCTTTCTTTTTTATTTCCTTCCCTTTGCCCCCCAAAGCTGTTTATGAGTTATTTGTATTTGATTTGTGCCTGTGTGTGCTCATGTGGCTTTTTGTTTGTTTGGTTGGTTTTTGTCAATATCTAGCGTGATGATGCTAATTTCAGATGAGACTCCTTACTCGACTTGGATTTTTGTGTCTTTAGGTGCTAAAATGAATATATGTATTTATAGCATCTGTTCCTTCCTATTTCATGATTTATCAGTGGCTTTTTTTTTTTTTTTTTTTTTTTTTTTTTTGAAGGAAAACTGTCAGAACACTAAGAATCATCAGATTCTTATGTCAGAATGTCAGAATGCTAAGAATCATCTTACCACGGGTAGGAAATTGTCAGTGGAAGTTGCCTGAACAGGTGCTTCTGGCCATGAGCCAAATGTTGAAAGCATGGATGTGAAAAAAATTATGAAAGCAGATTAATAAGGCAAAAAAAAATAAATCTAAAAATAAGTCTTCATGCTTGTTTTTAACAAATGACCCAAGCCTATTATGGACAATGGAAGCTTTTCTGCTAGTTTTTCTGCAAACATGTGCCTTCAAATGTTGCAGAAATGGGTTTTGCATATGCATAGTGTCAAGACAGCTATGAGAAAGCACAACACTGATATTTAAGAACTTGATCTGGAAATCATACTCAGTGGGAGCTGATTGTGCAGTCTTTATTCCATGCATCTCCTTATATTTGTAGCTATTCTGGAAGTTATGTCTCTGGAATAAGGCAGTTTAGAAGGCAGGATATAAAGGTGCCTTTAAACCCTTTAAAAAATCCTTCTACAAATACAGAAAAGCCAAGATATTAAATATGAGTAGGTGTTGAAATACATTCCTCAAGTTACTCCCAAATACAGTGATGCCTTGGTGTATCTACATTTACTTAGCAGAAATGGTATCTTTGATGTGCTTGTTCAAAAAAACAGAAAATCAGTCACCAAAACAGTGCTGTTTATTTTTAATTTTTTTTACTGATTTTTTTTTTTTTCACTGATAATTTGAAATTTAATGCTAAATATTTTCGAACCTCAGCAGTGCTAAGAATAGAAATATTCTCACTATATTGAGTGTTAGTCTCTGGTATCCCATTTCCTAACTCCATTCAATTTCGTCCAGTGAAAAGCTTGATATGCAACTGCCTTCCTGTGTAGGGGTATTTATTTCAGAATAACGTGACTGTCCAGGATTCCCAGGCATTTTGAAAATTGAGATAAGTCCCATACTTAGAAAATTAGTGAACTTACTAATACAAAATTTAAACGAAGTTCTTGTCCCAAGTAAAAGCTTTTCTTTCAAAATGTAATAAAAACGTAATGCCAATTGTTGTCAAAATAATTAGCAATTGTTTTTTATTTTAGTTCAAATAAAACAGTAGTGAATGATAGTTTGCATATATTAAAATAAATCTGATATAGCATGGCTGTCATTTAAGTCAAAGAAACGAACAGTAGCAGAGAGGAGTTCCATGTCATCTGGACCAATAGTTCATTTAGGTCACTGCTCTGTGTCTTCTAGTGGTGGAAGGAGATCCTGGCTACATTCCTCACTCTTGGAGTGTCCACATTTGTTACAGTCAAGTCCATCCCTCCTTTGTTTGATTCATGTCCCTTTATGGATCTCTTGTGCATGTGTTTGCCAAAGCCCTTTCTGAACGTTCTAACACTTTTCCTGTGTGGGATCAAGTTGCAGAAGATAACAGCTGTAGAAGTTTCATTCAATGCTCCTTGCTTCTAGCTTTGCTGATTTGGAGAATAACAGTTTATTTTCACCTTTTCCAAGCCTTCATCATAAATCTTGATCATAGCCCGTGTGTTTCTGATAAATTCGGAGAAATGTCAGCAATGACCCCTAGACCTCTTCCTTGTGTGGGAACTATAATTTCTGAGTCCATCCATGGTTGTGTAGACATGGTTTAGGGTTTTTTCCCCCATAACTAAACCCTATATATTTGTTTGCATCTCTTTTGCCTGCACATGGCTCTTCTGAAGTTCTTGTGCCACAAATACAGCATTTGGCTGTCTAAGAAAGCTTACTATCATCCACAGACTTGAGGATTTTACTACTTACTCTTTTCTCCAGGGCATTGATAAAGTTGAGTGAAACCAGTCTCAGAAGTTGTAGGACTTCATTGCTGACTTGCCTCCATGCTGAATGACATGCCATTAAGTCCTACTCTGCTTCCTATCCTTTAAGCAGCTTTCAGTTTGTAAATGGATTTTTCCTCCAGTACCGTGGTAACTTAGTTTCTCTAAAAATCTTTGATTGTCAAAAGGTTTTTTTGAACTCTAAATATATCTTGCCCTCTGGGTCAGCCTTGCTGCGTACTTTGTGACAGCATCACAGGGCTCCGGCAGGATTTCCCACTCCAAAATTTATTCTGAGTCTTTCAAAATATGTGTATTTCCCTTCTCAGCAGTTCCATTCTTCCAATGTGCTATTGACATAACTACATAATTTTGCTAATGGTACATTGCCTAGCCTTTCACCAAAAGGCATAATACCTTAAATTCTAGTTCTGAAGAGTTTAACTATTATCCCTCCTTAGTAAGCAAAAATAACAAGTTGATAGCAGAAATAGAAACCACTTGACTAAACTGCTTTTCTTCATTATTTTATTAAATGGTATTTCATAGCCTTTCTGGATAGTATACAGCTGAGTCTCAGACACAGTCTTTTATGTACTAAATGCCATTGTTCTACCATGATGTTATAGGTGGAATGGAGAGTGTATGTACAATTACACAGAGGCAGCAGTGATGTAAATGTCACAATGTAAATGTCATCCTATTTATGAAGGCTGTAATTTGAGTGTATTTAAAAGTTGCTAACTGTCGCACATAGCTAAATAAAGTTATGCGTAATTCCAATAATCTTTTAAAAATGAGTAAAGCCACTGTCAGCCATTAGTATGGGTTGAGCAGCAAGATTTGTTAGGATAACTGCCAAAACCCAAAACTTGCTGAACTGCTTATAAGAGTGATAAAAATAATAATAATAATAAACAATACTTCCACACAGACAAGAAGCATATCTTGTTAACATCTGTAGAGACATGTTTAACCATGAGCAGGTAGACAGATAAGGGGTCTAAAGATATGTTTATTTCATGGGGGGACTTTGGGCACTGTTGCTAATCACTTTAATTTATTTACCACTGTTCCATATCATTTGTCTTCATATATTGGTAGCAGGATTATTGAATGGGCTTCTTAAAATAAAGAATTCATCATATTTATCTCTGGTATAGCAGCTATCTTCAGTGGAATTAACTCAGAAATTCATTTGGTTGAGTATCTCTTGTTAACACAATACTTGGGATGATTTGAGTTGCTCAAGTGGTTTTGTTTTTGTGATGTTACAGTGAGGTATTTCTTTTCAATGACTCCTTTATTAGGAAAACTGTAAGATGCATTGCTATTTCTTATGATGATGAAGAATCCTACCAAGTATTTTACTTTCCCAAACTAATTTCAAGCACTGTGTGGTATTTTCTTTTGTTTTAGCAGATTTGGCCCAGAAGAGCACGCCTCAGTCACAAAGGTCCCCTGTGCCATTCTCTTTCCTGAATTTTCCCAGCTATACAGGGTGTATTTGTACTGCTGATGTATTTGGCCCAACAGAGTTATTCTGGAGATACAATAGACAATACCCTTCATCCTGTGTTCAAGTAACACGATTGTTACAGAGGACTACAAACAAAACTTTTGAGAATAGTTTCAGTTGAAATTTCACTCTTCTGCTTATGTGGGGAAAGTTTATTTATTCAGTTGTGGTTACTTTGGAGCATTGCTACTTATAGAATGACATTTTTAATGCTTAGCTTTAGATATATGATTTAAGAGCAGAAGATCTGTACACATAGCCAAAAGAATCTCTGGAATCTTATTAGGGAAGATTCATAGTCTCCAGTTACCCTTTATTCTTCATGTGTATGAGCTTCTAAGATAGTTATGTAAATAAGGTGCAGAAACTTTGGCATTAATATTTTCTTCATTTTCTATTAAAATAATCTACTTTATCTGGTCACTACTCTTACAACTGTTTCCTTGTTTCTGTAATCTGATTCATAAATCTCACAGTGATATATTAATATACATTCTCCTAAAGAAACAGAACATTACTTTTGGTTCTCTTTATCCATTTGTCTGTTCTTAATCTTTGATCATCCTATTGAAAGTTCCATGTAAAATAGGTTAAAACATGTCATATATTTATTATCTGAAAACTCTGTGCCTGTGTATTATCTGAAAACTACTGTGCCAGCAGTAAGAGCCTGTAGGACAGCTGACCATTTAAATAATAACTAGTTAAGTGTTGACTGGTTGCATCTAATTGAGTGAATCCAGGAGCACACTGACCCTTGTGAAGTAAGTGAAGGAGCTGTTGTGCTAGATCAGGATAATAGTGCTTCTGATCTAATACCAAAACATCTAATTCGGAATGCTAACTGAAAAGCAGTTTAGAAGAGAGTGAAGAAAAGAATCATCCATATGGGAAAATGCTGCCAAATTTATGAGCTGATGCAAGAACTCTGATGGAGCCAGTGATCCAAAGGTTGTTTAAGGCAATGAAGGTGTTTCTTTGGTTTTAAAAGGCTCAGGATTCAACTCTTTGGCTTTTGTGGATGCAGTTCTATTTTTCACTTGGCTTTCTTTATTTTACATTACCTCTGGGATTAGAACCCTTTCTGGATTCTGGATGTTTTTTTCACTTTTGAAACATGAGTTTTATGTATGTGCCTATTCCCAATATGCACTTTATTTCTTTTTTAGGTATAGCATTGGTTAAAAAAATAAAACAAAACAAAAGTTGGCACTGAAGGTGCCAGAACAATGTGCCTGCAAGAAATTCTGTGGTTTGCATTTTTTTTTTTCGTCATTGCTCAGTGCACAATTGTTCCTCCCTGCTATATATTATTGCTATATACTACAATTTTCTGTATATTTTTTCAGAGGTAAATCTAAACAGTTTTGGAAAATGTATTAAGATTTACTGACTTAGGAAATTAATCAGTTGCTCACTTCTTTTCTTGGTAATTTCTGTCTTTGTATTGTGGTGTAGACACCATGTTGCAGTGCTCTATACTCTTATAATAGGCTACAGTTCATGCATCTGTTATAAAATTGCTACTCATATGCATATGATAATATGGTGTTTAGTTTCCATGTTTTATAGATCACAACAAACAATCAGATATTTTTAATCAAACTATTTGTTAGGTAATTTGCTCAGTGTCTTGCTAATATGCAAGTAATTCCTTAAAACTTTTTCAGCTACTTTCCATTATTTCAGCTTTACTTCAGTCATTTAATGAATTAGGCTTGCTTAAATTTTTCTTGACTATTTCCCCCCCCCCTCCTGTCAGGTTTGCCCTAGGTGTCTTTATTTAAATTTAACTAGTTTCATATTTTTGGCTTTTGATGATTCTTTTGACATATGTGGCCTTCTCATTCTGTGCTACAGATTGAGAAATCTTTTCAATGATGAAAATACAAAGAAGTTACATGGATCAACAACAGTTTTTTATGATTCTTACTGAAATAGAATAGAAACCACATTAAATAGTAAAATTCATTGACAGCTCTGTTTTCCATTTTTCTCATTCCAGGACT
Organism: Phasianus colchicus; assembly: GCF_987193195.1. NCBI lineage: Eukaryota > Metazoa > Chordata > Aves > Galliformes > Phasianidae > Phasianus > Phasianus colchicus. The sequence continues at coordinate 44,550,970 of NC_143439.1, forward strand.
ATGCAAAAAGATATAATAATATATATTTTGTTTAGCGAGTACAATATTATACTTTCCCTGTGTGGATAAAAAACATCTTTAAAGTTGTAGCATTTGGTCTTTAGCATGTTATATTTTTTCCACTCTTGAGAATTATGCTAAACACTTGAATAGCTGAGGTCAACCAGGGTGAAGAAAGCTCAAATATTCCACTTGGCCTCAAACCATACCAGCTGTGCTTCTTTTTTCTCATTAGGCTCAGGCTTTTGGCTTGCACAAGCTCTTCCTTTAGCTTTTGCGTGCCTGCAGTGCTGAAGTCAGTCAGTGCTGTGTTGCTAGTTCCCAGGATTTGGTTTCTCCTTGTATGTGTAACACTGCAAGGTGAGCGGGGAAAACAGCTGCAGCCCCTGGGCTAGGAGCCTGAGGGAAGACAAAGTCATGGCTGGACAAGGAGTCTTTCTAGGGCTCTGTGCTACCCTAAGCTAGCCCCATTCCTTGGCACTGGAGCAAGCTTTTCAGCAGTACTGTTGTGAAATAGCGGCTGTTGAGCTGGCACACGCAGAGTCTGCAAGACCATGATAGAAGCTTGATCTGTCTTGCAGATCCTGTGCATTTGCTGTAATGCTCTAGTGTTCCCATGGCCCTTCCTGATGTGTACTGTGACTTCCAAACTTCACTTCAGTTCCCTCTTTCCTTACTTTCCAGACCAAAACAGACCCACAGTCAAAGTTCCTTTTGGTGGTAGACACCATTCACAACCTTGGAAACTCATTCAAGTTCAAAGAATCAGTGACTGAAGTCACTGCATCATTGCACTTGCTGTATCCTTGAACTACCAAAAATGCCTCCACACTTTTGTACTCTCATCTGTCAGTGTATTTGATCAGGTTTTATCTGACACTTAGACTTTTGTTGCAGAGCAGTACATTTTATCTGATTGAACAAGAAAGAAACTCCCAAGGATGTGGCCTGAGCTAGGAGATTTCATGCTTATCTTTAATTTGTAGCATCCTCTTCACTGTGAGGGTTTGCACAGCTCTCCTCCCTTTTGGTGGGTAGGAAATGGAAGAATTAATAACAGATCCCACTTGGTGATGGGCAGGAGTTGTTCTTAGATGCTGGATAGGTTTTTCACCTGTATTATCCTTCCAGATGTGCAGTTGAAATTGCAGTATATAACTCAGGAATTGCAGGCTTAGCTCTTACATGGGAAGGAAACCCACAGACACAGAGCGTCTGTGCTGGAAGCAAAACCATGACCGTTTTGCTTGTCTTGCTGCTTCTTTGTCTTCCCCAGACTCAAGTCTATGCCCCCCATAAAAGCAGATCCTGCATTTATCTGAGCTTTCCCACATGGAGCGTGAAAGAGGATCAATAACTTCTGCAGTTTTATGATGTTGTCCTATGTTTGGAGATGCCTAAATAAATTGAAGTAAGAATGAAGGTACCATGTTCAAGAAGCTTTTAAAAATAGGCTATGCAGCTAGAGCTTTTCCAAGAAGTAATCTGTACTACAGATGAAAACAAATTAGGGTTGTGGGTAATTTTAGAAATAATGTTTTGGCACAGCAATTTTTCTGATCACTTTCAGGATCATATCTTTGTTGTTCTGCCTTAGGTAGGAGTCCCATTGAAACTGGTGGAAGTTGTGCCTGAATAGAGCTTTGACCCATGCTTTTTTCTAATAATACATCTTTTTCTTGAATGACCTCTTGTCAAGCCATTTGTCATGTTTATTCTCTGAGTAAAAAATGCCTTCCATCTGTTTTTAATTCGAGTTCCCTTTAACTTCTATTTTTTTTCCTCCTTTTTTTATGTCATCTGTCTTGCACTAAAAAAAAAGAGGGTTTGGCCTCCATATGAGGAGTTGTAATCATTGAAGTAAATTTCTTGGCAGTCTTTTCTTTGAGTCCAGACAACCATAGTCATTAGGCAAAAGTGAATGATGGAGGCAACAGCTTCAAATAATTTATTTATGTTTTTACTTAGATGCCACTCCTCAGACTGGTTTGGTTAGCACTTTTATTTTTCTCTTTGAGAAATATGCCAGCTTTACAGGCTGTTCTTACTTTTTTTTTTTTTTTTTTAAATGAACATATTCCTGTTCCCTGTTCCCTGTAGACCATTTAAGGTGTTTGACTTGGCTTACTTTTCCTGATTAGGAGGATGAAGACAACAGCTCATTATCCGAATCCTTTGATAAGCTGAATGAAATCTAAGATTGAAGATGGCGTTATTTTACTTTTTTTTCCTCCCTTTTTTTTCTTTCTGTATACTACTTTTCCAGAAAGTTTGAGTAACTGGAAACTAGGCAGAGACAGAGCACAGATGGAACTCAGATAAAATCCATGTATGCCAGCTGGGGGTTTGCAAGCATTTTAGAATGAGCTCCTATGAGTTTAGGGATCTTTGCTGCTCCTGAAGGCTCTTTGTGCTGCTTGCATACAGTAAATCAGAATGCTGGGTTTGAATCCAGGTAGACTTAAGCAGTTCACTTAAGCCTGTTGAAATTGATGTTAAATATGATGAAGTGGTTCATGAGGCAAGATACTAATAAACGTGCTTTATTTTTCTCATACCGCCATCACAGATTGGCATATATTGCAAGTGAGTTATACCAGATTGATGAATCATGCTAATCTTTATCAAGCCAAATTTTGAGGATTTCATTGTACTTACTGTATTCATTGAAGCCATTGGGAATAAATGCCAGCTAAAAATTCAGCCAGATGCATTGTCTAACAAACAGCCCTCTATCAAGCCTAGTGGGAGTGCTAATTAGGAATTGCACTTGTAAGTACTGAAGAAAAACTGAGAAGGTCTTTTTAGAATGCAGAAAATATCTGATATTTTGGATGCTGAAATGTGTCATAAAATTTCTGTTCATAGAAAAAAAAAATCTATATTCTCAAATAAACAGAAGTTACCAAGAGGTATACTTAACCACAGGGAGAAAAAAAAATCAAATCATAGTCAACTGGTCCAAATGTGTTTCTGTACAAATACTGAGTCTGGAAAAACTTCTGGAGACCAGCGTTTTACTGGTTATAAGTGAGAATGGTGACACATTAGGAAACTGATTAAAAAATAATAATCAATGTGACAGGCTGCTTTCAGTGTCAAGTCACATGGGAAAGGCAAGGAACTTTGCTGTCACATCACCTGTGATGGCCTAGACAAAATCAAATAGGGCGTAGAGGCAGAAAATGCTGTAGCAATGGGAAACATTGCCAAGTTGGTATTGGATAACTGCTGGAGATATGATTCTGGATAAAATTGTAGGTGTTGTCTCTGTAAAAGCAATCATTTACTATTTGCTTATATCAGGAAAAAAAAAAAAAAAGTGTAATTCTAAATAAATCTGGGATCTGATCTTAAGCAGTGACAGAAAGATCTGGTTCAAAATACAGCTGGAACCCCTGTGTGACTTCAATGAATATACTTTGCTGAGTATTCCTGAAATAGCAGAAGTGGGAAAATATCCCATGGAAATGTTAAACATGGAAATACTTAACTTCAAAGAGGAAAGTATATAAAAATGTGAAAATTTTTTAGAAAGAATGAGAGCCAAAAGTTGAAATGTTTATGGGAGTCATGAAGATTGTTTAAATACGGGAACTCACTGTAAGCCAACTTCCAGAAAAATGCTTTAAAGGATGAAAGAAAAGATTTGCATGGCTAACCAGCAGGGGAAGGAAGTAAGAGGATGTATTTTATTTTAATAATTTCTTTTCTTAGAAGTAAAAGGGCTTCTTTCAATTTGAAGTTGTGTCTAAATGAAGAAAATGGGACATAAATTAAATATACAAACAAAATAATACAAGCCAAAAGAGATTTGGAAGAACAACTCAGCAAAAATCTAGTAGTAAAGCCTTTTTCAAGCTGTCTTTTAATAGACAAAATCTTGACAGAGGCTGGAAAATGATCAAAGTAGGAAAAATATTTATGGCCGTATCTATTCTATCAAGAACATGTCAAAAGATTTGTCACCAATAAACACGTTATTATAAGAGATTTCATAAGAAACTGTAAACCATGAATGGTGAAAAATATGGTCAAGTAGAAAACTGTCAAGCCAGTAACCATGGTGTGTTTCCTGAAAGTGTCCCAGTCAAGACAAAAAAAAAAAAAAAAAGACAATCCAAGAAAACTGTCAAAAGCTGCTCTTCCATTTTAAATCTTTAGATTCATGGGAATATATGATTAAAAAGAGAAACCCAGAATTTTTAAAATTTCTTTGGACTAGGATGAATACATATGACAAAATGCAGATGAAAATCTCTTGGAGAAGTTTAATCATCATGGATGAAGACATAAGGACCTCTTAGTGATAACTAGTTAAAAAATAGGAAACAATAAAGTCCATTTTTACAGTGAGGGATGTTTCTTGCTTGAGACCCAAGAAAATACATAAGAACCTGCAATATTTTACTGACAACAGTTTTGAAAGATACAGAGAGGGGAGGAGATGACAGAGGAGGCAAATACCATTGATAGTAGTTAGATTACAAAACATAGGAGAAATGAAAGTTTGCTGTAGGGGCATACAGCAATGTCTCATGATACTGATAACAAAAATAATTGTTGATAAATGTAAGTTAACAGCAATGTGTAGGGGGGAGTGTTGATGGCCTGGAGGGCTTCCTTCAGGAAGGCTCAGGATTACTTGGAGTTATGATTGATAGTTCTAAAAAAAAAAAAATAAAAAATCCTCATTTACCTTCTCAGCAGTAACAATGTTTGTTGTTTGCCATCTTGGTCACAAAATGCTATGGTACAGCTAACAAAATAACAAAATGTGAAGATCACTCTTACCAGGTTTTACAAGTGCCAATGTTGTATGACAAATTCATGCAATTAAAATGCAATTAGGGCTATCAGAAATTATGACCTTATGTCATGGTTTGAAGTGTTAATTACACAACAACCTTCTCTCCCCTCAGGAGAAGGGTTGGGAAGGAAGAGGAAGAAACCTGATTGAGATAGGAGAAAACTGGTTTATTAAGAACAAATGTGAGATAATACAGAATAATTAAGAATAATAAATCAAACAAACCATAGATAAAACTGGAGGAGAGAGTCAGTCTGAGTCTTTATCAGCAGGCCCTTGCTGGCTAGCCTCCTGAAAATGGTGAGATAAGTTCTCCCTCATCTGGGTTTGGAAAATCAGTTATGGAACTCTGATTGATGAGAAGGGAGAAGATATAATTTGAAGACCTGAAAATTCACCCCGAGCCTCTGCCCTGCTTTGTGAGTGTCTGCTTTTCTTGTGTCACAACCTAAAGTATCTCAGTTTGTAGGGTGGTTTCTGGTGTGACCACTTCCTTATGCAAGACCAGGTCCTATAGAGCTGTGCCCTCTTTGGCTGGACTGCATGTCAGGGACGTGATTTGTCCAGATGAATTTCATTTTTATTGTTATTGGAGGGTTCTTCTTAGACTTGGGGCACTGCCTAAATATTTGGTTTGTATGATCCATGCTCTTCTATATCTTCTTTTTGTTTTGGGTTAATGCTGTGTTCCTTCTATTCTTCCTTATCCCAGTATGTGACCTCTCAAGTAGATGGTCCTGGGAAAAGACTATTCATGCTTTCTATCTGCTTTATTTTTGTTTAGAGCAGATTATAGCTGGCCTTGAAGGAAACTTTGTTTTGCTAATTGTTTAATTTTTAAGCATTTTGCAACCAAACTGGTTTTTTTATTTGTTTGTTTTAAGGACATCTCTAATCCTATTTTTAAAATAATGCAGTGTGTTTGGATAATGTGTTGTAAACGTCAGTTCTTAGGTGATGGTGTCTTTCTGCTCACTGTGTAATTTCAGTAGAATTACCTTAAAAATAGGGAGAAAAATTGTGAAGCACTACATCCCATTTCTGAGTCTTGTGGGAAGCTTCTTTGAATGTAATCTGGAGTCTATGTTATTAAGATGAAAATGACTTTGTAGATCTCTTTCTTCTTTCTTTATTTTTGTTGCACCCCACTCTGTTTTTAAGGAAATTGATGCAAAGTTACCTTCATTTCAATCCAAGAGTGGTGAGGTCTTTAACATTCTTTTGTCCTCTTCCATTTTCTTGGAGCAGCACTCACAGTCAGCTTTTGTACTTCAAACACAAGAATAGAACCCTTCTGATTTTAATGGAGTCATATCTCTTCAGCAGTTATGAGCTCCAGGTCCTGAAAATAACTGGCTGTACAGAAGAGCTTGCAAGTCTTGAGTGGAGAGTCGAAGAGAAGGCATAGAGAAGCTCTTTTGCAGCAGTGGGCAGGCTGCGCAGAGCTAAGTTGTTGCTGCTTGAGTGAAAACCACATTCTCAGTGTGATTTCAGCATTATAAAACCATTTTGGTAATTTACTAGACATTGTATGATCTTGATGATCAGCATTCTTTGATTTAATGTGTTTGAACTAGGGTATGTTTTTTTTTAGTAAAAGCAGTAAATTTGGGTTTTAAAATGGTTGCAGTAGGAAACCCACCGAGGCTGTTAACAAATTATTGTTTCAAGCAGTTCTCTCTGTCTACCTTGCTAATCTATTTATCCTTCTAGCTTATCAGTCAGAAACACTAGGTAGCACCAGATCAAATGCCTATAAAATGTGGTGTATATGTGTAAAAGCTGTGGATACCTGTTGTCAGCAGTGCTGCAAAGAGAGAACATCCATTTTTGTCCAAGGAGACAAAACTGTGGGTGTTAAGTCTTTGATTCCAGTTGGAAAGTGATTGAAGCAAATGTTTCCAGATGTGTCCATTGCTGTCGGCCCTAGTAGGCCCACAGGGACAAATTCTGGAACATTTTATGAACTATCACTGGAGACTTGTCTGCAAGCCTGAGTGAGGCCCATTCAAGAAATACACTCGACCGCTTCCACCTCCTACTTTTCCCTATTCTTTTTTTTTTTTTTTTCTTTCCTTTTTTTTTTTTTTTTTTTTTAGCTTTCTTTGTGTCACTGATGATTATGGAAAGTATTGAGTGGATGCCAGGTCCTACCATGCTATTACAGGGCTGTGGTAAGGTTTACTGAGTGGGAAGTTCTTTGAACTCTTTTACTAACATCTGTCTGGATACAGAGGTACCACAGGAGGGAGAAAAATGAACGTTAAGTTAGATTTGGAGTTAAATCACTTAATGTAATAAAATTTTCTCATACATAAATACTTTTCTGATAGTCATTTCATATGGCACTGGGAAGATCTTATGGGAAAAGCATCTTTTCATGCTCTCACACACACACCATTTCTGATTCAGATGATTTTAGCTATGCTTTCTCATATTGTGTGAGAGATAGTATGTTTATTTATTTATTTTTTTTCAATAGTGAGGCAGTCTTTCAACATTATTTGGTTCAAGCTTGACTGTTAATTTTGAGATAATCCTGTGTCTGATTTATTTTTGGCCATTCTGTATTCTCTTATAAACCAGCAACGATTTGAGCATTCACTGGAATTTCTGGGAGGGGGAGTTAGCTAGATTGCTCCTATAGCAACAAAAACAAGAACCTACCTATGACTCTCGGTTTCAATTTACTTCCTTTGTGTCACTTTCCCAGAATTTCAATTTATTCCCTCACCTTCTGTGTGGCTTATGTGTAGTACAGTCTAAAATCCAGGATGTGCATCTATGCCCTTGTGCCTGCAACCCTCCAGCTGATATTAGAGTGAAGGATCAAGAAAGATTGTCTCAAGGGGAGGGTATGTATCCGAACAAGATGTAAAAATAGTTTCTTCAGAAAAGCCTTGTAGGCATGAACCCAGTGCTAAAAAATATAACTACTACATAGCACTAAAGGATTTGTCATAGAATCATAGAATGGCCTGGGTTGAAGAGGACAACAATGATCATCTAGTTTCAATCCCCCTGCTATGTGCAGGGTCACCAACCACCAGACCAGGCTGCCCAGAGCCACATCCAGCCTGGCCTTGAATGCCCCCAGGGATGGGGCATCCACAACCTCCTTGGGCAACCTGTTCCAGTGCATCACCACCCTCTGCGAGAACAACTTCCTCCTAATATCTAACCTAAAACTCCCGTCTCAGTTTAAAACCATTTCCCCTTGTCCTGTCACTATCCACCCTTGTAAATAGCCATTCTTCCTCCTGCTTATATGCTCCTTTCAACTATTGGAGGTCTCCCTGGAGCCTTCTCTTCTCTATGCTAAACAATCCCAGTTCCCTCAACCTTTCCTCATAGGAGAAGTGCTCCAAACCTCTGATCATCTTAGTGGCCCTCACTGAGTGGATTCAATGGTTTTTCTGGTACTACTCTATCTTGTGGCATGCTTTTCTATTAATTTCACTGTAAGAACAGTTTGGCAATGAAGCAGATGACCCAGATGGGTTGGACAGACTCTATCCTTGGAGATTTTCAAGACCCAACTGGGTAAAGTCCTGGGTGACCTGATCGAACCTCAGCAACCGAACATGCTTGGACCAGGAAATTGGACTCAAGATTTCCTGAGATCCAACCTGAACTGTCACATGAATCCTAAGTTATATTGCTTATGAAAATAGATCAATCTCATATATATTTGTGTACTGTTTAGGTGGTAAACATCTGTCTTAGCATGAGAACACAGTGTTTGTAATATAATTGTTGACAAAATATAATTGTTGATATGTCACTACAGTATGCTATGCCATAGCCTATTTTCTTTTCTTTTTTTTCCATCTGTCTTCTCTTTATTTAGGTGGAAAATGTGCGGTTACTTGATCGCTTATCTTCAAGAAAAGCTGCAGTGGGAACCCTGTACTTAACAGCTACTCATGTCATATTTGTGGAAAACGGTTCTGAAACTCGTAAAGAAACCTGGGTATGATTTTTATTTTTTCAGTTAGCTGTAAGTGCTTGGCGATTTACTGATGGTAACTTGAAAATAACTTGCCAAGTAGATTAAATGCAGTAGATGAGTTTATACAGATGCTTCGATTACTGGATAGTGTATGAAATGCCAAATAAAAACCTTTGCAGGTTGATAATTTAAAAAAAAAATCTCTGTGGGTTCCAGATATTGTAACAGAGGGTACTGCAAGAGTATTTACTGAATACTGGCTGTGATTCTCCAAGGAACCACTGCTTCATGTTCAGCTGTTTAGAGAGTGAATTACTGTATGGGCTTAGTCAGCTCATCTCTCTCCCTGTGCTTCCATTGTCAGTTAGCAGGACCAACATTTTAGCCAAGAGACTTTAGTTAGTTTTATATAACTGATGCTGGTTTATCTTTTCACTCTACAAATAGACAAAAGATCTCTTTTTCTGATGACTGTTAGCATACATTTAAAAAAAAAACAAACAGTCAAACAAGGCTTTGGACAGCATGACTAGGCTAATGCCTGAGCAGCTGAAACATTCCAGAAGTGCTTCTTTGTCTGTAGGTCATGTATCCAGCACTTCTGGAGCCTGATGCTGGAGATAGGAACAAAACTGCAAGAAAATGTGTGTAAGGATTTTCTGAAACAGCAGTGGAAGCTCCTGTGTCTTGGCAGATCTTTACAAGCAACTGTTTTTCTTCTTGAAGACTTGAATCGCTTGACATAACCATTTTCAATTCCCTTGCAGGTTCTCCACAGCCAAATTTCCTCCATTGAGAAGCAGGCCACAACTGCCACAGGTTGCCCACTGCTGATCCGCTGCAAGAACTTCCAGGTTATCCAGCTGGTCATCCCTCAGGAGCGAGACTGCCATGATGTCTACATCTCTCTAATACGTCTGACACGGCCAGGTATGGGGAAGAAACATGACACCAAAATGAATCCTCCTCTTGAAGGATATTGTAAGGGGTGAAGTGTAGCTGTGCATCTTTCTTCTTTTCAGTTTAAGAGAGAAGATTTCATTATAGATGCATTATGATGAAGGAGAGGTCTCTGAGCACAGAGCACTCTGGAAGAATGGAGAATGCATGCTATAATAAGTGGTTTATTCCATAATGTTTAACACAAACTTTTCTTTGAAGTGATAGTCCAGGGTATCTCTGACTGTAAAACATATAATGCTATTTTATTAGTAGCTGTTGCCTTGTGTAAGTGTGAATTTAGGAAAATACTAACAATTCTCTAAGTCCAGTGAAATTTCATATTCCTACTGTGACAAAAGTTTTATGATATGTTTAGTGGCCACAGCAAGATCTGAATTTTCCCTTCTGTGCTGTACATAAACTTGTTAAAAATCAATGGAATGTACTGCAAGCAAGTACTTGATCTAGTCTACTGGACTGCCTGTGTTTTAGCCTACTATTATCTAGATTCAGAGTGTGTTCTGTTTGAATTTCTTAAATCTGATCAGGGTCCCTTTGAAACCTTCCTCTTTTCAATGAAATCCAATATTTGATCCTCTGTGACATAGTTGCTCTTCTAAGAACCAACTGACAAGCCTTGCCTGTTTTAAGTGATAGCTACAGAAATATTAACCATGGTCTGCAGGAAACTGAAAGAACTGGCTTTAATTTTTTGTCCTGCTGGGAGAACACCAGTTTTATTTAATGTGCAGAGTGGGAAAAAGAGCAGTCACCCAGCACTGCAACTGAATTTATTCAGTGACATCTGTAATTAGAGTAGTAGCAGTAATAGTAGTAGTAATATGCAACTGCAGCTGATGTGACTTGTTATGCTATGCAAGATTAAATAATCAGAAAAACTCAGAAACAATGAGGCAAGTTGTCTTAGTTTTGAGGAACTTAAAGCAACAGAGTGAAACATACCCTTGTAACATAACAGTATCTTCAGCAGCAATAAGAACTTTCCTTTCAAGCTATATGCTTAGTTATTTGTATCAGTGACAGGTGGCATTTAGTAGCAATGGGGTCTGGTTGCATTTGCCACCACAATTAAATCACTCATTAGTATAAATACAAATATCCTGAAAATGAAAAGTTAAGAACTTCAGTACAAGCAAATTTTACCATATATTGTGGACTGAGGGTGACAGGTGGCATAGCTACTTAAGTGGTTTTATGGTCGTGATGAAATGATTGATTTAAACACATGCTATTTTTATGTTTATTACAACAGCTGTATCTCAAATGCCTTTGCTAATAAGTGAAGAGCAGAATTTTGCAGTCCATAGAATTAAAACTTCATTGAACCTGTTGGAAACTTTATTTCAGCACAAAGACTTTTGAGTTTGTTAGTTTTGGAAGATTGTGCTGCACAGGTAGATAAGATGTCCAGTAAGACAATATTTTGAGTATTAATACAGCACATATATTTATTCAAATAAAATAAAAAGCACAGTACTTTCAAAGTACATTTGACAATAGCTTCAAGACAGGATGTGAGATTTCAAGAAGCAATTCATGTTATTTTTAAGAGAAACCACATTCACATTAGGGGCAGTGCCAGATTTTGTTTTTGAATGTGTTTTCTTGATCAGAAATCTGAGATGTCTTACTGTTTTGCTGTTTGTTTTTTGTTTGTTTCAGTGAAATATGAAGAGTTGTATTGTTTCTCATTCAATCCAAAGTTAGATAAAGAAGAACGAGAGAAAGGCTGGAAGCTTGTGGACCTCAATGAAGAATATAAACGGATGGGTATTCCAAACAGCTACTGGCAGATTAGTGATGTAAACAGAGACTATGGAGTGAGTTGTGATGTTTTTTTAATGTCATAGAACCTTTAGAGTGGATCAGCAGTCTGGCTGTGAGTTTCTTACTGCTCAGATGCAGAACTCTTGTGTACACAGTGCTGTACACATGTGTAGTAAGGTCCAGCTCTTCCCCATTTTTCACATTAAAATGCACACAAATAGCAGGAAAGGATGCATCTTCATTTAATATATGTGTAACTTGTCCACAGTTAGTTTTGAATGTTAGTATTTGTCTATCAGTAATATTGTTAGCATTTCATACCTAAGTTTCTAAATGAGTTTTTCTGATTCATAGGGTTAAGTAAGATTACCACACAGACATTAAAAGAAACAAGAAAACCCCAGCACTTTGAAATAGTGAATTTAACCATGCTTTTTTGTCAGTCGCTACCCTCACAATCCTTTGAGGTTTCTATGGTTAACTGTTAAGTGTTTTCCATAATCATCTGACAGGCTTTATCTCTTCCCAGTTCATTCTGTCCTGCCTAGTTCAGTACTGTACAATTGAAGTCCACAGAATGTTAATTAATTGTGAGAAATAACAACCAAAATGTTTTGAAAGAACTTGGCCTATACACTCTATTTACTTTATTGCTTTTAGTGTCTTTATATTAAGCAAGGCCTGTGAGGTTCTCAAGAAGGTTGAGTGCACTGTCAGGATTTCCTTTTCTTAATATAAACAGAAAAAAAATATTTGACCTCACCTCCTACATTTTATCTGAGAAGTGACATCACAAGTAGAAACCAATTCACCACAGTAGAATCTTTAACCATAAGCGTCTCCTTCTGTATCTCTTGCCAGTCCCTGCAAGTTTTTCTTCCTTCTTTTTTTACATGATCATTGGATTCCTTTCAGAAGGGAGGAATTGGCTGAGCTGCTTGCCTTTTAAGTACTGTCATTTCATAGAGATGAATACCTTTTCTCTAAAAACACTTTGTTTTTTTATGTTACATACTCCATATTCACTGGACATTTTGGCTCTGAAGTCCTCTCTCATGCTTGAGAACTTCATCCCTTTCCTTTCTCATATTCAAGTTCTGCTCTGGAGGAAGCATCAGTTGTAAATACAACCATGCTGTATACAATGAAGATTCTTTCTTATCTGAGCATATATTCTCAGTAAGACACAAATTAATACAGCCCTTCAAGCTTTCTGCTTCAGTTTTGTTGTTTGCAAAATATAATCAACATTTTCCAACTTTAAAAGACTGTTTTGAGAAATACAGGTATACAATCAGTAGGTGTACAAAGGTTAGGCTTAGTAAGATTATCACGATGGAAAAATAATCAAAAGAAATGGAAATGCTTACCAGTATTATAGGCTTGCAGTAAACTCCAGAAGGAGATTCTTCTTCAGTGGCAGTCAGTACTTAAATGGGATCTAGGAGAGGTGGAGCCAGGCTCCACCCCTTCCAGTAGCACAGGTGAATTGCCTTCACCTGTGCTCCTGTGGCTGACTCATTGCTTGCCTCAGGTGGTCAATCAGAGGTTCAGGCTGTGATCAACAGTTCCCATACAGCAGGTGAAATGCACAGTTGTTGTACAGTGAAATATTCTCTGAGATTAGAATTTCTCTCTCTCTTTTTTTTTTTTTTTCAGTAGAATAGAACTGGCTAACATTAGTTGTATTTAGTAGACTAAGTAACTGGAGTTTCCTTTCACAGGTCTGTGACTCCTATCCTACAGAAGTGTATGTACCAAAGTCTGCAACTGCACACATCATAGTGGGGAGCTCTAAATTTCGGAGTCGAAGGCGTTTTCCAGCTCTTTCCTACTACTGCAAGGATAATAATGTAAGAGTGAGTTTGTAGTTTCCAATATGCAAATTTTAACCTTTCTTTCATAATTCTTCTAGTAAGCTTCTGTGAGAAGTCAGTGTTTGCTTTAAAAAAAAAAAAAATTTTAAAAGGTGGCTAGGGTAGTCTTTTCTTTATAGCGATAACTGTCTTAAGTTTAAGCTTCAGAAGGGTGGGATGAGACATATTTTTTACTCCTCCTTTACCACTTATTTCAGCAGAATTCTTCTTCAGCAAAGATCTAAGGATTTGATTACAAAATAGGAGGGTATGAAGGTTTAAATAAGTAATACAGTCTGTGTATGTGTATAAATGGTATATTGTCTTTTATATTTAATTAAGAACAAAATTTTCAAAATTAATCATTTTGCATAATAAGCTAAGTCCAAATGCAGATACTCAGCATTCAAAACACTTAAACGTTTCCAAGTATTAGTGAAAGAAGTCTAAAGGATCAACTAAGTTCTGGCATATAGTGGTACAGCTTGGGTAAGTTCTACAGTTTCAGTCTAGATTACTTTTCCATTTGTGGCTGGAGTTCAGGCTAAGGTTAGGATTCATGTTCAGGCCAACTAGAGTCTGAAGTATTGTGTTCACTCCTTGATCTTGAAAGGTATGTTGGAGTACCTCCTTGTGAGTTTGGATGTTGGCATGAGTTGCCAGGTAATAGGGCAATGGGCAAGAGTAGGGTAAGTTTTGTGATGATAGACATTGAATAACTCCAGTAACAGCAGGTTGGGGTTGGGGAAGCAAATAGGTGCCACTCATTCAGTCTTTCATACCTGATAAGGTCACATAACAATTTGGTTATTCACAGATTCAAATGATGTTGTGACACCACTCTGTGTCTCACAGGATCTTTGTGGTTACGCTGAGACCAAGTATCTTTTTAGCCAGGGCAGTTGAAAGCAACCTGATCTTTTGCCCTACTCTTAAATACATCCTAAGAAATTTTTTAGATGATGTGCTCTTCATAAACAATTGGCTGGATTAAGTCCTTCATGAAGCTCATTTGGAATGATTTCTGACTGAGATATCTAATTGATCATTAGGCCAATTTATCTTCCTGGTTCTGCACTACTGGCAGTGCAGCTGTTTCATGAGCTTAGGCTATATGTGATTTTAACCTAACAGACAAGCCATTCTCTCCTTCTGGTGCCAGCACTTATCTTAGTTTGTTGAGCACAGGCAGTGCTGTAACGTAATGCTCTCTAGCCCCTAGTTTCCTGAACCTTAACGTTAGTCTGCAACTCTAATTTTAGTCTTAATCTTGAGGTATGTATCTACCTCAGGTACGATACCTCATGACTGAGAGAGAAATGTCTTTTTTTTATTAAAATGATAGGTTTTAAATAGCCATATGTACAATTTTCATCATTCAAAGAAGGTGTTAGCATGTATTAAATCAGTAGGATATGCACTGATCAGCAGGCAAAAGTAGATAACTAATAATTTGATGGCAGAATCTATTACTGACAGCTAAGCAAGTTCCCACAGTTTTGTATATTAAAGATCCCATTTACTAAGTACTGATAGTTAAAAACTTGGCTGAAAATGAGCATGTTCCTTCTCACAGTAATAAATAATCTGTTGGACAGCCTGCATGGGTTATGACCTTCAGCACGCAAATTCTCTTCATGCTCATGTTCAGTGCTTAGAAAGTGCCTACATCAGCCCTGTGCCCATATGGCTCCAGCTGCTCGCAGCCTAGCAGAAACTGGGAAATATGATCTCTTTGCTCCACGTTCAGTTCCTTCTTTCCAAGTTTCATCTGGAGGCCTGATTCTGATGTGTCTGGGGAGAATCTCTCTCAACTTTTTCAATAGCACTGATTAATAAATTTGCTCCAACACTCAGGCTGCCTGACTCACTTCCTGTGCAGTGAAGTCTTTCTCCAGAGGCAGTGCTAAAAATACAGCACATCAGTGATCTGGCTGCACAGTATGTACACATTTTTGTTTCCTGGACTTGTATCTCAAAGTGCTCAGTAAATAATGTATTGGTGTAAGCTGGATGTAATTGATATCATAACTGAAGTGTGAGTGACAGTGCAGAAGGATCCATTCCTTAAGTTGTTATGTCAGTGTTGTTGTGATTACACTGCTATACTCATTATTCTCTAGAGATTGTCTTCAGGAGATAATCCACATGAGAGAAATACTATATTTGAAATAGCTCTAAAACTTTGATTCAAGACCTAGGCAGTGGGGTTTTGTTGCCTTAATATTTTTTTGACTTTCTAAAAAGAATGGAAGTCTTTTTACCATTCCCACATAACTATAATTATATGTTAAACATTAAATGTTTTGGGTTGGTAATTGATTTCTGCTTAATAAGTTTACTGACTTCTTGTTTGTTCTTCTACAGGCCTCGATATGTAGGAGCAGCCAGCCTTTATCTGGCTTTAGTGCTAGATGCCTTGAAGATGAACAGATGCTTCAGGCCATCAGAAAAGCAAACCCAGGAAGTGATTTCATATATGTTGTTGACACTCGGCCCAAAGTAAGTGTGTTACCTTTCTGAATTTGAGCTGGATGTGTTCCGGAAGACTCATAGTCCGAAGGGCTGGCACAATTGCAACTGTGTAACTCCACATGTTAAATCAGGATTTATCAGGCATGTTTTAAGTAGAAATCTTGCTCCTGTTTTTCTCTCAGTTTTATTGTTTATGCTGTGTCTTTCCCTTTTTTTTGTTCTTATCAAACTGCTAAGATACAGAAAAAGAAATAATAACTTGGAGCAGCAACTGTTAGATTATTTGATAAAAGGCTGTTTTCACACGCACAGGAGTTAACAGTGTTAATGATGAGGCTAGTGAAATATAATTCCTATTAGAATATTGTGTTTACACTAACTTGTAATGTTGTGAACCTCTACATACTTAAACTAGAATTTTCCTCGCATAGAATTGGGAGAATTTCAGTGTATGCACGAGGATAAGGAAAATGCACTTACTCAGGTTACAAGATTTGAGGAGACTTCTTTGAATACCTCTAGCAGTTTTGTATTTTAGGGAGATAATCTGGAATATGTTATAGAGTTATCTCAGATGCCATACCTTTGTAACTGACTAAAATATTTGGCTAAGACTAAAGCTTTAGAGGAATTATGCTATGCAGAAACATGTAAACACAATAATGATCAAGAAGAGTCTGGAAGGTAATACAACTTTGGGAAACAGCTCAAGGTGATGAGGACCAGGAAGGATTCAGTGCCTGGAGGTGGGAGTAGGGGTACATGCTCTTCCCTGCTGAACCTAACAAAGCATGTGAAGGAGGACGTGTCTCTATCTAATCCCTAGTAGATGCAAGATAAGCTATAGATGGGGGAAGGAAACAAAGTCAGAAGTATCTCATTACACTTTGTAATTTGGTAGACAGTTTGACTTGCAGTTACTTTTTTTTTTTATAATGGGAAGATGAGGATGATACCTTCTTACTGGTAGTCCTGCAGAAATTGCAGTTGTGGTGAGCATTAGGGAAGGATTATTAATACTATGTTCAGAGCAGGTTTGGATAGGAAATGCAGGCCTGGATACCTAAATAATGCTTGGTTAACAGTTGTTCTATGTGTGATAATGGTTACAACATAATATTGATTCCAGGGAGAAATCCCAGGCATACATACAGACTAGGAGGAGAAATCCTTGAGAGTAGCCCTGCAGAAAGGACCTGGGGTCCTGGTGGATGCAAAACTTAACATGAGCCAGGACCATGCTCTTGCAACTCAGAAAGCGAGTAGTATCCTGGGCTGCATCAGAAAGGGGGTGGCCAGCAGGGATAGGGAGGTGATTGTCCCTCTCTACTCTGCTCTTGTGAGGCCCCATCTGGAGTACTGTGTCCAGGTCTGGGGCCCCCACTACAAGAAAAGACCAGGGAGCTGTTGGGAAGAGTTTAGAGGAGGGCCGCAAAAAATTATCAAAGGGCTGGTGCACTCCCCTGCTAAGGGAGCTGGGCTTGTTCAGCCTGGAGAAGAGAAGGCTGTGGGGTGACTCATTGCAGCCTTTCAGTACCTAAAGGAGGGAACCTACAAACAGAAGGAGAGTCAAATTTTTACAAGGATGGCAGGACAAGGGGAAATGGTTTGAAGTTGAGGGAGAGGAGATTTAGGTTGGATATCATGGGGAAGTTTTTTACACAGAGAGTGGTGAGGTGCTGGAACAGGCTGTCTGGAGAGGTGGTGGATGCCCCATCCCTGGAGGTATTCAAGGCCAGATTGGATGGGGTCCTGGGCAGCCTGATCTTGTATTAAATGGGGAGGTTGGCAGCCCTGTGGCAGGGGGGTTGGAGCTTGATGATCGTTGAGGTCCTTTCTGACCCAAGACATTCTATGATTTTCTGATTTTCAGGCTTTGGTACTCCTCTCTCATTAAGGAGGTCACTCACTGATGGGATTTATTAAGAAATACTTTGCAACCTGGCTATTAATGATATTTTGCAAGGTAATAACAGGAAGCTCCAATCCTGTAAACTTTTTCTAGTAAGTGACTTTGGTGAGATGCCTCCTGTGAGCAGTGAGCAAAGCTTCTACTTTAAGAGGAGGAAGTAAAATTGGCTTAGTCAGTCATGAACGACTGTGTATTTCCAGCAACACTAGCTTCTTCAAGAGCTAGTCAGCAGATGGAGTTAGTTTGGTTTTCATTATCTTTCTCTGGAAAAAGTTTTGATGTAAAGAAAACTGGATACATCGTTTCCTACTTATCTCTGTCTAGAAGGATGAGCTATTTTTCTAAAGCTCCTGTGATCCCAGGTGCTAAATGCAGCCTTGTTAAAATTGTGTAGCTCCTGAGGCATTTGTAGCTCTGGAGCATGTATATGCAGTGGTAGGTCCATGTGCTGGCTGCTCCTAGCACTCCCTGGGGAATTAATGCAAAGGTAAGTTACCAAGTCTGGTCCATTGCTGTAGGAAAATTACCTGCCTTTTTTTCTCAGCAGGACTGATTTCTTGTGAAAATAATGAATATTGACAGACCCCTGAATCTAGCATTCCTAAGTGCATTTTGTGTGCTGCCTCTTGTTGTGCTTGCTAATCTTTGAAACAAAAGATTTGGCTGTGGAGGAAATCTTTGTTTCCACTTCATTTAACTAGAACAGGATGACTAGCACAGAGGTTTTACTTTGGATACCATCTTCATTTTCTTCTTCTTCTGTGTGTTTACAGAAGAAGTTAATTTAAACTTACGAGTGAAACAAATTAGTTCTATTAATCTTCTTAGAAAGATAGAATTTTTTACCCTCCATGCTAAAGAAGATGCCAGGAAATCTGACAAGTGAAGTCTGTTCCCTTTAGAGGTTGTATTTTCATATTCACAAAAAATTAAGCAGGGACAGGCACAACTTAGAGAATAACAACAACTGCTTTAGAAGCAACAGATGGAATTTGGATAGGTGATGGGGAAAAGTTGTTAGTAAATACTGTAGCAGCTGCAAAGTTTGGCAATATTTAAAATGAATGAGCATCTGAAAGCCTTGCAAATTTGACCTTAGACTTTTTAAAAGTAAATAAATATATTTCAGATTTCTTTTTAATGAAGGATTTATGTGATACAATTGCTCTGCTGTTGGAGGAAAGACAATTTATAGCATGTGCATTGCTGAGGATTAGGTCAGTTAAGCGTGAGGTGTCTTTCAGTTAAAGCTTCTGGATTTCATGGTGTCTTATTCATGCTTACAAATCTTTCCTCCTGAAGCTATATGCTTTTGTCAGGAGAGAGATCTTCATGCTGCTTATATTAGAGCACTGGTGACTGCTTCAAAACAGAAATATTAGGAGTCAACAGATAATTGTAGTCTTTCTAACAAGTCACACTGAGGGCTCTGTTCTTAAATGGCATGCTGTTCACAAGCAGTGTTTGTTTTTTTTTTAATTGTTAGTTGACAGTCAAAAAGACTGTCAGCAAACCACCAGCTGGTGGACTAGAATTTTATGATTATTTTTTTCCTTCTCTTTTTCCTTTATTGGAAGCTACAAGATAAAAGAAGTTTTATACAAGAGTTAAGTAAATGGAAAATGCTTTTTTTTTTTTTTTCTTTTTTACTAGTTTCCTATTTTTATAGTTTCTTCTGTGTTATGTTAATATTCATTCTGTGTTTCAATTCCTAATGTTCCTCCACAAAGGTAACTATTCCTATTGCTAAGTTCTACTGTTCTACTCAAGGAAATGGATGTCTTAGAAAATGCTAAAATGAGAGAAATCAGAGAAAACTCGATTTCACATTTTACATTAAAATTTAGCCAAGTACTGAAATATATGATTATGAACTTCAAAAACAACCACAGAATCAGCAAATCAGTAGTGCTTCTCTCTATATTAGGGAACAGACTGGAAACATCTGCCTATTCACTTATCTGTAGATGGTACATGAGACCCTTCCTTTCGATTTTTCATGAACATTGGCCATTTTCTTTTTTTTTTTTTTTTTGTCCAAGTGGTATCTTCCCAGGTGTCTCCAAAAGCTTTGTTTGGTGCCTTTTAGTATGGATTTGCAATGTCCATTGATATTTAAATGAGATATTTTATGAACAGAATTTTTTACTTGTGCTTAGAGACATGATGACCTTGTAAAGCTGACAATTTTGTTACTGCTGGTACCTTGACATTTATTGCAAAGTTCAGAGGCTTTACAGCATTCATTAAAAATCCAGCTTCCATTTCAATGTTTTTTTTTTGTTGTTTGTTTGTTTTTCTGAAGCATAAGCAAAATATTTAATAGTGCTACATTGCAGATGAAGATATTTGTGGTGATTTTGCCTTTTGTGGTGTTCTTAACTAGAGCCAAGACAATATAATCTTGGGAAAACTAGTCTCACTCTTTCTAAATTACTCTAGGCTTCAGAAAAGGAAGCTGTATCAACTTTTGGGTGATCTGATCTGTTCTGGGAAACACCACAATGTGTGCCATGGTTCAGTAGCATGACAGATTAGACACTGCCACCTTCTGGATATATTCTGCTAGTAAACTTAATGCTGACCTCAAATCAAAATAGCCTTTTAAAAACAAATTAAAAACTCTACACTCTTGCAGAAGAGCCTTTTGTAAGCTGTGTTTTTTAGTTTGTGTTTGAGTTAGCACTCAATGTTTTTGAAACAGAGATCAGAGCCTTAGTGACCCAGCATACTGCAATATACTGTAAACAGATTCTCAGTGCCAGAGTAGTTGTGTTGACACTGTGATAAATGCTTCCTATTTACACCCGACTTAAATAACTGACTTATTGCAGTAGACCATGAGCTTTCTTTTAAAAAGAATATTTTCTATACTTGTTTTCATCCAGTTTCTCTAATTTTTTTCAGCTTAATGCAATGGCAAACCGAGCAGCAGGAAAGGGATATGAAAATGAAGACAATTACTCCAACATCAAGTTTCAATTCATAGGCATTGAGAACATCCATGTCATGAGAAACAGCCTGCAGAAAATGCTTGAAGGTATAACTGTTCTTTATTGAATCCAAAGGAAAAATTAGACACAAACTAGAACTTCTCTGAAATCAGTAATAAAAGAAAACTTTACCTGCTAGCTTATGGACTTCTGACATTGAGCATCTTTGCATTTAGGAGAATTTTCCTAATTGCAAAAACTCCTTGTTTCATGGGTAGAATCTAGATAGAACTTACATTAATGACAAATGTAATTTGACTTTAATACCTTACTGCTACTTCTTCTTCCTTTGTGGTTTATAGTTTGATGGTACAATGCAAAAATTGCTTATATCTGGCTATGATGATGGTGGAAAGCATAAAAGACTTTTAAAAAGTCTTTAACAAAGACTTTAAAAAAACAACCTCAAAGCATAATGGCTTGTTTTTTTTTATTTTTTTATTTTTTCCTTTGGTCATTGCACTTTAAATTTTAACAGAGATTTATTCATTTTCTGTATAGAGCATGTCATATTAGGGCTATTTATTAAATAGTCAATATGTATAACCATTCAGCACCTTCATAATCCCACATAAATTAATAATAATGTCTTTATAAATAACTAGTGTATAAAGCAGCACATCTGTATTGCCATTTATTATTTGAATTACATTGCTGCTAAGAGGCTTTCTTGGAAACGGGTAAGGATAAACAAGCCATCCTTGACCCACAGTTAATTTGTTGATTTTTAACAGGCAAATAATAAATGATCACTCCAGTCCACTTAGTCTCAGTATTTACTTCATGTATATCATCAACAGAAGATTTCTGAATGTTCACCTCCTCAGCCAGCATGATCCAGCTATCCTTGGCTCAGTGCTCTACCCGTACCCCTTTATTGTTATTATTGCTACCCCTTTATTCTTTATTATTGTATCCCATCATCCATGTGCAAACGTGAATTCTAAATCTAAGAAGGCTATAGGGAGAGATTTGTTGTGTTTCCACATAAGAGCAATTTTTGAAAACCAGAAGCAAAGGATGATGCATGTGAACAGTCTTTTCCTGTAGAGATGGGCCACCCCAAGAGGAACTGCCCACTCCCCAGAGAAATGCTGAGGTGATTACTGCTTTTCCATAGATGTAGTGTTGCTGCCAAGTTCTACCCTCCCATGGGACTAACAAAGAAGGCAGGCACAGGAATTTACTTTGTCCTGTCCTCTTTGATCACAAATGTTTCCAAGTCAGTCTGAGTGGACTCCTGTGGTCCCTGTTCAGTAACTGTGCTGTTCAGATGAAGGAGGAAGGTTTTTGGCACATTGCTCTGTGCATTACAGATGTGAGTGTACTCAGACCTACAGAAGATTTTAGGTTAAAATATGTTTAGTACATGATGTATTCTTGCTTAGTTACTTGAAGTGTAAGGTCTCAGGATGGGAAATAGAAGGTTTTTTAGCAAACTGCAAAGCCTTGTTTGGCTAGAACAGAGGTCAGCTGAACAAACCCATCCCTTTGTTTGCTCAGCTTGAGACCAGCAAGGTTGAAGCAGTAAACAACTGGCCTGGCTGCACGTGATAGTGCTGTGTATTATTTTAGACCAGAAGTTCATGAGCTGGGCTCCTGGCCCACACTGAGAGGTAGCAACATAATTCCCCATAAATGAAATGAAACAGTGTTGCTTGGGGCAGAACTTCCTAGCATCTGTTGCAAACATCTTTATTTTGTTTTGTTTTCTATTGGATTTGTATTTGTTGTGTTGAAGTCTCGTATTTAGAGATCTGACTATAAGATCAGAAATTAAAGAAGTGAGGACTGCAAGACTTGAGGCCTTTGCTGAATCTTATGATTCAGCAGTTCAGTGCATAAGCAGGGCTTCTCTCATTTAAGGCGTCAGACAGTTTTGTTTTTTTTTTCCATTTGTGATTTTTAACTTTAATTCTAATAAACTTATTTCTATTAAGTTTAACATAACTTTGTTCCTGTATGCTAATCTTAACAAAAATATTTAGTGAATTAAAATATAGATTATTAAATGTAATATTAAATTGGTTGGGTAATGAATATTTTTTTAGAATATACAAAAAAGTCAGGATTTCACTTTAATATGGAAGAAAAATCCTTTTCAAGCTGCTGAAATTTCCTTCCAGAAAACAATTGTTTTACTGTTGTCTCTGCTGCCTCATACTGCTTTGTGTAATATAGAATTTTATTCTTTAAATAGAGATGTACGTGATGGCACCTGCATTAATTTTTATCCTATGCACAACTTCCAGGGCATAATTCTTAGAATTAGAAGGAAATATGGTACAAGAACTTCTCACTGGAAAGACTGAAGTGCTGACCTGTTGTCTGGTATTTGTGATGACCTCTATCCACAGGGTCTTGATTTTCCTATGCCCAATCAATGCTCTTTCCCATGGTGTGGATGCAGGAGGTCTTACTTCTCCCAGGTTCTGCTATCAAGTGGTTTGTTTGTTTGTTCTGATCGAAAAAGGGTACCAAGTCTTTTTTTTTTTTTTTTTTTTTTTAATTTATTTTTTTTCATGCTGGTACCATTCTTTTTTTCCCTATTGGGATAAAAACTCCTTTTTTTTCCCCTTAGGAATTCATATCTAGACTCAGTACCAAGGTCCAGATCAGTAGCCAAAATCATGTGAAATATATGGTGTGTGCCCTTAATTTAGGACAGTCTGAACTTTGCTCAGTGAAGAGGTAGGTAAATATTGATTCCAATTTGGCAGTGGGAATGAGCAAAGCACTATTTAGCTTTACCTCGGACTTCTGTAAACAGAGACAGCAGCTTCAGTCAAAATTGAGCTACTAATAGGTCATGCTTCCATCTGCACAGAAGCATTAATCATGTGAAAAGCTGTTTGCTCTCAGTGTTGCTATGTATGCATTTTTATAAATACCTTTCAAAAGTGACTTTTAAAATCACCATCTGGAAGAGATCCTATGTACAAGGATTGCAAGATTTCACATGGACACATTAGGTTATTTTGTGTCTGAATTAAAAGGAGTGAGGACAGTTGGATATGCTCAGATGTGATATAAACTCTGAATTTGTCCCGAAATTTTGGTCACATTGAAAGAAATAGAATTTTTGCCACAGATGAAAATTAACTGAGCATTTTAGAAGATGTTTGGAGATCTAGTAAGACGTTATTAATTTAAAGATAATAACACTGACTCAGTTTAAAAAAGGCATTGTTTTACTGTACTACGTAAATAAGTTTCATCAGTTAATGTCTTTTACTTTGTGACAGTATAACATGGATCAGAATAAATATATATGTGTAATATATTTATGTGATTAATTTAATATCTCACTCCTGAGAACAGATCACACCAAGTATTGCTGGGTGTTTGTTGCTGGAATCAAATATCTAACTTAGATTTGGATGGCCTTTTTTATTTCTTGTGATGTAACGAAGTCTGTAATATTAAAAAAATATTTAATTGAATATTGTAGGATAGATATTTAATGCTGTAAAAGCTGAGATTTTTTTTCTTTAAACATGGTGCAGAGCTAGAAAAGTTTTCAGTTGAATGTTTCCCTTGTTGAGTTATGACTTTTCCTCACCTTTAGGTGGTGTTTCCTGGCTGCACGTCAAATTTTAATAAGGTTTCATTGAGACACAAGGAGCCATTGAGTGAACTCTTTATCTGAAGCACTGCTGTATGTGGTGATGCCAAAAGCTGAATTTAGCGGCGCTGTTCTTAGAGCACTTTCTTAATTCAGCTTCACCAGTAAATGTGGATGGGACAGGAGACTGGGGCATGATTCAGTGGTTGTCTGCCTGTCCAGTGGCAGGAATGTGTGTATTTTCTGATTCTATGCCCTCAGTATTAAATAGAAGTCCCTCTTTTTAAAGAGTTTGAAAACTACACTCACAACACAACTTGGAAAACGTGTACTGCTCAGAAGGATGTATTTGGTAAACTGACTGCAGTAGGCTTCCCAACAACTTCTTTTAAACTGAAGTGTATGTACTTGGGGAAATTGTAGACAGCCCTCTTTCTCAAATGTATGAGAAAGTAATAGAATCACAGAATCATAGAAGGTTGGAAACAACCTACAAGATCACCTAGTCCAACCGTCTTCCCATTAACATTGCTACCACAAGCCTCTAAACCAGATCTCGTAGTTGTATAATAATAGTAAATACTTTACTTCTACTTCAATAGTAAAGTTTTGAAAGCATAAGGGACTACATTGACTGTGCATTTAAGATGAAGCTTATTTTACAGTTTGTGAAATGAAATCGCCTTCAATGAGTGACTTCCTGTGGGGCCTTGAAAATTCCGGTTGGCTGAAGCATATCAAAGCCATTATGGATGCTGGCATCTTTATTGCAAAGGTAAAGTGTGGAACAGGAAAACAGAGCTTGGGCTGACCAGATATAGAAAGTGAGGACCAAATTCTTTGTCTGTGAGTAACTTCTGCTGTCTTCAGTGAAGTTGTATCTGAAAATAATGTTTCCTGTGATGCCTTACATACGAGGAGAAACAATCTTTAGGTGCTGTTGCATGGACATTTTGATAATAGGGTAAAAACAAGTTTGTGTTATTTTGCACAGAAGGTCTCAAATCTACTGTAGCCTCTACTATCCTGTATCTTGTTATTGCCATTTGAATATCCTTATTCAAGACAGACTGGGAACTACTGGAGAGAGTCTAGCAGAGGACCACAGAGATGAATAGGGGCCTGGGGCATCTCCTTTGTGAGGAAAGGCTGAGAGACCTGGGACTTTTCCTCTTGGGGAAGAGGAGATTAAATGGAGATCTTATCAATGCTTATAAATATCTAGTGAATGGGCATCAAGTGGATGGAGCCAGGCGGACAGGACAAGGGGCAGTGGCATAAAATGGAGCACAGGGGTTCCATCTGAACATGAAAAAAATCTTCTTTACTTCATGAGTGACAGAGAACTGGAACAAGTTGCCCAGAGAAGTTGTGGAATCTCCTTCTATAGAGATGCTCAAAATCCACCTGGAAATTTTCTTGTTCAGCCTACGGTAGGGAACCTGGTTTAGCAGGGGGTTGGTCTAGATGATCTCCAGAAGTCCCTTCCAGACACTGTGATTTTAGCAGTGGTTGTCACTGTTACTTTCCCTATTGCTCTTGCCTTCTCCACTGCTTCCTTGTTGAAGGTTTCTTCTCTATGACTACTTCTTCACATTATATTTGTCCTAAAGGAATATTAACATTATCCCTTGAGTTGTTTAGCAACCATCTACATTCACTTCCTAAACCAGTACTTGTCAATTACAATGGACAAATTCTCTAGTGACTTCTACTCTTAAATGCTTGATAACTGCTTCAGAGAAAAAGTGCTAGCTTTAGTAAGAAATTATTTCTTCTAATCACACCTCAAGTAATACAGATATTTGTCATCTACTAAAAGTAATTTTAATTTTATCATCTCCATCCTTGAGCAGCTTCTTTTACTGGTTCTGTCCTTATTTTTTAAGAACATAAATAAGAACAGTTCTTTTTAGTGCATTTTAGTGCATTTTATTTACAAGACCTTCAATTTGGGAATATATGGACAAGCCTAATGGATTTCTCACCTCAGCATCTGCTCATTTCTCTTGCTTTGCTTCTTCCTGCTCAGCAGTTGTAATCTCTTACCTGAACACCAGCTGCACATTTTTTTTCTCCCAGCACTACTAGCTTACAGACTACAGATCAAGTCATTTAATTAGTTTTTGCCAGCTTGTTCCTCAGTAACTCAGCATTAATGTATGAAAAAATGCATTCTTTGTCCATATGGTTGCTAGTCTTATGCTTCCTTGGGCATGCATTTTGACTTGTTCCTATTTGCACAGTTCCCAGTTCTCAGTTTTTGGTCTTCTGCCCACATGGGTTCTATTTTAGTAGAATATACTTGTCTCTTTAGATAAACATAGATAATTTATTATTACTCTTTGTTCCCTTTTAAGCCCACATTTAATCTAAACGTTTATTTTCCTAAGCAGTGTCTTTCCTAAACTATTTTATTTCTCTGCTTTCTAAGTATAGTTCTCCTTAGAAATGATAAATACCAAACTCCCTAGAATTTAAAATAACTCTCAACTTCCAAAAATAATGCAGCACGAGACTCTGGAGAATTTAGTATAATCCCTTCTTTATGTGTTTCTCCTGGGTTATGTATAAAATAGTTTTCTCTCTCCAGAGTTTTACTTTAAAGTGATTGTTACAATCTAGTTTATTAGGTGTGAATGTTCACCACTGCCACAGGCTTTGCCCCAAACTATGACAAGCACGTATTTAATGCAGTATGGTGTGATAATATCCGTGATAACATCCTGGCATCAGAGGCAGACGTTACCATTATTGACATATTCATCAAGGAGAGAAATTAGGAATCATATGGAAATATGGCTGTTCTGTAGCTGCTGTGACTGAGAGCATTAGCAGTAGCTGAATTGGCTTTAAGTAACTGTCTACTCTAACAACTAATGTATTTTAATTGTCCTGTGATCTGTGTGGTCAGGGTATTTAGGTACACAGCTGGCCTTCTGCACTGAGAACTGGTGTAGCCATTGTCCAGATGACTATGCTGGTATATTTTTGAAAATGTGCCAATTCTCATCTGAAATACAGGGAAGAGTGCCTATCACATGTTATAAATGAGATTTTTATAATCTTCTCCTTGAAGTTCCCAGATCCAATATTTAGGTCTCACTTGCATTCACAGAACTGTGAGCTGGTACTGTGATCCCAATCTTCTCCATCCTGGGTATGGTCAAAGGGTTATTTCTTCCTCTTCTTTTTACATAGCCCAAAGGCATATTTAGTCATCTAGTCATTAGCAGGTAAAACAGCTATAAGTACTGAAATAACCCAAAGCCAGAATAGACAACAACTTGGCAATTAGAAGAATTGCTTGACACATGGGATGGGATTCACTGCTCCTTTAGTATAATCACTGTTGATATGGATCCCATTTCCTCCTGCACTGGTACATCAACAAGTGATGCTGCAGCCACCATGCTGCATAGGATAGGATAATATAAAGACCTTGAAAATGAGAAAAATTGTGTTCAACATCATTCAGAAAGTCTGTGACAAAATAAAAAATTGAATGAGTTTTCCCAGTTCCCAAATGAATGTCTTCCCTACTGTGCTGTCTCACTTTTCCTCTCTTACCATTGCCTCTCCTTTGTCTGTGAAATCTCCAACTTTTTCTGTGTTCTCAGGCTGTGGCTGAGGAAGGTATAAGTGTGCTTGTTCACTGCTCTGATGGCTGGGATAGAACAGCCCAGGTTTGCTCTGTAGCAAGCCTTTTCTTGGATCCGCATTACAGAACTATGAAGGGATTCATGGTAAGCAGGTTCTCTTTCAGAGAGTAAATGAAAATTTTATGGTATCATTTTAGAGAACATTAAGATGAATTACTTTGTTTCTAATGGAAAATAAAGTTTCCTTAAGTATGCCTTTTCAGCTGGGTACACATCTATTTTTTTCTCCCCTAACCTTGACCAAAAAACTTTCTTGAAGCCCTAAGGGTGGTGGTTTTTTTTTGTTTTGTTTTTGTTTTTTTGTGCAAGCAAGAGTTTGTATTTATTTTCAGGCATTGTGAAGTTGTGAGTCTCAAAATTGTGTGCTCCCTAGATTGAAATGAACGAGCTTGTTGAAAAATATGTTTCTTTTCAAAGCCAACCAGCACTAGTCGTTAAAGTAATGGGCACATATTAAAAAGAGGTTTGAAACATTGGTAGGTTCTATTTTTAGAAAATGATGAATTAAACTAATTTAAGTTGTGCTGAAATACTAGCATCCTATCTGCATCTTTCTCTTGAGCTGGCAGTGGTGCACATTGTTTGTTATTTTTTTGCTTACTATAAAAATCACTTGAAATTCCAATACTGCTTGCTTACATCAGATCTGGCTCGTCGCTTTTCTGCTTATTCTGAAAATTACCTGGGATTCTAATACTGCTTGTTTATACCATTCTTCTGCCTGCTTCAACATGTGCTCCACTACATTGAAGGCAATATTCTCATTTTAGGTTTTAATTGAAAAAGACTGGGTTTCCTTTGGTCACAAATTTAACCACAGGTAAGGCCATGCAAAGGTTTTTCTCTCTATATATATTTTATGTTGTCATTATCCACTGCCATTCCATTACTTGTTGTCATTCAAAGCATATCAACAAAATGCCCTGAGCATATCACCACGTTTTCTCCCACTATATAATTTAGCTACCTGGAAAAATTGAAGTGAAATATTTTCACATTTTTTTCGTATATTTTTATATATGCACTCAAAGATTGCTGTTGGGAATACTGAGTGCTGGCCTTGCAGTTGCTACGTGCAATGAGAGATGCAAGTGAGAGAAAAATATGTGGTTTGTAAAATGCCTTTGGAACCCAGCAGATCTTTCAGCAATGCCAAGACTTCCCATTTCAGGAAAGCATCCATCTTCCAGGGTAGTATTAATAGATAACTCATGGACATGCCTACAACAAAGATATACTTTTCCTATTATGCTTTTTTCTCTGTAACATTAATGTAACAGTAGCATTTGTTCAGAAATGTCCAAATATTTATGACTTTTGGATTTCCTTTACCTGACAAATTATCTTGGGCATCTGTAACATAATACTGATTGATATGAGTAAATTTATCTTGTAATTAAAAACAAAACAAATTTTTAGGAAATCTGTGCAATGCTACAACACCTGTGAAATTCCAGCAGGAGAAATAGAGGTTTCAATTTTAGATGTTGATGGATTTTCACTACATTGGCACATATGTGTCATGTTTTTGTATACACACACAGACACACACTATATATGTACTAGACAAACAGAATAATTAAAAATACTCCTTCCTATTAGAAGGACTTATGAAATACTGTTTTACTTCTGTGTTTTATATTTCAGACTTCTGTTCTTCAAGGTCCCCTACAGCAAGTTGTTCCAACAGTTTTACGGATAGAAAGTTTCCTGTTCACTTGATAGATAGAGTGGCACATAAATAATTTCCCACTTTCTAAAAATGTCACTAAGAGAGGGCAGCCTTAAACTATTTCCTGCCAAAGTTATTCATTTCATCTCCTGCTCTGTTTTCTGGGCCTGGCAGTGATCTACCATTGAGAGGCTGTCCAGGATAGCTCGCTGAAGTTGCTGCAGTCATTCTTAGGATCACTTCTGTTACTGTACCTCTACTGTCTAGTAATAAGGTTGAAACATAGCTATGCAGCAGCCAGCTGTAACTAGCTGTGAGGCAACAAGATACCTGTAAAGATCTTTTGTTCCTATTTGATAAGTTCTGCTTTCCTTCTACTTCACGAGTCTTGCATCATTTTTGTAAGTAAAAATATACTTGTGTTTGAGATTTTAGAAATTAATAGCTACAATATACATGTATGCTGAAAATGAGAGTTTTGTTTTCACTAGCATTAATTCAGTTTTCCTAGAGGATTTGAGGTTATAACTGAATGTTTCTTGTCTTGCTTTAGGTATGGCAATTTAGACGGAGATCCAAAGGAGATATCCCCTGTTATTGACCAGTTCATTGAGTGTGTCTGGCAGCTAATGGAACAGTTTCCTTGTGCCTTTGAGTTCAATGAGAGATTCCTGATCCACATACAGCACCATGTCTATTCCTGCCAGTTTGGTAATTTCCTGTGTAACAGCCAGAAGGAGAGACGAGAGCTGAAGTAAGAAGCCTTTTCTTTAGTCCTTTATTTTTTGTCAACGTCTGTGGGTATTACTGTATTGAAGCTGTGCAGGCTTTCATACAGCTCAAGGTGCAGCATATTATTCTTGGTTGTCATCTTCTACTGACACAGTTTAATATCGAAAGAGTTGATCCTCTGCAGTGGGACTCTGCTGTGACTATAATCCATGGTGTGCAGAACAGGGATTAGTGAGAGAACTGATGAGAGAGCATTAGGTCTTTAACCACTGCATTAACAATATACAAGGCAACTGTCCACGCAGCTTTGAAGAAATCAGAAGATGATTTTAAACCTGGCTAAGTTCTCAGTTTAAGAGTCACTGTTCTTCTGTGTTCTAACCTGTATATGGATACTACATGCTTCCTGGCCAACACTCAACTCTGCCATCATATGGCATAGGTTGTGTCAATAACCCAGCCTTTGTGATCCACATAAAAAGTGTTGAACCTTAAAAAGAAGCAGAAAGTCTCTTTGCCTGACAGAATCATGATCCTCCCACATCATTTTGTGAAGATTATTTTTGTAAAGATTATTTTGTGTAGCAACTGTCAGTGCCAGGTGATGTGATTACAAGCCCTAACATGGCTGAATTTAACTCAGGGTAGGGATAACAAATGACTACTCAGCCTCTGCAGCCAGTTAGCATTCGTACAGATATCAGGCTTATCAAGTGTACATGACCAGCATGAGTTATAAATGACTCCCTCCAGTTTCACCAAAGCCTCCCTATACTTGTAACTTACATCTAATTCTGCTAAGGAAGTATAAAGCTGACTACAAACAGAGCACTGGAATGCCTTAACAGAGCTTTATCAATACCTGAAGCATACTAGACATGTTTATATACTTGACTATATTTTTTCAGAATCCAAGAACGAACATATTCATTGTGGGCTCACTTGTGGAAAAATCGTGCAGATTACCTGAATCCTTTGTACAGACCAGACCACAGTCAAACCTGGGGGACCCTGCACCCACAGATGGCTCCCTGCAACTTCTTGTACAAGTAGGTAATATTCCCTGCCTTTGAGAATTGTCAAGGAACAGACTCCTTGCATATTTGCTGCATTCCACCCTGGAGATTTCTTCAGCACTTTTTTTTTTTTTTTAATTTTAAGAGAGGAATATCCCAATAAGTTATCTCCAATAACTGCTCCGCACAACACACCCTGTGATTACAGTCACTAAAGCATCTCAGTATTTAGAAGGAACTGAGGAGATCACATGAAGTCTGGTTATGAGAATTAGAGCTCAAGGGGCTCTCAGGCTGCTTGCTATTTATGGGGTAAGATGATTGGCTCATAGTCATAGCATTTAGCAGGACATCAGTCCTAAGCTAGGCTGTGGGCATAACAGCCAAGCCAAAGGAGGAGACTAAAGGAGGGGGGGGAGCACACTGTCACAGATGTGTTAGTACAGAACATAATGTGTTTGTATTTTTGATTCCATTAGAAAATGTATGGAGACTGAATTCAGGTTCAGATGTGATGTCTCTCTTCCTTGCATGCTCATAGTCAACCAACACCTTTGCAGCATTCCACAGCAGAGTATTAGTCTGAAAAGAAGCTTAAGATTAGAGCTATATTGATAGTTGTGTGTCCTAATTTTGTGGTTACTCACATCTTCCACTGAGAAGCAGTTATTTCAGTTCTGCTACCATCAATGTTTTCTAAATTTAAATTTGTTTAAACTTCTTCCATTTGCAATCATTTTTGCAATCATAATTTGATACAGTTTAATTGCTAAACCAAGCATTCGGACAAAAACAAAGGACTTTTTCCATGTTGTCATTATACTGAAATATCAAGTAAAACCTGTTGTGTATACTGTTAAGATTTTTTTCAGAATTTAACAATGCCTACTAAGTTTTGCAGTGCTGGTGTTGGCATCCTGACTCAAGTAATTAATAGTTCGACTAATCTTAACATAAGGAGAACTTGATTAGAAATACACAAAAAAGGTGACTTAAGTAAAACCAATTAGCTTGTTTTCTAATAGCAAGTAAAATCACTTGCTAAAATAAACATCCTAGGTGACAGGAACTGTATTTTTTCATGTCTGCTGTCCCAGGTCATAGCCATTTTAAAACAGTTTAAAAATAGCCATTAATCTTATTCTTTGATACAGTGAGATTTATAAAAGAAATACTGATACTCCACTGGATGAGTAATCCAGTTGATTTTAATTGAATTACTTGGTTGCGTGACGATTTCCAAACATGAGCTATCATATGATAAACTTAGGGGAGAATCTGACTTAGATACTGTACTCAATAGCTTCTTGACTGCTGCATCCAAGGGCAGCTCTCTTAGTTACTTAACCTGTCTAGTGAACTATTTACACTTGCAAAGTCAGGTTCTGGCCACGTGCTCTGAGGAAAACAGAAGAGTACTATAGCAAGCTACAGACTTGAGTTTGAGTTCTTTTCTCAGGATGAAAACCAGCTCAATGCTCCAAAGTGCATACAATGTAAATAGAAGAAAGTACTGTAGCAAAAGTTTGCATTACTCTTGGAAGATACTTGTTCCGCTGTGCCATTGCTTATCCATGATGACAAGAATTGCTGAAAGCCTGAATCAGTGAGCCACCCAAAGCTGTGACCTAAGTCATTCACCTTTCTCTCTGTTGTGTATAAGAAGTGGTTCAAGCTCTGTCCACTGATTTGCATCTTCAGCATAGACCTAATGTAAATGAACCACAAACCTTACCAAATTAAATATTTAATGAATGTATGCAACATGTGTACGCACTCCAACAACAGCTGGGAAAAAAAGGCTGAAAAAAAGGTATGTACTTAAGTCTTCTGAGGCCACCTCACAAAATTACTGATCTCCCCATCAATTTCAGATTCTGGAGTGGTATGTACAACCGCTTTGAAAAAGGGCTGCATCCTCGACAGTCAGTCATTGATTATCTGATGGCAGTGAAGGAGGAGACTCAACAGCTGGAAGAAGAACTGGCAGTCTTAGGAGAGGTAATAAGCACTTATTAAAAACTGGACATTCAGAGCTAATGGTAAACAAAACCCAATTCCACATGTGGAAGAGTCTCCTACATGCCTTATCCATTTCTGCCATGAGGATGTCCAGCCATTGTCTACGTCCTCACATAAATTGCTAGGAATGATTTGCTTTTGGCATCCATAAGACAAAAAGGTGGACTTCTTTC
The DNA here is from genome assembly GCF_987193195.1 of Phasianus colchicus. Classification (NCBI taxonomy): domain Eukaryota; kingdom Metazoa; phylum Chordata; class Aves; order Galliformes; family Phasianidae; genus Phasianus; species Phasianus colchicus. The sequence continues at coordinate 44,584,540 of NC_143439.1, forward strand.
TCTAAGGAATAAAAAAATCATGTGCTGGTGCACAAATACTATTCCTGAAACACATTTTATGTCATTCAGTAACTCAGTTCCACATACTTCACAAATAGGTTTATAGGGTGCCACTTGGATTGGGCCCTTAACTTAATTTCTTTTTCTTTGTTTTTCAAAAGGTAAAGACACTTAAAAGGAAAACTGAGTCCCAAATGTGTGCATGTAATATATACTCTCTCTTTTATTTCAGAGATTGGCAAATCTTCAAAAATTGCAATTAAATGGTAATAAAGTCAAGAGTAAGCAGCAAGACCGAAGCAAGGAGTTAGTGCTTTCTGCTTCCAACAACAGCTTAGCTAACACTCCCCAAGAGTACAGCAATGATCTGAAATCATTCCCATCCCGGAGCCCTTCACAAGGGGATGAAGAAGATTCAGCCTTGATTTTGACGCAGGACAACCTGAAAAGCTCTGATCCTGACCTCTCAGCTAACAGTGACCAAGAGTCTGGTGTGGAGGACTTAAGTTGTAGGTCCCCAAGTGCAGGTGGCTGTTTGCCTAGTGAAGACAGTGGCAAGGATTCAGATGAAGCTGTATGCCTGGCAGTCTGAAATGCCTTCACAGCAGCAAGGATCAAGATGCAGCTGAGTCCTTCATGGTCTGGAGCGACAACTTTGATTCAGATGAAGAATGGGAATTGTCTGTGGCCTGAAGAAATAATCCAAAGAAAGGGAACTGTGCAATTATGTAAGTAAAGATTTAGCAGAACAAGCCATTATTAAAGACATAATGCTAATAAATGGTAATCTCTGATGTTATGAGTACTTATTTAAGCCGATGTGGTATTTCTTTTCACTTTATCAATGCTGCACATAACTATTCCTTACTCTGTACATTTCCATAATTATTTATTGTACAAATTAATAGTTATTCTCCAGAAACACAAAATTCCAAAGTACTTTATGTATGGACAACGCTGAAGGTTCATTAGCACTAGGCTTACTGGTGTATTAGTCAAAACTTATTTTTTTGTAGGTTTTTTTTGCCTTTAGACATACCATATACTCCTTTCTTTTCCTATGAGCAGTGTTGTTTGTTTGTTTGTTTTTTGAACTCCAACAACTATTTTCCATTTTCTCCTACTACCGTCCTTTAGGGCAATGTAAACCCAGCAAATGAACATGCATGCTGAAGGGGACAAATGCAGTATTGAGCCCAAAGAAAGATTCTTTACTAAGCTGCAGCTGCTGCATGTGACTGCATCCCATTTGTACTTGATTCTGTGTTGAAAGTTCAGAAGTTTCTGTGAGCAAAACTTCAACAATACTTGTAACAGTCTTTATGGCAAAGAGTTCCTTTAAAATGAACAATGTTAGGCCGTAAAATTCTGAACGTAATAAAAATCCTGTCTATTTTGACTCCTAATCATCAGTGTGATTTCAGTGGGAGTAAGACACATGTACTGCACAGGTGATGAGGAGTCCAAACTCACTCATAAAAGTCATTTATGAAAGCTCTAAATTCAGAATTAAAAATTATTGCCATACGATAATTCCTATGAAGAACATTTCTTCCAAATTTTGTTTAAAATACAAAACCAAGGTGTTTTTATCTGCACACAATTTTTCTCTTTTTAGCATTTGCCAACCTCAAAAGAGCATAGTAATGCAATTTAAGAAAATGACTAATTTAAAGAATTGTTTTTTCTTTTCTAATATTAAAGATGGAGTGGAACAGCACAATGGAAAATAAAATTTCAAGTTTGGTTTAATAATTTTCAACAGTAAGTACAATAGTTTTCATAATCACAGATATGGAAGTAAGCCACTTAGGATGTTTTGAAACACACTGAAAGGCCTCCACATCAAGCTGTAGTGCTTCCAAGTCTTTTTTTTTTTTTTTTTCCTTCCCTCCTTAATAGGAAGGAATTAAAAATATAATTCTTGTGTCTGCTCTTACTGGCTTGGAGGCAATGATGTGGTATTGAGCTCCAGTAAAGCAAAGCATGATAGTAATGTAAGTTTACTTTGATTGCACTTTGTATTTCTCCTTGAAGTACAGATTTACAGGCTGAATTATATAAATATACCTCAATTTAGAATTTTAGATTTTATTAGTCCAGTTGCTTTTGTGGGATGTCTTTTCATTTTGTTCTAAGAACTTCTTATTAAAAATGAGTAGCTAAAATTCAGTATTATTAATATCCTAAGGAAGTTACTGTCTTTGAACAAATAATTCAGTTCTTAACAGCGAGATTTATCTTACTGCTGTGCTGGGAAGGCCAAGCCTCAGTTTGATAAATCACTGTCACTCAATTAAAAATAGGGCTATGATAAATTACATGCTGCTGAAAATCTTCAGCCTTCTGGTTTTTAATCTCCATGGCTTTTTATTAAACGAATATCCTGATTTTAATTGTACTTTTAAAAATGTTTCATATTTTGAACGTAGCCTGTCAAATGTACGGTATTAAAAGAAGTTTTGAATGGGTTTTCTCGAAGTAAAGAAACATGCTGTGAAGTCAGCATTGAAAACAAAATATGTACAACTATTCTTCCTAAAAATGAGTTTGAGAGTGGGTGATATTATTTCACATCTTTAAAATGTAGAATTGTATATCATGGTATTGTATTGTATTGTATTAGATGTGCCTAGAAACAAACGCAGAACAGGAATATATGCAAACTCAAAGTACTATCTTTATGTTGCTTATGCAATTTCTTGTAACTAGCTTTACACTGAAATATTGACATACTAACATTTTAAATGAAGTTTCTGCTTAGCAGTCTGCTGTGATGTGTCTTTGAATCCTTGAATTTTGCATTACTTACTATTGTTTTCATTGCAATGTTATGTATTTGTGACATTATTAGTGCTGAGAAACAATTCCAAATAAATATGTAGGTCATGAACAGATGGTTACTTCATAATCCTGGATGAAATTAAGGTAGCTTTTTCTTCTTCACACTTGAATCAAGTTGTTTAAGCTGCTATCAATTGACTTGAGTTTATTACATGGGAATCTGTTTTTTTAAATTTTTCTAGGGAATGCAGAATACAAAGGATGTGAAAACCACTCTATGAACAACTTTATTTTTTTGGAGCCTTGCAGGGATCCTCCCTCTGTTGCAAATTTTTCCAAATTTGGCGTAAGTCCTCCGTAATTTGTAATAGGACACACACGAACATAACAAACAGCTGGGAAGAAGGGATTAGAAGAGCATTATAGGTTTCTGCAGTGTAATTTTAGCCTCATTTCATGGTGTTCTTTAGTAGGAAAATATGTATCTAAAGGACACTGACATTAACAGGATCAAACGGTGAATCAAATAAATGATCTCTGGCTGAAGAACCAAATGAAAAAGTATTGACCAGCTGCTTCAACACAACAACAACAAAGGTAGTAAATTGGTAATTGATTCTGAGAAGTTGAGAAATAAAATGAAAAAAGTTGGAGAGGGCAGCCTAGAGAAGAAGGATCTTGCCAAAAGCAATGAACAAGGAGGAAAACTCTTCATAAAATTAAGTGAGGCGGCAAACTACGTTCTTGGAAGTTACAGTAAGTTTATGTAGCATAGATGTTTGGCAATACAAATAATACAATAATTAAAAGAGCAATAACAAAGAGGTGGCCTTTGCCTAAAAGATAAGGATTTCAGCTGGAGTACAGCAAACCTGTATTGAGAAAAGCCAGAAGCATTGCCAGAGAACTGGGAGATAGAAAAGAATATTAAAATAAGCATTTAACTTACATTATTTAGACTGGTACCAATAAGGCACCAGAAGCCAGCAAATAATACTGTTTTAAAGTTTAGTGGTTTTCTAATATAAAGCATTCTGTAAAAGAATCTAACTAGACTTTATTAGTTCACTAAAACCAGTGACTGAACTGAAGCAAGGACTTGTTTTTAAGTCTACGGGTTGCAAAGTATTCTGAACAATGCCCTGTTCTCAACAACTGAAAATTTCAGTTCCTTTCTTACTGTGTTACAGTACTCACTTATTACTGGTACACAGGCTTTCTTTGTAGCTTATTACTATATTTGATCTCTAGGGCTATCTGACCAAGCCAAAACATGTAAAAAAGCTTGAACTAGAACTGCAATATGGGTTTTCAAAACCCATTTTAATGAAGAAGGCTCCAGGAATTACTGCAGTTCAAAGAGTTAAACAGGAAAAGCTCAAAACACTGCATACAAAGAATGGAAATTTGCCTTTTTGAGTAGTTTCTGCACCACTGGTTTCCAGCCAACATCTGAAATGCACAACTCTATCCATAATTTAAGACAATTACCAAATTTGTCAAAAATCCCAAAGCCTTTATTTGTAAGTTTAACACAGTACAGTATTTATTATTCAGAGTAATGTACACAATAAGGCTGTAATAGCTAACTTTAACTGTGTTGCCTGTGTTTTATTTCAGCTTTCTCCTCTTAAGAGACCATTCCTAGTCTTCAGTGAGAGTAATAAGAACTCAGTCAGAAACAAGGTTCAAAGTGGCAAAGCTGCAGCAGTATGTACAGAGCAAAAAAGACAGTTAAAGATTAGATATTACTTAGAACTAATTTATACAGTCTTTTGCTTGTAGCATTGGTTAGCATAGCTGTATATATTTGACAGTCCCTGTCTTTCAGAAGGGTTTAGCATGTAAAATAAGCTAGGAAAGCTTTCTTCTATAATTCCCAATAGAATGTATCACTAACAGCAGTTGTATGCAATTTCCCCCTAAAAGGAAACCTAATTGATTTCAGACTTATTTTAAATTTCTCTGGTCTGCAATACCATCGAGTTACAATTGCTATATGGAGCAATCACTTCTGGATTTAAGTAGTCTCTTGCCAAGAGGACTAAAATCAACTACAGAAAAATAAAAAACAGGAAAACATTTTGTAGTGAGATCAGATACTCTAGCAGGCACAACCAGGCTCAATTAGCAGTTACAAAACAGAATGGGCTATCGATCCCACCCCAAACTACTGCAACACCAAAAACACCAAAGTCACCTCCTTACTTTCACACTTCTTACTCAGTTATTTCACTCTTCCATTTGGCAAACACCTCACTACAGATGTGACACAGGGGAAGGTCTTCAGAAACAGGTCACTGGATGCAAGCTATTACTCCAGACTGCTGAACACATTTCAAGAGATTGTAGGGTATGCATCTAACAGCAGTTTCAATCCTCTTACACTTCATAGGGAAGTGCTTAAAGTTCGATTTACAAATATACCTCACATTTCTGCAAAATAAGGTAAGGAATGTGCTACTATGAACTATCAGCATGCTACATGCCAGTTACCTCTGACAGAGTAATAATTGGTGTTTTATTATGTGTTCTGGTGACATTAAGAAGGCTAGCTTTAAGGAAAAGTGTTTGCATTGGCACAACTAGTATTGAACTAAAAGAACAACAAAAGAAAATAAAAAGCAACAACACTGGCAAAGACAGCAGCAGACTGGCATATCCTGTAAGAGCCAGAAGCAGGCTGGCCATTCCTATTTTATTTTACAGGATATCTGTAATTGACTAAGTATACCATTGATGGATTCAGGGTGTTAAATGCTTAAAAAAAATAAAATCTTAAAAATAGAAACAACACTATGAGAGAGAAAATAAAAAGGGAGAAAACAACTTCAGATTTCCACATTCCTGGAAAAGAAACACTGTATGAAGAACTTGCATGGAACACTGACATTTTAGATTCTCCTTCACTACCATCAGAAGGACTCTGTGGGGAAACCCTACATTTCTAAGTGTGATCTCCTGGAAAACACAACTAACCTAAGAGAAAAGGCTCAAGCGTGGAAAACTCTTACTAGTTTGAGAAGCAAATTCTCTGAAAGTGACCTGGCTGGAGAGTTCACTCACTACAGAAGAGCACCATATTATGTAACATTTAACAGAAGGCAGCAATTCCATAGGATTATAAAACGTGCAAGGAAAACAGTTGTCTAACTGAGGGAGAGCTGCAGAAATCACGTTACTGTGTCCAGAGCCTCCTGAAAACCTTTCATGCAAGCTTGTGTTGAATTAGGACTTTAGTTATCAAATTAGCAGAAGTACTATACCAATATAAAAAGCACTATTATGCACAGTCAGTGGAATTTATCTTTTAAGATATTCTGTACATTATTGCTTAATCAGTGGCACTTACAATTAATTTTTTCTTCAGGCACCTATGTATCTTTTTTGATTTGGACCACAGTTGTATTTTTCTTGGGATAGCCAATCTCAGAATTTGGGCCAGCTTTACAAAAAACAACCACCACCTCATCAAACAGCAGTAATATATTTGCCATGAAAGGCAGTAGCTTAAGACAGACAACGACAATACTGTGAAGTACAACAGGACTGATATTAATGTCCCATTTGAAGATTCACTAGCCTGTGGTACTGAATTCTTGCAATTAAGCTTGTTGATTTTTCTTAACTTCAAATTTATTCATTTTTCTCCAGTTCCAAAGAAATATCCTGTCCCATTTTGCCAGTATTGAGTTTAGGACTGATAGTGATACAGAAAAGTACTCTCCCGAACCAACCTTCCAACCTTAATGACTCTATGACCTGCTTTAGAATAAGACTTGAATCTGTGATGCTTTGTGGCACTACCTAGGTAAAATAGAACAATGTCTTAGTTAAGAGGGTTGTTTCCAAACTGTTTCCTGATAAGGAAGAAGCAGGCTCCCTGACAAATTACTTATTCAGTTTTTTACCATATTTCTCTTCAAGAACAGTACTTCTGTTCTTCTGAAACTTCATCATCTCCACAAAAATTTAATTCACTGACAAGAACAAGATCTTGCCTTTTTTCAAGAGCAAGAGAGAATATACATGCATGTGCTTGGGGGTTGTATTTTTGTCCTACAGAATACTGCATTTACTCCTAGCCATTCTCATCTAATATATGCTTACACTAAAAAAAAGAAACAAACAAGTTGTCTAACCTGAGACAAGATTCAGTGATTAAAGGGCAGACGTAAGGCTCACTTACAAGTTTATCATTGGCCTTAAGACAACACACAACCTAACTGTAGCCAGATCAGTTCCTTTCTTGCTTAAAAATAAGAGGGTAACTGCAACTTCAAAAGAAATTCAGAATTAAATTTTGTAGTGTCTTTGAGTTCTTCACACACAGTCGCATTGCATGAAACACAAACTAGAAGGTAATCTGACTTGTTTCTCAGTAAGTAAAAACAAACGTGAAAATGAAATTGTTAGATGAAATTGTGTTTAATTACAGTGCTAGGTACCAGGCCACACCTGAAATCAAGTGCATCGGTGCTATTGAGCAACATATCAAATCTACACAGAGATCATTCATTCCATTTTGTTTCCAATATAGTTTGTTCCAACACAACCTTTGCTTAATCCAGATCTGCTTATCCAAATCAGAGTACAGGCTATAATTAGTTTTGTGTTATCACTTAAAAGTAACAAAAATTGTTCTTAAACATTTGGCTTCAAGAAAAGACAGCTTGTGAATTTACTGACTATCTCCAATTACGACCTGTTTCAGTTTCCAAAGCTCTATCACCATTTATTTCAAACTCTTCCACAGATCAAGCCAAATCCATTTAAATTTCAAAATACAAAAGATATGAATTATGCTTTTATAAAAATGTAAAAAGCTAGTCAAAATTACATATTTAGATATTTAATCTTTGAAGAATGGGGTATAGCAGCAGGAACTTAAATATAATAAGAACTATCAACAATAAATACAAGAAATTAGTGCAAAGTTTGCAATAGAAGGATTCTTGAGTACAATGAGAATATAAAGAGACATTCTAATTTGTACAAAAACAGTCCCAGCTCTGTATACAATCTCTTCTATAAATACAACCACATAAGATGAAATGCCTATTTGCAAATAATAGTTATTAAAAAATGTGCTTTACTGGGTTTTTCACTCTTCTGTTGGCAGATGTAGTTTGCAGGAAACCTGTAAAGACAGATTTCCGTAATTAGATATATTAACTCCTCCAGGAATAGTGTCTTAAATTTCAGTGAACAGGTGCAGCACACTTTATTCCCAAGCAAAGCATTATTAAAACTCTAGGCATTACAACAAATCCATTACAGTTAGCAATTTGTGTGTAACAATGTGGTAGATTAAAAAAAAAGTTAATCACAAATATGAAAAAAGCAGTTTACCTATAGCGGAGCATGAAATTGGCTGTGCATTGCTATTGCCTGTTGAAGTTTTTCTTCTTTGGCTCGTCTACAGTGGCAGAGCTGGAAAACAAGAGACAGGAGAGTCAATTCTGAAAGGAATTTTGCACAACACATACTGCAGATTCCCTTTAATGACTTAGCTACTTTACAGGCTCTTTAAGAAGGGAAAGACCTGTGAACCTCCCTTCCAAACTTAAGGCTGAACAACTGTATATACTGATAACATTGTTCCATCCACAATTGCATACATGAAAAACATTTCCTTTATTATGAAATGCATGTATCAGGTACCTTTAAAGAAAGGTACATTATACAGTAAGTTGCACTCATCACTGCATGAGCACTGATTCTGAACCTGCAAGTTACTTGGAGATAGCCATCAAAAGACTTAATTAGTTTAAGAACTTTAATAAACTCAGCATTATGTTATTCATTATAACATGTCACGCTATATCAACTTCCCAAATATAAAATTGCCTATACATCTATGTTCCCTATATCTACAGACATACAGGGAAAACTGGCACAAAAATACCTGCAAGAGCACAGTCAGGGGTCTAGTGGAGGAGATCTTTTCATTCCTGCCTTAAATTTATTGCATCCAGAATGCTGATTCTATTTTAAATAGACTGAAACTTTTTTTTGGAGCTTGCTGAAGCACCCTCTGAATTATAACACTGCTCAAAATCTGTCTTAATTTATTACCTATATTCTGTATATCTCTCAGATTAGAATGACTTGTATTTTATATACCGTTCTCTTTTCCATGAAGCTACTAAGAAAGTCATCTATTTCTGTTTTGCCTTCCAAGAAGTCTTCTGCAATAGTGTCAGATTCCTCTTCAGCTTCATGAGCAGCTACTTTAAGTCTGGCTTGCAGAGCGCTTGGACTGCAACTCTAAGAAAATAAAAACTTCTATTAATACTGCACTGCCCATCTAAATCCACATTTCCAAGTAGAAAAAAAGATAGATGGCTATATAAATATGGGATATGTGAATAATACAGAATCACAGAATCATAAAGGCTAGAAAGGACTTCTAGCTATCTTGTATCCCAACCCCCCTGCAAAACAGACTCTCTAGACCAGGTTGCACAGGTAGGCATCCAGGCTGGATCTTGATCGCCTCCAGAGAAGGAGACTCCACAACCTCTCTGGGCAGCCTGTTCCAGTGCTCCATCACCCTTACCATGAAGAAGTTCTTACACATATTTGTGTGGAACTTCCTATGCTTCAATTTGTGACCATTTCTCCTTGTCCTATCACTGCACAATGCTGAAAGAGTTTGGTCTTGTCCCTTTGCTCCCACAACTAAAGACATGGATCAGATCCCCTCTCAGTCTCCTTTTCTCAAGGCTGAGCAGACTCAGTCTTTCCTCATAAGAGAGATGCTCCAGGTCCTTTATCATCTTTGTGGCCATATGTTTTACTACAAGAAGGTCTAAGTGACCAAATGAATCTCTAAGAAACAGCACCGTGTGGAATTCAATGCCAGAAGCCAGTTCAACAGCAAATGTAACACGATGCACAAAGTAAGCATACACAGTGAACCACAGAATTTAAGTTTCTACAGCAATAGTTTTAATCATTTCAATCAGGTATGGCTTTATAAGTTTGCTATGTTAAATGGGTACAATTAATTAAACGCTTCCTTATAAGTAATTTTACTCTTAAAACTCCATGCCACAGTACTTAAGAGCAGCTCTAAAGGCTCATCATACGCCCTTCCAACTTTGTTTCTACAGTACTGTAAGAAAAACAGCAGTGCAATTTTAACACTATTCTACTCTCAAACTGGTCAGAACTTCCTACCACTTTATTTCATCTTTAATGTGAATCTTGCTCTTTCACATAAAATTACAATCTAATCAGAATATTCTGTTTGGATAAAGATACAAATCAAAACTTAAGTTTAGTGAAGCAATCTTAAGATAAAGAGATTATACCTCACTAAGTTCATGCTGTCTTTGCATCTTTTTTTCAAAGGCTGCTTTCATCTGTGCGAGTTGCTCATACTGAAAGAAAGAAGAAGGAATGTTTTCCCCCTGAAAAAGCAAAATAGTACAACTAACTTCTGAAAAAAATTTTACTGTTCACTTACTTTATCCAACACTGTCTGTCTTTTTGCCTCTAGACTGGGCTCCAGCAACAAATTTTTTTCTGTAAAATAAAGTTGCTATTATTATTATTATTATTATTTTAAAGGATTCATTTCTTAGAATGCAGCCACAAATACTATTTTTTTTGACATCTTACTTGCCAGCTCTTCAATGCTTTTCACTAACTCATCTCTGTCAGTAATGACTTGCTTCAGTTGTGGTAGATTCACAAACTGTTCGAGTAACACTTCCTCTTTTTCATTCATATTGGTCAGCTCTGATATACTACATTCAAACAGAAAGAAAACATATCTGAAGTTAAAAAAATAAGCATTACATGAAGAGTCTTTCATTTCTGTCAGAAGACAGAAGTTTGAGGAATTCACTGGGAACTTTACAGCTTTTTACCCTTTTCTCCTGGATTGCGAGCTCTATTATGCAGCAGAGTGCTTAAAACGTCTGTATTAAGATGTATCCCACATTTCAAGCCTTACTTCAAAGCAGTTTTAATGCTACTGTGGTGGATTGATCTTGGCTGCACTGGCACCTGGCAGCCAACTGCCCCTCACTGTGTTCCTTAGTAGAATGTGGAGAAAAAATAAGATGGAAAAGTGCATGGCTTGAGACAGATACAGGGAGACTACCTAATGATTTCTGTCACAGGCCAAACACACTCAACATGGAAAAAATATTTTAGTCTAATGCCAACTGAGTAAGGCGCTGAGAAACAAAAATAAAAATTTGCTCCTAGGCTCAATTTCACTCTTTTATTCCCAACACACCCCATTACCGCAAGGGAAAAGTGGGTTGCAGTCAGTCCTTAACACTATGCTCTGCAACTCCCTCCTCAACTCAGAAGTAAATGCTCTTTTTTCTGGTGTTGAATCCTGAAGTATTGTTCCCATTCGGAAAACCTTAAAATAGAAGCCCATCTGAACACAAGGCTGGCTCACTTTCTTACTGTACAATTTTGGTAACTGGTTGTTGTCCCATTTATCATTACTACAAAGACATTTCTGTGATATATGCAGAATTATGACCAAAATCACACACAGCAGTAATTGCCTTATAATGACTATGGAAAAATTATTTACCTCAGTTCCAAAAGTTCTGGAAAGGTATCAGGAACATCAGGCATCTTGTAAGTAAATCCGTTCTGGCCAACCTAAATGAAAGTTAAGAAATGATTAGCAGATTTTTGAAGAGTGATTTGTTAGTAGATAACCTGATTAACCCAAAAATGGAGGTGAATGTTCACCAGCAACTAGTAAAACAGGAAAAGTAATAAGCAACTGTAATGCTGTCTCCAAACAGAAAAAGTCTCAACTCAATCATCACAACAAAACACAAAGGAACGTCTGAGGTGGCACATCAAAAAAAAGTCAATTTTGGAGGGGAAAAAAAACCACTGCATTTTGCTAAGTCATTAATTTCATAAGAGTCAAATGACCGAGGAAACACGCAAGAGGAGTATAGCTCGGGGAACTGAAAACAGAGAAAAGAAATTGACATTCTGATTTCCTGCACATGCCCCCTCCTACCCCTCATAAAAAGTTTACAGAGGAAGTGAAAAAAAAAAAAAAATCTGTCTTCAGAGGTAGAAATTTTAATTTCTACAAAACTGGAACTGTGGCTTCCAAGATGAGAGAAGCTTTTGCTTCTAAAGACAGAGTTTTATTATTGCGATGAGTAGAAGACTAAACATTTGGCTATGAAATTCCTTTCTGGAAGGCACTCAAAAAAAAATTCCTCCAGATAGCAGGAGTTTGAGGAATGTGCAAGTTTACATATTCAGATCCATGAACATATTCAGATCCATGAATAGACGCTATTTGAAGCAGAAAAATGTGAAACTCTTCATGTTCTACACATGAAGGCAGGAAATCCTGTATAGAAAAGCACCTCATTTTTTGTATTTAGATTAACAGTCACAGCTGCTGGGGAGAGCGCAGCTCAAAAACTATATTAGCATAATTCCAGGTCACTGAAACTCAAAAAGAAACAGGCTTGGCTTCAAGTTTGTCCTAAAAAACCTTCGTCACAACCAGAATTGCAGTTTTATTTGCCAAGCACCAGCAAAACAATTCTTTGAGTTTTATTCTATGCCATGTGTGCCTTTCAGTGGATTTGTACCCAGTGTCTGATGACAAGAAAAGAGAAGCAGTAAATCTCAATACACAGACCTGAAGCACTATTTCTGCTGTTGGAACAGGTAGTGGCAGATCAGCAATCAAGCCATAAGAGGGAGCAGCAGGCTTTTCTGTAGTGTAGCTTGAAGAAACTGATTCAGAAGCAGGCACGGGTGCCATTGTTCTATTTGTTTCTTGAGGCGGGTATGGAGGAAGAAATGGAAACCCCTGAGGAGCGTATGGAGGCATTCCAGCTGGTTTGCTGTAAAGGCTAAAACCAACAAAAACCATGGCCATCAGCAACTAGCTGCTTAGAACACTTTTCTTACCATTGGTATTATAATTGCCAGACCACAGACAAGACTCACCATTGAATTTTCAAGACCATAAACTTGGCATTTTCTGCTCATATTTACTTCTAACATAAAAAAGACATAGTTGTGTAACAAACATACAACTTTATTGAGCTATTTACTTGTAGAGCAGAAAAAAAAAAAACCACGCACTCTTAATTCTAATAAAACAACTTCTCAAACACTTCTTAAAACATAAATTTAAATTATATGCATCTTAAAATCCTGAGAAATGCATGTTCATTCGTCAGTTCTTGTTTACAACGTAGAATTTAACAGCTTTGACAACACATTTGTAACTACTTTCCAATAACATTAGTTTTTTTTAATTCAGAGCTGCAGCTTCATCTAATCCAAATATCACTGTCAGCCATAAAAAGCACTGTTGTACAGACAAGGCTGTAATGTCTCAGGCTCTGCATATTTAGTGTGATTATTTAAAGCTGTACAGTTACACATGCACAATGGAAAACAACCTCCAAGCCTGGAACATTATGAAAAATACAAAGAAACAACACTCAGATGATGATATAAAGCAAATTCAAGATTTTATCTATTGTAAATATTTGTGCATTTTCAAGAAAAGAGAAGCACATAAAGTTGCATGAGCATATAAATCCAATGAAGTCTACCGTTTCTTTTCAAAATACTTTATGTTGTCAAGCACACACATCAGTTTGTGTAGATGCAGCAGATATATCTCCCCCAGTAAATTTACCACAATATTCCCGCCTTCCTAATATTTGGTTTCATCTTTTTTAAACTAACTTACTTATACACGATTACATATCAGCATCTTTATAGACACTTACTATGGAAATGATGTTGAACTAGGAGCCAGAACCGGTGGATTTTTCCAAAACTCATCCAGTAAACTTTGAATAATTTTTCCAAGATCCGAGTGCATTGTAAACTAGTATTAAAGAAAAAATAATTACTAAAGCTAGATACAGAAGAAAAATTATTCCTGTATTTTAGCAGTTAAAAAATATGAACATTTACTATGTCCACGTGGCAGTTCTGAAAACCATTTCAGAAATGTGTTGTCTATTGTAAATTGCTTACGCACAACCTCCAAATGCTTTAAGTAGCAAAGCCATTCAGAACAGAAACAGAAACTAAAAGTTGGAAGACTTTTTTGCGTATTCCATTGTCAATAGAGAATCAATCAAGTACAAAATTTCTGATGAATAACGAAAACTTATATAACAAGCTATAGTTGAAAAAACCCACAAGATTTACATAAGAGATCAAATGCATAATTAGTTGCATCATTCAGGAAACGTCACTCTAAATAAACAAACAAAACTGGACTCCTCCCCCCAACAACATCGTTGTTGCAAGAACAGCATATGAAAAACCTGCTTATTAGAGCAAAACTTTGATATTCTTCTAACAGGATTAGGATTGAAAAAAGTAGATAGCAGAATAGTCTAAAAACATCTTTCTTACTAATTTGTGATTCAATATAGAAAAACATGAACCGTGCTATCGGCACTAATGAGAAGAGACAGGAACTTTCTAAGCTATCTAAATTTTAACTGTGGAATACTCAACTCATTAATAACAGTAAGAAGAGAATGAACAACAGTATACTGAACAATACTGAATCTCTGTTTTCAAACCAAAAACATTTGAGAAGGATTAGGATCAGCATTAGTCTTTTTAAAAAAACCAAACCAACAGAAGTACTGTCAATAATCTACCACGATGTACAAGAATTGATATTAATATATGTGGAAATATAAACTATACATACATTGTTTATTAATGGACCAGTCACATATACTCCCTGCTTGTCCATTAGATGATGTCTCACGGGTGGGAAAACACTGATGACTGGTTTTTCCTGAGGAAACTGAGGTGGAAGCAAGCTGTAAATACAAGAATAATTGTTACTACACCCCATGAAGTATGCTTTAAGAAGACTTCTTATGCAAAGAAAAAGCAGAGCAATTCACATAACCACACTCTTCTATGAAAACTGTTACGGAGATACACCATGAAGTACATGAGAAGATTATTTAGTTCTGCATCATGGACAGAGCTAGTTTCAGTCAGATAACCAAGACAACTAAGGCAAACTGGAGCAATAGTTTACAATTAGTTATGAGATGGACCTACTTATGTTCCATTACTACTTCTGATGAAAAAATTGTAATTTTTAAATACATGCATTTAGAGATATCCCACCTTACTTACATGTTAATATTAATTGTCAAGTTGTTTACAGTGAATGGCAGTCGATATTCCACATCTTTCTGAATTTCTGCAATGCTGTCAAAAAAGAAATTTTTAGTATCCAATTGATGTTCAGTATGACAGCCTTGGTACCTGTGCTCTAAAAACAGGCAAAACCTCAGACATTTTCTATTTAGTTTGAAAGCCTTTTAAGAATAAAACTGAAAACACTGGAATAAGTTAATATGCTTCAGAATACTATAATGAAACAATGAAAATTAAGAAATGAAAAAACTTCAAACCTCAGCATTATCAGAAACAGTACTAATACAGGCAGAGCAATGGCGATCTGTCAACACTCCCAATTTATTTTACATCCTGTGCACAACAAGGTAATGCCACCTTGCCTACAAATCAGTGTATAAAGCACAAATAACACTGGATGCTTTCTTAATACGATAATAAATTATTTAATAGGTATATTTGTCTGCATACACCAAGTTCTGTGCACTTACACTGATATTTTCAAGAACTTTTACCTGAAGAAAAGCTACTTGCCAAAAATTGAAGGCCCTAATCCAGGGATAATCAAGAGACAGACTCCCTGAAACCATCAAGTGAAGAAACTTCTCACAAAAACTTATGAAACTGAATTCAAATGTTCTCCTTCTGAGAAAAAATCTTTGAAATCAGCTGTGTTAGTAGAAAGGTGATTTCAACATTCAAAACACTCTATGGTTTTATGCATAGCAAGAGTGTTTTGAAAAGGTGGCATCCCAAAGAATGTAGAGAAGGAGATTTTGCTTGGATGCATAATTACCTGACAACATAAACACACCTAGGCTGAGATCTTGCTTTAAAGAAAGGGCAGAAAATCAGCCTCATCTTATAAGCCCTTAGTCAAAACAAAGCTTTCAAGCAGACCAGTTCCTCTGCCACATGTTTCCTGCCTTCAAATGGTTACTAATACACTCTTCTGCCATAAGTTCCCATGTAAGCCGAGGGAACACAGCTGGGATTGGTGATAATGACAGCTGGGTGCTCCTTAAAAGCTTCTTTACACCCAATTTCAGAAACACCCCTACATTCTCTGCCAGATACTCTCTGTACAATTACTTCTCCCCCCTCTCTCCCAAAAAAACCCAACCACCATTATCTGCAAATCTATGTTATTACAGTGTTAGGCATGTTTCCTATCTATTCAAAGCATCATTTGCACATGTAATTCACAACTCCAGCTTTCAGAGCTTCAGTAATAAAGAGAGTAAGTTACAAATCCAGCTACACACCACATGTCCCCCAGCCTGACTTTACCCCTCTCCCAAGAAACTCTGTATCCACTCTCTCTCTGTGATAACTCGTGCTTTCTGAGGAAACTATCAGACATCAGCAGCAAACAAACAGGAGTTGAAGATTCTCCTCTGGTACACCATGCACAGGAATCACCATTCTTCCTTCTTAACTAAGGAGTCTCACTGTAATTTCTCACACATTCCTATCCTTAAGACACTGGTAGGTCAGCATCTTAACAACTAGACACAAGATTGTTTCGAGACAGGTATATAAACGTGCTCCCCTCACTTGCACAGCCTATAGGAAATGGGGAAGGAGAGGAGAAGTGGAAGACAAACAAAAAACAAATGATCTCATTGAGCTGAAACCTTCTTCAAACAAACTCTTCAACCAATAAACTGAATCATCTCTTTCCCAAGTGGAAATGGGTGCACATGAAAAACTACACATTCTTAATTTTGGCTAACACAGCAAATACAAGAAAACTGTTTTGTTTGTTCTTTTTTTTTTTTTTTTTAATAACAATAACTTTAGGTGAGCTTCTCTGTACTCCAACAAAAAGGGCAGGAATATAGGGTTCAGTAAGGCTGGCCCAACAAAAACATCTAGTTCAGTAAGGTGCTGCATACCCTGAGAGAAAACTTCTTAGAGTGAGCCACTTTTCCAAAATATTTGTGAAACTGGCTCTGAACACACTTAAGTTCAAGCAAACAACAGCAATAAGCAATATTTTCATACTTGTGCTTCCTGTGTGCTCACAGTAGGAGCTGTCTGCACCTAGTAAGTGCAACCACAACCAGTTGCTCTTTCACTCTTGGTGTCAGCTGAACACAACACAAAACATTCTCCTTCTTCCTCACAGGCTGTTTTTGGAGATCGCAACCATTTCAGTGGGACTGGCTTCCTCAGAAGCTCAGTGACTGCTTACTTGCTCACTGAAAACATAACCGAAGAGATAAGAAGTGTGGATATCTTTGTAAAAGGAGACGAGCACAGTTAGCAGATTAAGAACATGTGAAACTGATTAGCAGTTCTGCCATCAGAAATCTCTCAGAATGAAGAAAAGTCTATTGCTGTAAAATTGTGGCTGCTGAACAGGAGAAATCCCTGCCTACATCTGCAGTGAGCATCCAGGGAAAGCAAGCCTCTCGTACAGCCCGTTCTCAACGAAGAAAAGCTGTGCCTCAGCAGGGCCAGCAGGGCTGCCGTGCTGCTGCTGCTTGAGTGACAGAACCTTTACACCGGATGTTTTATCCTTCGCTTTCAACAAACACGCTCTTCTAACCCGTTCCAGGAAGCTCCCCCCGCCTCCCGGCCGCGTCCCGCAGAGGCGCTCCGCTCTCCCGCCCCGGGCAGGCCGAGTGCCGGCAGGACCCGTCAGGGCTTCACACGGACGGGTCCGATCTCGGCCCGATCGCGGCCCGGGGCCGGCGGGAGGACCCTCCGGGGCGAGGTCACGCCCAGGCCCAGATGGGGCGCCCGACCCGGCCGCGGCCACTCACGAGGCGTGCGCACCGCGCAGGGACTCGATCTGCCGCTGCTTCTGCTGCTGGAGACTGGTGAGGGCGGGCAGCGGCGAGGCGGACGAGGAGGCACCGCCGCCCTTACCGAGAGGAAACAGCCAGTTCATGGCCGCGCCGCGGCCCGACGGGCGGCCGGACACCGGCGGAACCTCGGCAGGGCCTCCTCGCGCGCACGCGCGCCTCGCCACCGCCTCCCCTCGCCCTACTTCCGCGGCCGCGCGCCAGTCGCGTCATCGCCGCGCGCCGCTCCGTCAGAGAGGGAGGGCGGGGCGAGGAGGGAGCGGGGCGGAGCCGGCGGCGATTGGCGGCCCTGCGAGCGGCGGCGCGGGAGGGCGGTGGCGCGGCGGGTGAGGTGAGGGGGGAAAGGTCGCGAGGCGGCGCGCGGCGATGATGTAATGGCTTTGTGCGGCGGGCGCTGCGCTCTCTGCGTGTTGCGCGCCCACTCGCGGCTCCGGGGCGGCGGGGGCCGCGGGGGCCTCGCAGGACCTGGCCCGGCCCCCCCGCGGCCCAGCGTGTGAGTGAGGGGCGGGCGGGAGCGGCGGGGGGCCGGGCCCCGCGGTTCTCTTCTGGAGCCGCGCCCCGCTAGGCCTCGGCCCGCGGAAGCTGTGGGGCTGCGGCCCTGAGGCGGCCCGGCGGCGGCGGAGGCGCTGGGGAGCCCGCGCGGCCTTCTGGGGGTGCGCCGGCCCCGAGGGGGCTGGGGAGCGGCCGGGCGGGCGCGGAGGGCGTCGCGGCGTTCTGTTGCGGGGAAAGGGCTTGGAGGTTGCTCGGGGTGCGTGGGAGGCCTCGGTTCTCGGGGGGCGCTTCTGGGAGAGCGGCGGGGCCGCGTCCGTGCGCGTCCCGCGGAGCCTGGTACCGCGCTCGGGGGGAGGCGGGCTCGCTTCGTGCCCCCGGGATCGAAAAGCGTCGTCTCTGCTCGGTGCGGCGCCCCGACCGGCCGCCCGTTGGGACTCGGCGGCTCTTCGAACGCGGCGGAACGCTGGGAGGCGCTTTGCCGCTTTGCTTCGTGCCACACGCAGCCGTGAAGCCCGAAGGAGCGCGTTCCTCTGACCCGCTTGTGGGCCCGGGTGTCCTTTTGATCCGCTGTACTAGAAAGGCTTGCCAGCGGACCTGGCTTTTTGAACCAAGTACAGTTACCAGCGGAACTCTGAGGGTTTTATTTTGGGGTGAGAAACTCACATAACTGAAACGCACGTGGTTCTGGTGCCTCTGCTTTGAAGGGTGAAGCTTGCACCTGCTGTTAAAGCATCTTTTCCCGATAACTGACAAATGAAAACTTAATGCTTTATTTGTCTCTTAGGTAAAAAAGAAAAGTAAGGTTCTCTTTATGAAACTGATCCTCGGTCAAGTGTAACTTTTGATGTATGGTCTCTAAAGCCCCCCACTATGCCAGCAGCTACCGTAGACCATAGCCAAAGAATCTGTGAGGTCTGGGCTTGTAACTTGGATGAAGAGATGAAGAAAATTCGTCAAGTTATACGGAAGTATAACTATGTAGCTATGGTGAGTAAACGTGTGATGTTTATCTGAAAAGTTCTTGTAAAAAAAAAAAAAAGCATGAAGATCGTTTTTGATGTTAGTGAACTTGATGCTAGTAAAATTATTTTTCCACTTTTATTGAGAAAAAAAGTGGGTTCTTAATGCATAAACGATACCACCATCTGTTATTGTGTTTAAAGCTGTGTTTGCACACAACATTCTTCAGCTATGGAATTTTTTGATGCTTGAAACGTTTTATTAAAAACAGGAAGTATGAAGTTTTATGGGTGTCTCCTACTAAAGCTATGCTTTTCTCTTTATAGGATACAGAATTTCCCGGAGTAGTTGCAAGGCCTATTGGAGAATTCAGAAGCAATGCAGACTATCAATACCAATTATTACGCTGCAATGTAGATTTGCTAAAAATAATTCAACTAGGACTGACGTTTATGAATGAGCAAGGGGAATACCCTCCAGGAACTTCAACTTGGCAATTTAATTTTAAATTTAACTTAACGTGAGTCTTACATCTCTATACTGTTGGATGTATGTTTCTGATTTAGTGAAAACTTAGGTTGTAAGAGTTATAACAGATATTTTTAATCTACTGAGTGGAATCCTTTATGTGAGGGGGACTTGTGTTAACTGAACGTATGTGCTTTATTCCTTTATTTCAGTGTAGTCTGTCTTGCAGAGATTTCGGTTCTGGATTCTTCTTGTTAATATGTTGTTAAAAAATGCAAGCTGTTTTTTTATGGTCTGTCAGAGCTGTGTTTTGGCCTCATTTCAGAATGTATTTTGTATTAGTGGTAAGCCCTTAAGTATGAATGTGACTTGCCCAGTGGGCTGAGATACCTAAATAAGGTTCTGATTACATCTGGCAGTACTTGACAAGGTTACTAAAGCAGTGGCCCCATCTTGACGTTTTCCGTAAGTAGATGTAATTGGTCTGACAGGTTCTCATACGGCCTGATAAAAGTATTAGAGCAAGCACTTATCAAATTCAAATTTGTTGAAGGGTTGGGGATTTTTGGCAATGTTTTGGGCTGATCATTGAAACACTTGATGTACATGAGTTAAAATTGCAGCCTACAAAGGAAGCCCAGAGAACAAGCCTTTTTCTTTTTTTTTTCCCCCAGATTACAAGACTTATTTTTAAAGTAATTATGATTCTTATGAAGGAAATCTGCTGCTGTTCCTCTTAATCTTTCTACTCTTCTAAACAAGCAATGCTTGTCGCAAATAAGTTTTGTCTGAGGACTGACACGCTCTTTTTAGACTTGTTTGAAGCATCTCTTGAAAGAAAAGGAAGTACAGATTTGATATTTCAGTATATCTAAACTTGGCTGTATGAGTGCTGCATGGAAGATATCTGTTAGAAGAACATGCTATAGATGCTGAGTGCAGTAGAGAGAGGAAGAGGGATGAATTAATAACTTTCAAACTGGGAAGAAGAGCCTGGGTTATGTTTTATTCATTTTCTAAGTTTCTAAGGTCTGCTAATATCAAGCAGCTGAAAACAAAAGTAGTTTTCCATTCATTTGTTTCAGATGCTGCATAGATAAGAAGGCTTAGTAAAGTAGTATCTAGGGTATCGTTCAACTGACTTGTTCACTAGGGGTGGGGAGGAGATTTTATACAAAATGAAATAAGTGCTGCATAAAACGTGAACTTTTTGAATAAGGATACCAAAATGTGTGTGTATGTGTTCCTAAACTTCCTTTTTGGGAAGTGGCACTATTCCAAATTTTCTGCTTCTAAAGCAAAGCAACTGTTGACTTTTCCTAGAAGAAGGTTTGGGTTTTTGTTTTTTGTGTGTGTGTGTGTGTTATTCCAACTGTTTCCTGTCACTGTATATTTTTAAGGAGCATAATTGATTCTATAAAATAACTGTGCACCTGATTAGTACAGAGGAACAAACTAGAAATGAACTTTTATTTATTTTGAGCATGATAGGCATGTTTGTTTTGCATGGGTTCTTTAATGTGTTATGGAAATGGACAGGTGTTGGGAAGCTGATGCCTTAAAGCTGGAGAACTAATGAGCAGCTGTGTGGGAGAGAAGGAAAAAAAGATATAACATGTCCTGAGAATGTATTTCTCTCTTGATGAGTTATGACTTGCTATTAGGAATAAGAAATATAAGTCTGCAGCTGAACCTAGTAAGTGGTCCAGTTTGATCTGCTGGATCGTCATATCTGTTTTATTTCTTGAGGTTTCTTCCCCCATGAAAATGGAAAACTATATGGTGAAGAGACTTTGTAAAACAGTATGTTATAGACAGTAATATGAATGATATCTAAGTAGAGCCAGCTTTACATTTTTTTCCATTAACTGTTCTATATATTCCAATGATTTTGAAAATTATACTTCAGATGATACTTTTAAAGTTTTATCCATTTCGTTACAAAATGCCGAAGAGCTCACAAAAATGAGGGTGGTAAATGGAACAAATGCAGAGATAAAAGGGATCAAGTAAGACATATTGGAATTTTTTTCCCTCCTAGTTAAACTGTAGGTTCAAAATCCGACTGTTAAAGAGAAGTTGATGATTTAGAACAAAACAGTAGACTGTCTGGATTTCAGGAGTTGGTTTAACGGGGCAAGTGCTGAATTTCTAATTGTAATGAGGGGTTTTGATGAGCATGTGTCTGAATATTCATGCAGGCTTAAATTACAGATAGCAAGAAGTGGATCGAAGGCACAGAACAAATACAGCACTGGAATTTGGATATTGATATTAATTCTGTAATATAGCAGATGTCAGTGCTCCAACTATTTTGTTACTGAACAGGATCTGTTACCTTAAACTGTAAGGTAACTGTATCCTTACAAGTACTTTCCTCTGTAGAGTCTGCAAAAAGGGAGTTCTGTGTAATGAGAAGAGGAACAGGAAGTAGATTTTTGTGAAGGAGACTGGAATGGACATGCTAGGAATCATGAACTGCTAATGAAAGTTAACAAAAGCTATGAAGAGTGGTCATTTTTATAATAAACGTGGAACAAATTCAAGTTGCTCCTATATTGCCAGTAATGTCTCTGTAATGAATAGGGGGGAAAAAGGTTACCAAATTTATAATCAGCGAGGTCTGTAGATTGTAAAAATGTTTTTCTCTTTCTTTTTAGAGAAGATATGTATGCACAGGACTCTATTGAACTGTTAACAACATCTGGTATCCAGTTTAAAAAGCATGAGGAAGAAGGAATTGAGACGCAGTACTTTGCAGAACTGCTTATGACATCAGGAGTTGTACTATGTGAAGGAGTCAAGTGGCTTTCATTTCACAGGTAAATTTTGCACGTTAAGTAATTGAGTTGTCTGTTTTGATAATTGGGTTTTATGTCTCATGTATTAAGCTGTGTACATCTGCTGGTGTATAGTATATGTCTTGATTGGTAAGACTTAAAAAACTATTTCAGCTATGTAGGGTATTGTTGTGTGTTAGAAAAGTAGAGTGTGTGGGATGGTAATGACATAGATGATGGCTTTTTAACAGCAAAACTTTGAGCAAGGAACGCATGCAACTAGACCAGCAGGTGGCATTGTCTTTAATATCACATGTGTACATAATAGTAGCAGTGGTTAAAAACAAGCTATTTGTAAGCAGTTTTTGAGCAAATGCGGTTTGTTTCATGGAAGATACCACAGAATTATTAGTAAAGATTTTTATGAAGTTATGAAGTTATACTTTTTGTAACTCTGCTAATACGGGCAGACAAAAATTCTTCAGCTTAGGAGAGGCCTGCTAGAAGTCTTAATTCTAGAAGCAGCAGTGAATATACTTTGCCATTCATTCCATCGCAGGAACATGTTTTCCAAGTAGAAATAGAAATGAGAATCCCAAAATTCTGTGAGTCCCTCAAGATATGAGGACAGGCTGAGAGAGCTGGGGCTCTGGAGAAAAAAAGGCTCTGGGGGGGGATAGGAGGAGGGCAGGGCAGAACCTTATAGTAGTGGCCTTCCAGTACCTGAAGTGGGCTTACGGAAAAGCTGGAAAGGAGTTTTTCAGAAAGGCATGTAGTGACAGGACAAGGAGAAATGGTTTTAAACTGGAAGAGGGTAGATTTAGGCCAGATACTAGGAAGAAATTCTTCACTTTGAGGGTGGTGAGACACTGGAACAGGTTGCTGAGTGGAGTTGTGGATGCCCCCTCCCTGGAAGGACTTGGGTTGGGCTGGATGGGGCTCTGAGAAACCTGGTCTAGAGGGAGATGCTGATAGCAATGGGGTTGGAACTAGATGATCTTAAAGATCCTTCCAACTCAAATTGTTCTAAGATTCTGTGATATTCTTCTGTTAATATGACTTAAACCTTTAAAACTTGTGCATTAGTAATTGCACAGTCAGCTAAATGCCAGGGATAGCTTGCACTTTTTACAGGCAATTGTGAGTTTAGAGGCCTATTGCTATGTAATGAGTGTAAGTTGACATCTTGAATGCTGTCTGCTAAGCAAGTCAACGAAAGTAGAATATTTTTTTTAGCTGAAAACTGGAGGTTTCTTTGTGGTCATATTCATGTTTAGTACGTGTGCTACATTGTTGGGTGGCAATATGCTTGTTGTCCACACTAGGGGAGGGGGGAACAACACACCAAATTCCTTATCCTTAACTGTTAAGTATGAGAGGGGAGCTTGGACAAAGACGGATGAAGTATTTAATTAGAAATATTTAAGTCATTAAGCAACTGAAAACTAAGGCTTGCTTTGGCAAGGAATATAAAATAGAAAACAAAATATTGTACAACTACTTTCCTTGTTATGTACGCTTTCCTTGGTGGAAAGAAAAATGAAGAATGAAACTATACAAATGTTCTGTCTGAATACAAACTTAAATGAAGATGCTTTCTCTTAATAGGAGCTTAGAAAAGCATGTTGTTATGCGTCTTGACACCTAGCAAAGCTGTGGTGCTCTGCATGTGACTTAATGGCCTTGCACTAAGATTCTGTAAAGTTCGAAAGATTTCTATAAATAGTTATATTTATATAAAAAAAAAAAGGTATTTAGCATAGGGCTGTTAAAAACTCAAATCTGATTGTCTGAAATAATTAAACAATATTGCTTAGTAGAAACGCTTCTTCAGTTAGACTGTCTTTCAAAGAAAAATCATCTCTAAGTATGCTTGTTGTCTGGTCTGCTTACAGTGTCTTCCATTCAGGGCTGTATCCGCCATTAACTGTTTCAAAATAACCACAGATGCTAAATGGATATTGAATTAAGTTTCTTTCTGCATCTTAAACCCATTATTATGTGCAAATTTGTAATTGATAACAACAGAGTAACTTGGATAGTTCAGGAGAAGAACTGAGGTATGTGTTGGCCTGCAACCTGTGTATCAAAAGGCATTGCCACATAGAAGCAACTACAGCTACAAAGTTTTCCTAGTGTTAACTTTAAGGATGCAATGTAACCTGTACTAGCAAAGGAGTACAAAAGCCACTTGTGCACAAGATATTCTTTTAAAAATGTTGCTTTTTTGATTGTGATTGATGACTAACGCTGTGCTGATGGTAGTATAAACTGCAGTAATGGGGTGTTTAGCAGTTTGCCTCGCGTTTTTGGGATAGTTTAAATAATGTTCATTTAGAAATGAATAATAAGTGTATCTCTTGTGGACTTCACTGAAAATGTCTTTAGAAATCTTCTTCAGACATCCTCTTAATTCCCAAACACTGAATGTCCACAAGTTTGCTGAAAGTATTTGAAGGCTATTGCATTTGACAGAGCATATTGATGTTAAGCAGAAAACCTTGAAGTAATGGGTGGAATTCTGAGGATGGTAAGGTTTTGCTCAACTATGAAATGAATGTGGGTCACAAAACATGCTGCAAAGAATAATGAGCAGTTGTATCTTTGATTATGTTCTATTAGTGTAAACTTTAAACAGCATGACAGCTCAGCTGAAGCTTTGTTTCATGTAGATTCTCTATGCATTAATTCTTAGAATAGTGAAAAGTTTGTACTTGGTAGTTGCTAGCTATGTTGTTGCTTCTGGTTTTTCAAAATGCTTTGATTATTGCTAATGCCCAACATTTTTAAGTCTCTTAGCGCAGTGACATAGGAGGCAATACTTTTTTCTTAGAGCGAGAGGTTACCTGTTTTGGTTTTATTTTCCATTCTTCAATTTTCTGGAACTCTTATGTAATTTTTTTTTTTTTCTCAGATAGTTGCTTCTGAAATAGCTTTCTCTGCATGTTTTCTATGTGTATTTGATTTGCATTTGTCTTGGCATCCTGACCTACTGGCAAATTTGTGTGGATCTGCAGTTTTGTTAGACATGACTGAAGAAAGTTTTTCTCTATCAACAATTTTCACATACAATAGCTTCATGAGACTACATTAAATGTTTAGTGTATTAAAATTTATTTGAGTTGATGAGAGAAAAAGGGAAGGCCCTGAATTTATAATTCTTGTCACAGTCAAGAGAGTTGTGGGTATTTAGCAATTCTAGCCAGTTGTAAAACAACAGCTCACATTCTGTTTTTGGGTGCTTGGCTTGCTGATACAGTGAAGCCTATGTGCAGTCTTCTTGATATTCCTTGGGAGGTACTGTGGATATGTCTCTTAGGCTTAAATGTTTTTTGAGAAGCTGGGAAGTTCCTAGCCATTGCATTTCATTAATAATTTATGTCTAACTGCTTTTAGTAAAACTTAGAACCTGTTGGCTCACTTCTGTATGAATATAGGTAGTCATATGATGGAGTAAAGCTTTTTCAGCCCTATTGGGTATTATTTATTTCAGAGCCTGCTGGTGCGTGGGTAAAGTTCATTGTTAATTGTTGATCTGATTTCTTTTTTCTTTTTTTTTTTTTCTGGGTAATGAGTGAAAGAAACATAGTCACATTTGATCTTCTCTTTATAGTCTTGTTGCCTACAGCTGTCCATGTTGATTAAAAAAGTGGTTGTAAGAGTGCTTATGGTGCTGTATAGCTCCAGGGATTGCGGCTAGCTGCACTTACCAACTTTAAGTGATTGTATTAGAAACAGTGAAAGCTTTTTTAAGAAAGGAAGCTTCCCTGCTCCAAGATATAAACCAACCACTAATTGCCTGTTAGAGTATTAGAAGAAAGCTTCACTAATGAGCAGGTAATTGCATAATTGCTCACCGTGAGCTTTCTTACCCTTTTGTTAGTCAGCAGTGGCCACTTGAAACTGTTTGGACTAAATATATCTTAGCCTTGAATTAGAATGGTAGTTCTTATGTCGATGTACGTATGGATGACTAGGGCATATCAAACCCCAGAAGTATACTACCAAAATTATGAATGCCTTGGTACTGCATTGTGATCAGTAATGTGTGGTTTTCTGATTATTGTTATGAGTACAACAGGAGTAAGTGTAAGCACTTAGAACTTTCAGAAATGTAAGAGAGAACTTGGTTGAGCTGACTAAAACTAGCTTGTGCTTAGGATCCATGAAAAGATATCTAACGAGTGCTGCCATGTAATGGAAGGGCAATTCAGTTAAATAAATTCACTGTTTACTTATGTTCAATTTTCTGTGGATTCTGAGGATTCCCAAATGAATGTATCTACAACAGTTTCTGGAGAAAAAAAATCCTTATTGTAATTGCAAAGTTGTTATAGATTGCTCTTTCTCAATACAAATACCAAATGAATCCTCTGTTCTTATAGTATTTCCTTCTTATAGAAATTGGAAATGTTTAGTAGTCCAATAATATAACTTATTTTAAAAAAGGGTGAGCACAAGTATTCTTTTTTCTCTGGAAAATTTTTGATACCATTGTTATATTTGAGTCACAAAAAAACAGATATCAGGAACTCACTGAGTTTGTAAATAAACTCTGTAGTCTCTAGAGGATTAAGAGTCTACTTAATCCTGAGCAGTTTTGTTAGTTTTTTCACTGATGGGGTGCTTTTTTTTTTTTTTTTCCACTTTGTTCCATGGAAGACTACCCTTCTGTCGTAGGTGATCTAATAAAATAAAGCTTCCAAGCTTTTGTTTTGATAGTATGCAACAGGTTTTTACATCCTAAGAGTGCACTGAAAACCTTTTATCTTTGGCTTCTTTGCTCCCTGGCTGATAGCTGCTGCTGTGGAGCTTGGTCTGCTGCCAGCACAGCTTCAAAGCAGCAGTTGCAGCACAGGATTCATTCAGCTTGAAATTCCTGTTTAGCATACTGGAAACTCCCTTGGGAGAGCTGCACTAGTCTATACCATCTGCATATCTTGTATTAATGGACTTCTAGTAAACAATACATTCACTCCCTGTGTGTTCAAGACTTTCTGCTCTCTGCTAGAAATTTGCAAGATCAAGGTGATGTAGATATCTTAGTCATATACAAAAGGTACAAAAAGCAAACCTTTTTACAAGTATGTAAGCTAAAGCTTTAAGCCTTCATTAGCAATCACCAGTCTAAGTGGATGTAGTACAGTACAGGATCAGTGTGTTCAATGTGTACAGTACAGTGCTCTTATCTGATTTGTGTATTGAATGATAGAATCACTAAGATTGGAAAAGATCTCTAAGATCATCTAGTCCAAATGTCCATCTACCACCAATATCCAACCAAAACCTCCTCTCATCCTATCACTAGTTACCTGGGAGAAGAAGCTGACCCCCCTCTAGCTGTGACTTCTTTTCAG
Organism: Phasianus colchicus; assembly: GCF_987193195.1. Lineage (NCBI taxonomy): Eukaryota > Metazoa > Chordata > Aves > Galliformes > Phasianidae > Phasianus > Phasianus colchicus. Next base: position 44,612,353 of record NC_143439.1, read on the forward strand.
GTAGTTGTAGAGGGTAACTATTATAATTAATTGTCATGTATCGCTCACCTCACAGCCAGTGCTGAAAGACCCCAGTCAAGAATTTGGACCACGTTGCAGAGTTCTTTTAGGGTATGATGGTCGTGCAACCAAGAATGAACGTAATGGAAACTGGGAATTCACTTCTGGGTGCCACTCATTCACTTGAATTAGATTGTGAATGTGCTGCGAATGCTCCTTAAACAGCATAAGCTGACACAGCCTTCAGTTGAGCAGTCCTGCTGGTACAGTCATTTTTAAAGTTGCATACCAGCTGCTGTGGTTTAACTCAGTAGGCAGCTCAGCACCGCACACAGCCTTTCACTTGTTTCCTCCCCCCTCGATGGGATGAGGGACAGAATTGCAGGAAAAAGAAAAACAATGAAACGCCAACAAAGTAGAGCGTGTGGGTTGAGATGAAAACTGTTGTCTGAGATGGAGAGGGAAGAGAGAAGTAACATAAATCTTAGTTATACACATACACGCACACAAGACAAGTGATGCACGATGCAGTTATTCACTACCCGCTGATAAATACCTAGCCAGTCCCCAGGCAGCAGCTGCCCCCTGACCAACTCCCCTCAATTTAATTGTTTTCACATGATGTCATATGGTATGGAGAATCCCTTTGGCTAGTTTAGGTCAGCTGTCCCTGGTTCTGTCCCCTCCCAGCTCCTTGCGTCCCCTCAGTCCTTCTTGCTGGCAGAAGCGTGCAAGAAGCTGAGAAACTGAAATATCCTTGATGCTGTTGGAAATATCCAAATAATTTTGTTATGATGGTATCTCTGATAGAAGCAGATTTTAGTCGCGATTGCAATGGGTGGGTGTCCCGCAAGCAGGAGCACACCTATGGATGCAATAGTAGAGCTTTTGTACCTTGTCTCCTGCATGCCCACTCCCTCCTCTGTTTTCCTATTGGCTGGGTACTCCAGGTTCACAATCTTACCAAAGATTTACATTTGTTTATTACATTCTGACACTTGTTGATTCATGTGCTACCTTGTGCCAGTCAGTTGCCATCCTCCTTCTTCCAGGGTGTCTCATTGAGCGTGCATGCCTGGGGAAGATTCATCTAGAGGATAAGTGTTGTATCAGAGACCCCCTGAAAAGAACTATGGCAGTGGAGACCATTAAATAAAAATTCTTATCTTGTTCTAATCGGAAACAATGTTTGATTCCCACAGCACTGCTCACCAACAACTAAAACATCTGTGTGTAATCAATGTGGCTTTTCTCCTAAAGTGACAACAGAGCATCATACCAGATGCTATGAAGAAAATCAACTCTGTCCCACCTGAACCCAGGACACCAACAAAGTCTAGGAACCTATTTAATTCAGTGCTAACCTAATAACATGGAAGATAATGCGTCAGTCTCCTGTCTGGTTTAGTGCATAATACTGCAATCCTGCAAGTACAAGGGATTAGGAAGGATCAGATTTACGATCAGATCGTGAATAATCTGGTTTATTACCTCCGTCTTTCTAAGAAAAAGGATAAGTAGTTATCAGTCCTGCTTACTGTGTACTTTAAACCCTCTGTTTCATCTTATAACCCTTTGTAAAAGTAGTCTATTTCATGCTTTGTTTTTACTACCACACCCCCTTCCTATGTCCTCTTTCTTCCGTAAAGGATTATGGAGAGAAGAAAGTCTTCCCAAGCTCTTCTCCACCATGCATACTCTAAGACCTCAGTTTTTCCTACCTAGCCTTGTATGTACATAACAAATATTTCCAACTTGTTCTGTCATTGCCTTCCCAATGAGTCATAGTCTACAAGCTACTGAAAGTTGTTAGCTGTCTAACTTTGTGCTGATTTAATTGGGAAAGCTGAATGGCTGCCTGCTCTTCTTCACTGCTGAGGATTAAACTTACCTCCAGGCGTAAAAATGTGTGGACTCATGTGAAAGCTTGTCCTTCCTTTGGATTTCTAAGTAGAAGCCTTTTCCTCTCTTTCAGTCCAAGGAACCAGCTAGGAGTCTTTAAGTTCTTGTTATCAGATCTTCTAATTGGATCTGCAAGCAGATCATGTTTTGCTTCATGTGGTCACTTGAGAATAAATTGTTTTCTCTGGAAGCTGCAGTTGGGGCCACTTACAGTAATTCTTACTCTGTTGTAAGAGTCAAAGTTGCATTTAACTAGGCAAAATACCTTCCTCTTAATGTTTAATAGTGTTGATGTTGAAAGTGAAGAATGTTTCTAAGTTATTTGACTGTATTGTCAATTTTTGTTATATTTGTTAATTTGCAGTGGATATGACTTTGGTTATCTAATAAAAATCCTGACCAACTCTAATTTACCGGAAGAAGAGCTGGATTTCTTTGAGATACTGCGATTGTTTTTCCCTGTCATCTATGATGTAAAGTATCTCATGAAGAGTTGCAAAAATCTGAAGGTAAGTAATCTGTTAATGATTCAGTTCAGGCATTTTTTGGGGGGGAAGGGGAGAAAATACTTTCTGCTGAGAGCTTATCTTCTGTATTCTGGTTTTCTGCTTTTGCTCTGATAATATCCTTTAAACAGGACTGAACTTGGTGTGTTTATTATTAAAGTCTATTGATAGAGGCAGGTGGAAATGCATGTCAACTTTTATAAACTACTTACCAGTTAAAAAATCTTGCGTTGATACTGTATTTATAGCTATGCCCAGTCTTTGTTGCCAGATGATAAACTTGCATTTGGGATTAATCCTTCACTTCTTGAGTGATAAGAACTGATGGGTTTCACATACTCTTATTTCCTCATTGTGCAGTCCACTAAAGGGCTGCAGTCATCTTCACAAAGGTAATTGCAACGGTGATGCTGTGGAAGTCTCTTGGGAAAAGGAATGGAGTGAAGAATGTTTCAGATGGCCCTGTAAGGAAAGATAAAGAGCAGCGTATGCTCAGGAGCAACACGTGACTTCTAGGAAAGAAAAAAAAAAAAAGCAGTTTTAGAAACTAATCTCTCATGTCAGGCCAGCGGGGCTGCTAATTGGCCTGATGTTTGGAGACTTAATTGAACTGGAAAATGAATTGAAACAAAGTATGTTGAAGGGGAAGACAGCAAAGTGAAAGATGCTACAGGGATTGTTAACAACTTGCTAAAGAACTTTAAGATTCTGGACTGCTACGGGAATGAAGTGCACCGCTCATCTGAGGCAATAAATGACTGTTGCTTTTATGGAAAGTAACTTTTTTTTTTTAGGCTTTCTTAAAAAGAAGTGAGTAAAAAAAAGAGAGCACTGACTGTAGTACAACTAAATCCTAAGGCTTTTCACTTTGTCATGCTGAACTAGTAGTTTGCGTGGAGTTATTAGTCCTTTGTTTCGTTGAGGTATTTAGTGTGTCACTTAAATAGTAGCTTACAAAGATGTGTAATTTCTTTTGTTAACCAAATTGATGATGAAAATGGAGGTCTCCCTTTTCTTTATTAAGAAAAGTATACTTACCAGTCTTCATCCAGTTTTTGGGATATTCAGTTGGGCAGATGGCTGGATATTAGAGAACATTTTAGATGTGTTTTTAGTTCATGGAAACTAGAAGGGAAACAAAAACAAGCTTCAGAAGTCTCTTAAGGGTTAGGGGCAGCAAACCCAACACCAACAAAAGAAAATAACCTTCTTACTTCCCAGTGAAGTAAAATGTCTCTTATCTTTGTGGTGGTGATACGCTTACCAAGAACAGTATGTGTCATCTACTTCAGTGAACTGGGAAAGGCAGCAAAGTGACGTTCCATGTCCCTGTTCCAAGTGATATTCCAAGTGGTTTTGGGCAGGAGAGAATTATATTTCTTGTCATTTAATTAAGACAGTTGTGGGTAACCTGCACTGTTTAGAGATTCAAATGTATTTTGGAAGATAAGAAAAACCTTCATGAGTTGTCTTTCAGCAAAATTTAAGAACAAGGGTGTCTTTTCCAGAGTTTAATATGTAGGTCAGCTTTCCTGCAGCAAATCTTGTTCCTTTCTTCTAACCTGCAGACTGGTAAGAACAGGAGGGGATGTGGGCTATCCTACCACTCTAAACACCAGCAGTGAAATTATTGTGGACTTGTACTGTACTGAGAGCAGCTGTCTGAAAAAAAAAAGTTGCTAAATGTTGCATATTATGACTCTAAAATTGCATGCACTTTCTCCTAACATATGTCACTTTTGCTCTCTATTAAATGGCAGAGAATTGAACTGCTGTGCAGTTGTCCTTTATTGACTTGTGTAAGTTATTTTCATACAAAAAACACTTACTGTAAGCTTCCCGCCTACCTCTGCCCTCACACAACCAAAAATGAATTTTTAGCACTGATAAGACAATTATGTTTGAGCATGTAGAAGCTGTTTACTGCTCTTGTAATGAATTTGCAGTATGCTACTCTAATAAAAATGGATGTTATTAGTGTACTAAGCATGCAGACTGCGTTTCATGCGACTAACTTGAGGTATTTGTGTAGTATAGGTTAAATTCCTGCTTGGCCTCTGAATATCTTTTCATGTAGACAACTCCATGCAGTTTTGCAGTAATAGCAACTCTAAAGTAGATTTATAGCCTTTGCTTTCATTTTCTTCTGAATCCCTTTCTACCATCTTTCTTCCGCACAAGTTAAATATTCTTATCTGGAGCATGAAGGTCTTTCCTGAAAGAAAATTTCAGTAGCCTAATAATCTTTGGAGGCGATTGTAATGAAATATTTACAAATGTATATATTAGTAAGTATATATATTGGAAGGATTATTTTTCAAAGCATTCTTTGCTTTGCTGCTGTTTCTGTTAATTTTGCTACATTTCAGAGCTTGCAGCCACTGTGTAAATAGTACTGTTTTGTGATTGAGTGTTTTTTCTTAAAAGCTGTTTGAAGCTGGTGCAGATAGCCTAACAGCTGGCACTGCATAATGATGAGTCAATACTAAGTTGCAGCTTGGGGAAGTCAAGAATTTAGAAACAAAAAATAATACCGTGGAAAGACAACTGCTGTTGCTAATACCAGTAGCTAATTATTGGGAGTTAAATTACAGAGAACATGCTTTTATTTGAGATCTGCCCATCATCCCTGAACTTCCTTAAGGGTATAACTTAAATGACTGAATTGGTGTATATGCAGTGTTTGAATGTTGTCTCCAAGCAAATGAAGAAAACAAGCTTCAGTGCTTGACTGTACTGTGTATAGACTAATTCTCAAATTTATGCAAACAATACTCAGCTGTTCAAGCTAGAATAAATTTAGACGTGCCAGTACCAGTGGTTCATGTTGGTTTGCTTGGTGTTGCTTGGGAATGTTATTACTTAAGCTTTCGTGTTTAAAATAAAATGTGCTTTGTTAAGATTCATAGAAATTTTCATAATGTTAGGTGTAACCTCTTGGTCGGATTTCTATTACTGTATCAATTCTAACATTATTACAGTTTTACCTCTTACTGCTTCCCTGCCTATGGTTGAAACAGGCTGAAGATGTTGAGGACACAGGTGACCTCAGATACTAGGCAGTCTTGATTTAAGATCATTTCCTTTGTGTGATGTTTTCACCTTGCAAAGGCTTATAGTTTCACTAAAGGTTTCTCCTTGGTTTTTGATCTCTCTAGACCATAAAGCATGTGCCATGTGTTTTAGTCCATTTTTAGTCGTTTTAACATTTAGTGATTTTTAAAAAGTATGAAATTATATTCCCTCAGTTTACAAAGATAAAAAGTATAATGCATATCACTTGAAGGATAGACACACATACGTAAAACCAAACTAAATTTCTGACTGCTTCTGCAAATGGTTATTATCATTTTTTGAGCCACTAAAATGAAAAGTTACTTTAGTTGCTTTACAACTTCGAAGATTTTCAACATAATCTAAGCTTAATAGAAAATAAGCTTCAAAACTTATGAAGTTTTATCTTGTAGGAGCAGGTAGGTTTGCAGTGATTTCTGTACCTTTTCAGTATGTTCTTTTAAAGCTGACACGTGTCAGCATTCAGACATTGAGTTTTAAATGGTTCCTTTTTGCATGTGGGATGCTGTAAGAGGTAGATTTCATTTTATGTGGTGTTATTATTAAATATACATCTCTGAGAGGAAGTTGACTATGTCTTTTGGCTTTCATCATGTTAAAAAACAACTTGCAAAACAGCAATTCATCATTTGTATGTTCTTCTTTTCCTGCCCTCTTATGGCAGTTAATGAAACAAATTTTAAAGTCAAGTAGAATGTCTTGTAGAGACGGACTGTGTACTTGGTATTTTTTTGTTGTTTTGTATTTCCTGTAGCTTTCTAGATATTTAAGGATATTCCTAGTTTTTGTAAAGGGAAGTGAAAAACCCTCAACTGACCTGTTGAAAGGTAAGTGGAAGAGAAAACAAGTCTGTTTCAGAGGAAGCCTAGATACTTTAAATAAGCACCCATTTGTAAGAACTTGAATTCTTGTATTTGCAGTAAGACATTTTTACTGTTTCAACTTCCCCTCAAATAGAAGGGTTACAGGAACACCTTGTTCTTCAGCATCGCCAGTCCTTTCAGCCTCTTGAAGGGATTGTTTTGTTAAATAGCAACATCTGTTCACGGGGGAGGGTGGAACATGAAGCAAATAGCAGTTTTGTTGGACACAGACACAGCTTGATTTAAGCTCTTCTGAGATGGAACTGAATACAACTGTTGATACAGAAAGCTTGATCTTCCAACATAGAGGCTATTTAAGCTTCTGTGCAAGCGTTTAGAATATACTGAAGTTGAAAGTCTGGTATAACAAGTTTTTCCCAAATACTGATGTTCAGTTTTGTTCTTATCTTTTTTCAGCAGTTAACAAATGTTTTCATTTTCAGGGTGGATTGCAAGAAGTGGCTGAGCAGTTAGAGCTGGAAAGGATAGGACCACAACATCAGGCAGGATCTGATTCTTTACTCACAGGAATGGCCTTTTTCAAAATGAGAGAAGTAGGTGCACGTGTTTTGGTTTTGTCTTCATATTAGTAACTTGCTGTAATAGATGGAATTGCCAATTCTGATAAGTCTGATGTATTTTAAGGTGATTTTAAGGGGCTTCAGAGTTCACTGCTTTCTTGACAGATATAAGACTGTATTTTCCCCACACTAAGTGTGAATCAGCCCTACTGTTTCCCTATTTAGCTACTGTGAGCATCGCTTCTTGTTTTCATCATATGCCTGGCTTTTTTTCTTTTCTTTCCATTCCCTATTTTGCAGAATTTCTTCTGCAGAGTGGCTGCTGGAGCCAGAGTCTTTTCAGAGTGACTGTATTCAGGCTGCTTTTCTGCAGAGCTTCTACTGAGCTGTGATACCCAGCTGGTGTGCACTACTGCCTGTGACAGGCCTAGCAGCAGGGAATGAGCAGCTCTGCCTGTGCTAGCTGCTTCCAGCTAAAACTTAGAGGGTACAATGTTCTAAAACATTACATGTTTTAATTAAAATTTTGCAGAAAAAGAAATCAAGTATTGTAAGCTTTTTATATCCTTGCTATTTGTGTATGCAGATACAATGAAAGAATACTAGGATATTTTTCATGAGCAGAATAAACAAATTCTAAACAGGCTTCTTGAAAGCAGTTACACTGGACAAATGCTAAGGCATCTGAATGTGACATTTTGACAGGAATTTAGTGTCATTTAATAAAGGCAATAGCAAGCCTCATCTTTTTATAAGGTTTAGTACTGCATGGTGAGGCTTCTACTTTCTGTAATATGGCCTTTTGTATAAAGGAAAAAAGCTGACCATGAGTTTCTGACAACTGCTAGTGAGACAGCAGGTGAAATATAAGTGCTGTGATGTGCTCTGGCTTGCTCATCACAACACTGTTCTGTCCTAAAATTGTTGATGTTGTCCAGCTGGTCACGGGCTACAGGTGCAGCAGAGGATTTTGCTTCTGATATGATCCACCTGTGATCCCCACAGGTGCTGTTAACTGCAATCTGCATGCTATGGTTAATCTCTTGTATTTGAAACAAAATCTAAAGCAAACAAAGGAAAGTATTTGATTGTACCTAAGGTGCTGACTTTCAAAACCCATGATCCCATGTAACAAATCGCATATTATTGAAGAAACAAATTATCTGCCTGAATTTGTCTAAGCTCTTACTCAGAGAAATGTAGCTTTTAGTGCAAATCAGTTGTTTAAATAAGTCAACAAAGACTGAGTATTTTTTCAGAGTTTGTTTTTAAAATACAACATTTTTGAAGTAAACAACTTTTGAAGTAAACTGCTAGTCAGCCACAGTAAATATGCTTAGTGTGCATTTCTAAAGCCTTTTCAGTTGAGTTCATTGTTTAGCAATATATGTTGGAGTGAAAAACTTTGTTTCACAATGTTTTTAAAGGTACAAAATGGTGTTGTTAATGTTAATAATTGCTTTTGGAACTTCAACTTGCTGGCTCTTCGAGTCCCAGTCAAAAAGTTCAGATCTTTTTCTTTCCATCAGAAATGTGTAAATATTGATGCTGGAACATCAAGCTGTGGTTTAGAGGTTTTCTTCTCTGTTTATGATTCCTATAGTATAGCACCTGAAAGGTTTTATTGATAATTTAGACTTTAAAGTCTTATGTAAATGCAGTCTTAGTAAAAAAAAAAAAAAAAAAAAAGTTTTAATTTTGATGTTTGTTTGTTTCTTTTTTTAAATGAAGCCCTCCTCTTAGAGGAGGTAGCTAAGAAATGCAGGAAGATACATTTCCTAAACTCCATAATTCCTGTGCTCAAACATGTACCTCCTCGCTCTCACCTCACACCCACATAGTGTAAATCCATTTCAAGACAAGGTATGATGGAACCCCCCACAGTGATAAGCAGGTAAACTGTGGGCACTTGCAATGAATACCAAACATATATCTGTTGTGAGAAAGCAAATAGAAATCTCCTGGAGAAATATTTTGTTGCACTTCCAGAAAAACAAGTGGTAACTGAGGTGACGCCAAACTACCAAAACATGTGGATGTTTTGTCACGTGGGGTGCACAGAGTGACTGATGGTATTCCTTGATTGATTTACTTTAAAGAATTGCACTGTATAGCATGTTTTGATCAAGTGTTGAGATTAAATGTATTGTTATGCTAATTATTTGAATCTTGGGATGTGATATGCAATGCTAGAATCAACAGTAATGCTTTTAAACCTTTCTGTCATTCTGTTTAAACTGGGTGTTTTTGGTGGCATTAATTTGTGTCTTTCTTTTAACACTTCAGATGTTCTTTGAAGATCACATTGACGATGCCAAATACTGTGGCCACTTGTATGGCCTTGGTTCGGGGTCATCTTATGTACAGAATGGCACGGGAAATGCTTATGAAGAAGAAGCCAACAAGCAGTCATGACATGAAATGAAAGGCCATCTTTTTGAGCTCCAAATGCTTGTACATACGTTTTATCTCTGGTTGAACCCCTTGGACAATAAGGCTTTTCTCCCCCCTTTCTCAGCACACTTTCTTTTCTGCCTTTCTATGTACTAAACCTGACTGTTCCTATCACAGATTTTGATCTTAATATTGATATGTAGAATTTTATGGGTTACTTTTGGAGTCATAACTAGCCCATTTGTAAAGAAGCATGTGTAGGATCAGTGTGGCAGAGAGAAGGGGAAAGCTAAATCATAATGAATAGTATGGTAAACTTACCTATATTGGTCTTTGGTCTTAGGTTTTTTGTCTCTTTCCCATCCCTTCTCCAAATTAACTCATGCTGATTGTAACTAACTTCCCCGTTCATGTCTGTTCCTTCCAGTATGCAGGCGTTTTAGCTATTCAAGATTGTGGACCATCAAATTTGCACTTTAGAGAGCGACTCTGACTCAATCCTCTGTTTCATTTGAAATTGTTTTTTTCTTCTGCCCTTAGCTAGGAAACAATAATCTTCCAAGTTCAACAGCTTCACACTGTATTTTTGTCATCTTTTGATATTTCAATCCATAGAATATGACACTTGCTGCATAACCTGCATTCATTCAAGCAAAACAAACTACTGAAACCATAGTAACTGCTGTTGTTTTACTAATGTTCTGCCATCAGACACATCCTGCACGTGCCAACTGCTTGTTGGCCTGCTGCTTTAGATCCGCTCTGTGAGGAGGGAAAGAAGCTTGAGAAAGCAGCTTTACACCCTTCAGGAAAAGAACAGCTCTGACTTTACCATCTTGCCATTAAGCTGAGATTTGAAGGAATTTTGTAATGGCCCACTTCCCTTGATTAACTTTTATTCTAGTGACGTATACTCCAAATATTTTTTTATGAAGTCATATTTATTATGTACTTGGTTTGACAATTTTTGGAAGTCAGTTTAGTTCAAGATAAAACCCAAAGATCTGAAGAAAAAAAACCTATTTAAGTGGATTACTGAATCAGGACAACTAAATCATGCTTTTTTGTAGTTGCTACAAAGACAGATGTTACAGATATTTGTTGTAAAACAACAAAATATAAATAACTCAGAACAAATAAAGTTACCTGAGGATTGTAATGCTAGTTTATTTTTGAGTATATCTTAGCAATATATTTTAGATATATTGTTTTAAAGGACCCTAAAATATGTTCTTATCTCTGCTTACCATGTGTACGGAGCAGTTGTGCAGGACGCATTTTTGGTATTGAATAGCTAAATCCAAGCCTGAAATGATGGAAAGTGTGACATTGTGTGCCTGGGTATGCGTGCGCGCGTAGGGGTGTGCGTGTTTCGCATGGAAATCAATCACAGAAAAACTCAAAATGTTCGCCAATTATTCTGTTTACCTTGTACTGCAAAGACAAATAACAAACAGCACCAAACACCTTTTTCATTGAGTTACAACAATGTAACTGGGTGGTCCTTTTTAAACAACAAATAATTTGCATAACAGAGGGTATTTGTTTTTAAAGCTTTTGTAAATAAAGGCCTAAAAAAATGTTTTCTTACATAACAAGACTGGTGGCTTTGTTGAAGTTTTTTTTTTTTTCTTCCCCTCCTGGAATGTGTGTATTACAGTCAGTAATGCTGTTTTGTTTGAACATGATGGTTCTCTTCCTCTGTTTGTGAAATGATGCAGTTCACTGCTTGTGGATTGATGCCTTATCCAGAGCGGAGTTCTTTGCACTGATTCCCACTGACCTGCATTGCTAGAGTGGTAACTAGAGTAGAGTGGTAACTATAGCTTAGACTTGAAGTGACCAAACCCCCCTGTTGATTTCTCTTGGCATCATTATGCAATAGGTAAGGGAGAGTTATTTTTGTTTGTCTTTGGCTTTAACAAGAAGACAGGTGCTGTCTGACAGAAGGGTACAATGATTCTTACTGTGGCATCAAACTACCTTTTAATATTTAGGTTCAACTGAAAATTTTGTGAAATCAATACATTTCTTTTCAACTTCAATAGGTGATAGAGGTAAAAATAATTAACTTTTGGAGGGAATGACTTTTCTAACTTTTCTTTGGGGTTTTGTTTTGAAATAATTTTTTAGGTGTAGGTGAAGGGATGTTTTTAGAGGTTTGTGAAGGTGTGTGTGGTAAGAGCTCTAGATCAGAGTGGGATATACTTTTCAAGTGACTGTTGTGCATCCAGCATTCTACTCTGCACCTTGCTTTGCTTCCAGTCATGGGCATGACAGAGCTGGGACTTCCTTTTGCTGGAAGAACGTAAACCGAAGGATAAGCAGCAGGTGTGCACTGGGTATCCCAGCTGCAAAGAACCATAAGCCTGCAGGATCAGGCTGTTTTTGTAAGCCCTAACCTAAAATTCTCATGGGGCGTTTGACTTTAAGAATTGTGTTCTTTAGTTTTTTTCCTGGGGCAGGAAAACAAAACAAAACAAAAAAGTCCTTAAAAGACACTGATTAATATTAATTAACAATTTAATTAATATTAAAATAAGATTACGCATTATTCTGTATGAGAACTCTTTGTCTGATCAGATGTGATCCAGGGTGATGAGAGTTGGTTACAGCTGGGAGGCATCTATGCAGCACTGTTTCTGTGACAAAATTAGATTTAGTTTCCATTAAGGAGTGACTTGCATGGTGAGTTGTCAAGATTATGAAAAAAAAAAGGTAATTTCCTCTTATGTATAGGACTGTTACTTGTAAACTGTGGAGCCCGAAATATCAATCTGTTTCCAAAGTGGACGGAATTAATTGCTTTTGTGAAAATAAATGTAAAGGCAGAGTTCCAGCTGTCTAGACATGTACATTTTTGTTCAGAGACAGGAATTCTCTTTGCAGGCTTCTCCTCTTCCCAATCCATTTAAAATCTATTGTTGGAGGTTTGTCAGAAGAAATGCAGTATTTAAAGCTGTTGTCTGATTTGATTTTTTTTTTTCTCACTTGTATTTTTGGCTCTTAGAGTCAGATGTTTCAAGAACATTATGTTCTGTCACTTTTTTTTTTTTAAGCATTTAATCCCTTTCCTTATTGAGACTATGCGAGAAGAATCTTTGATATGGGAGAAAACAGGTCTGAAATGGATTTTGAGTATTTGGGACATTTTTCTGTTATGAATTTGGGGATGACCTGTACTTTTGACATCAAAAAATTTTCCTCAATCTGGTTACCTCAAGCTCAAGAATGATTAATTCCCTTATGCAAAGTCAAGTAAAAGTTGCAGGAAGCATGCAGTGGTGAACATGGAGATTCTGACTGAACTGAGATATAGAAAGAAATAGTACAGATTGTGGAAGGAGGGACAGATCACTCAGGAGTGATGCAGACATTAACTGTACAGTGGTTGGGCTAAGAAAGCAACAAACAAGCCTGAATGTTGTCACTGTAGTAATAAGGGTAGTTCTCTGGAGAGGAGCAGGGAACAGATGTCATCCCTGCCTTCAAAAGAGGACCCATGGTACTGCAGACCTCTTGGTGTCACCTCGGTCCCTGGGAAGGTTATGGAGCAGCTAATCCTTGAAACCATTTCTAAACAAAGAGGATAAGAAGACAATTAGAAGCCTGGATTTATGAAGGTGAGAGAGCTTCTGACTGAGCTGTGAGCAGGTATGTTTAGACAACGTTGTTACAGGTCTCTCCTAGTGTTAACTTACATGAGATCTGGTGGTATTAGAGTATATCTAACTCGACCAGCCTGATTCCTGAATTAGTAGATGAGGCATGAGTAGGAGAGTCCTGCAACCATGAGATACAATTGCTGCTTGTCGGTCACCCAGAGGACACGCCATGCAGTGAAGATGTAGTGGTTACTTTATGGTGTTGGTGGCTTCATTTATTTTCAGTATGCTACATACAACTAATGTGCTATTCAAAGGAAGAGGGGGAAGAAAGGCAACAAACTTGAGACCTGCATTAGGCTCCCAAGGGTATATCACTACTTGTTTTGCCAGTGTGCTTTTTAGCTGTTCTTTTTCCGTTTTGCCAAGTGTCATTTTTACTTGAGAAAAGAGCATTTCCAGATCTTCTGTTTTTGAACTTCCACCTGATTTCTTAACTTGTCTAAGCTAGTTGAACACACTGAAAGAAAAAAATAATTCCATAGTCAATCATTGTTAAGAAGTTCTCAATGAACACCAGCTGTTTAACATTCCTCTTACTGTTAATTGTGAGTTCAGTGCAGTTAAAGGAATTGTGAAGTTATTATTTTGCACGTGAATAAATTAAATAGAGCTCTCAAGCTCTGTGATAAGTCAGTGATGCAAAGGGAGCCAAAAGCATCCAAGAAAAATCCAATCAAATTTATGAGATATATCATTTGTAGAATTAGAACAAAATCTCACAAATAATACAACCTTTTTTTTTTTATGTAGACTAAAATACAAATTGTCTTGAGCTACTTCCCCAGTCATAATGTGAAGTTGTTTGTCTGGTATTCCTCAACCTGAATGTACCTTGGCTGGTTTACAGGAGCTTGTTTAGGTGTTTTCTTCTCTCTTGCCTTTGTAGGTGTGGTAGAGAAATGAGGAGGATTCTCCTCCATTGTTCTGTTTCAGGTTGGTAATTTGCTTTCTAATGCCAAATGTAAAAATTTGATTTTGGCAGAGACTTCTCTTGTTCTTTTCCTGCCAGCACAGATTTTCTTTGCTTGTGCTCAAGTGGGGGAATTCTTTAGCCTGAGTGAGCTTTTTCCTGCCTCAGCTAACTGATGATAATGCAAGGGAAGTAGATGGAGGAGAAAATAGGCCTTTCCTTCTATGGGAACTGGAAATCAGCAACAGCTGAATTGTGAAGATCAAGTGGCATTACATAGAACATGCTATATCTTTTTTAGGATAGTAGTTTTGACCTGTGGTTGCATTTATCACCTCACCATCTGGAATAGTTTGCTGGGGGTTTTTTCTGTTGTTGTTTTCTTAAAGACATTACATTGTTTTCAGTATCTTTTACTTACATTTTGTTATATAACATGAACTGGGCAAGCTCCTTGTTTTCTTTCATGGTTGTGTCTCCATGCTCTGAAGCACAGTAGTATCTATGGTAGTATTTTGCTAATGTGTCTGTACCATCACTAAGCTTCTGACCTTGTTCTGTGCTTACCAGCTTGAACTAGTGACTGGTTTAATATCTATTAATAGGGGGAAAATAACAGGCTGTAACACACAGCTTGTATAATTAATGTATTTTGTGTTTATAACTGGGACTTCTTAAATGAACTGAGAAGGGGAAAAGGGCTTCTAAAAATAGTGACTGTCAGGAGGTGTTGGGTCTGTTCCAGATATGCCAATCAGTTATGGCTGTGAAGATGGAGGAAGGTGGGAAGGGGGTTGTGTCTTACCCTGTGTGCTCTCTGAACTGCTGCTGCAAAGTGTTGGGCCCATCTGCTTCAGAAGATTTCAGCCTGAGGATATAGGCAAAAGCCTGTAATCATTGCCCCAGATACTACAGGGGCAGGATGCCCGAGTTATTCTATGCCAGGAATAGGTGCCATTAGAAAAACTCTGGAGAAACCAAAGGATTATCTAGAATGAGTGACCAGAAAAGGGGAAAATTAAACAGCAAAGAACAAACAAGCAAGTCTTTCCTTGGGTTAAGTCAGACACTATTTGCTCTAAATTTCACCCCAGAAGGCTGCTGCTTTTCCTGTCCTCTTACCACATAACTACTGAAAAAGTGATAGCTGCAAACAGTGACACCCCATCACCCATACAACATTACAGTATGTTTTTATTTAATCTTGTTTTGCATTAGAACTTTTGTACAGGGCTTGGTTACTCATGTACAAGGATTTCAGCCAAAAACCCACAGAGTCCATAGAAAGAAGGAAAAAACTGAGTACATGCTGCATGTGTACATGTGGCTGAGCAGCACCAGGTTCATTGCAGCCTCTGCTTCACATAAGCGTTCCTGTGGAGTGAAGAGCCTTGGAGAAGAGGGCAGTTACAGTAACTACGTTAAAGAAGCTGTAGTATTCCCAATGACTGGTGAAAGTAGGATATGAATGACCACTACATATGCTATTTGCTGAACATGAAACATTTATTTATATGAGCAATACATTAACAGTGGTTAAGTTCTACACTAAAGATATGTGGACATTTCCCTCTACATCCAACACACCAGTCAACTGAATCAAGGTGAAAAAAAATTTTAGTCCAGCTGTGAGGCTAAGAACAGCTGTAGCAGACCATGCACTAAAACAATCTTGCTTCTTCCACCCATGCTAAAGTCTTGCTTAAAGACCATGATTTTAAGTACATATAGTTGGAAATAATTACCAGGGCTTCATTAGTTCGAACTGCCGACCTTTCAGTCTGCAGTTTAGTGCACAGCAGCAGCTTTGTGTGTCTAATTGCTCAACTGAAGGAACCAACCCAAATCTATATGCTCAGTCATAGTAAAATAATTCTCTGGGAAGACTCTGAGCATTGCATCCCCTACACATAACCTGATAAATAATATTTGTGTGCCACTTCTGGTGTAGAGATGTAGTGGATTTGTTCTAACATATAAATTAAGGAAGCTTGTTAAGCACATGGCAGTGGCTAGTGATTCATGTGACTGCTTACATGTATACAAAATAAACTCTGCTGTCTTGAGGGACTCAGGCTCATTAGATGAGTCCCTCAAACTCATCTAATTTCCAAAGAAGCCTGAAATGTAGGGTTGTTATTTCTAGACAAATATTGGGGCTTTTTTTTTAGCAAAGAAGTTGATTAACTGTACAGTAGGTATAAAGCAGTATTTAAAAAAAAAAATACAGAAATCACCTAGAAGACTACAGTAAAGTGCCTAGCAATAACAGTGTAAAGAACAGGAGAATCAGAGTAAATGGACAAACGACATTGCGTTCTTGCTCCTGTTACCTGATCACAAACTCTCCCACCTGCATTGGAATAGCATCAGTACTCAATGACAGTATGTCACTTCTCTATGTACTGTATAGGTTGTTGGGGCTTGTAAAGGCAAAAATAGAGTTGAATCAGAAACTACACCTTGGAGCATGATGAGCTTTGCTCTCACCCCAGCTGCCATCAGTGTTCATGGAGGCATAACTCATACCAGCCTGTGATCTGGTACAGCCGTGGCCCTCTGGTTCAGATCTGCTGACCACAACTGAATGATCCTCATGTCTCACCTTCCTATCCCCTCCCTTCATCAGTTTGTTCCCTGGCCTCACGTGCTCTCCCTCACTTTTCTCCTAGAGGGACAGCCGAAGGCTACATCAAAACTGAAGATTATTTAGGGTTATTGTGCTTTTCCACACTTGGACAATTCCTGATCCCTGTCATTTCTCTATATCAGTTCCTCGCCTTACTGAGACCCCACAGAGCCCTGAGCACATCCAGGGAGGGTGATTGCTGTCCTGCCACAGGGCAGGTCTGCCACCTGCATTACAGCAATTCCCATTATGAAATTTGCTGGGAAGAAAGCTGTATTTGTCTTTATGTAAAAATATGGTGCAGGTTACATTAAAGCTGCATTTCAACTTTTTACTCTTTTCAAATGCATGCTCCACAACAAATCACCCTGACTGCATAAAAAAACAAGACTATACAGCCAGAGAACTTGTAGTGTCAAAAATATATTTTTTTTCCTCTCCCCTTTACCCCTAAACAAACACACAAAAACTAATCTGATAAGACAACACTGAATAAATAGCTGTGGAAAAGTTTTGGTTACGAGGATGTCTGCAGGCATCATGTAAACCATGTGCTACCTTCATGCTAGTTCTTAAAAAGTGTTCTACAGCAATGGATCCATACTCTGGCACTTCTGGCAAAAATCAGATGGTTTCAGGTTGCTAATATTTTAGGAGTAAAAAAAAAAAAAACCAAATGCAATACTTTTTTCCTCACAAGAAAAAAAAAAGCCATATTTGTGCTCCAGCACTTACCACTAGTTGTAATCCCAGAAGAAACAAAAGAAAGTTACCTGCCTGTAGAAAGGTTAATGATAAGATTTTTCCTTTCAGAGATCCATCACTTAGTCTTGCTACCAGTATTCTAAATGGACTTGCTCTTCTTCAACAAACTGGAATCTTTACATTGTGATTCCACCTGAAAAGCATAACTAAATTCCTTGTTATTTTCAGAAGAACAAATACTTTGCATTTAAATGTAAACTCTGATACCATAAATGCGGTGTATACAAAAGGCACAAGACAATTAGATCTGTGTTGCAGAAACTTCCTTGGCTTTGCAGTTGGTAATACATCTTATCTTTCATTATCTGACTGGTTAACTCAGATGTTAAGAAAGCTGCTATCTCCAGCTTAATGGAGGGGGGCTTCCTACGTGCAGAGGTCTGGCGTTTTGGTATTACAGTGAAATGTTCATTGTCCCATAACTGCAAATATCATAAGTCACAACAATGTCTCCTTGATTGTAGATGGTATTAATTAATTTATGCAGTCAGAAATGCAGTGTCTTGAAGAACAAGTAAAAAAAATATCTGAGACAACTATCAATTAAGCAGAAGTGAAATTTTGAAAGACAATGTCCCTCAAGAACACAGATTTGTTAAAAAACAAAAACCACATACAAAACCAACATCAATAACAAAACCAAATGCCTTTTGGTTCAAGTGAGGTGCCAGCCTTTCTTTTCTTAAAGGGATGAAGGCTCTAAATGGGAGAATAAAATCCCCATTTCATAGGATTGTCCTGTGCAGCTTTCATAAAAATCTCCAGTGTACCAGCTTCACTTACATACTATTCATCTTTCTGAATGTGGGCTTTTTAATCACTCACCTATCAGAGACTCACAAGCATTCCATTATCAAAGGAGATTTCCCCGCGTCCACAATTTCTCAAGTTATTTAAAAGGGAGCCTATGCTGTAATGTTTTCCAAATCAGAACCAGGAACAGTCTGACACTTCACTTGGGTTGCTTTATCTTCAGAAAATTGCGTAAGCGCTCAAAAGATGCAGTCCACCAAGCAACTAAATTGTCCATAATCAACACTGATTATTCTCCCACTTTATCAAGATCAAGCCAGCAGTGCAAACATTTGATTTAAGTCAAATACTTACAGTGATTTGAATTAACAGCTGAACTTTCAAAATTAGGGCAAGAACCTAGGCTGGTATGTAAGGAGGTCTTTTTTTTGTGTGCTGAATATTGAAGTAAAACCAGCCACAGAATTTTTTACAGTAGTAAACTCAGACTATTCCCCTTCCCTCCCCCAGTACTCAGAATCACCTTTCACCATTCAAAAATAGTAATTTTAAGTTGAAACATTCTTTACATGATTCAAAATAGCATGTTTTGTTTCATGTTTCAAGCAATGACATGGAGACAGCTAATCATCTGTCAGTTTGTTTTCTGAGCACATCCACGTAGGAGCAGACAGGAGCAGCTGGCCAATAGGGCTGATTTTGGAAGAATCCTTCCTTCCTTTTTCTTGAACTGGAACAGAACATAAAACACCAAATAGATCATTAGAATTACAGAAAGTTTTTAAAAAATAAGTTACTGCAATAAGTCTTGCCAGCTTATTTGGAATAGCATCTCCAAGCAAGCGGAAGAAAAGAATCATAGAATTATAGAATGATTTGAGTTGGAAGGACCTTTAAAATCATCTGGTTCCAGTCCCCCTGCTATAGGCAGGGATATCTCCATCTAGAGCCCATCCAGCCTGGCCCTGAGCGCTTCCAGGGAGGGGGCATCCACAACCCCACTGGGCAACCTGTTCCAGTGTCTCCCCAGCCTCATAGTAAAGTATTTCTTCCTAGTATCTAGTCTAAATCTACCCTCTTCCAGTTTAAAACCATTTCTCCTTGCCCTGTCACTACATGCCTTTACGAAAAGCTCTTTTCCAGCTTTCCTGTAGGCCCCCTTCAGGTACTGGAAGGCTGCTATAAGGTACCCCCTCCCTTCTTTTCTCCAGGCACAAGATCCCCAGCTCTCAGCCTGTCCTCATAGGGGGATAATCTCTGTAGCTCTCCTCTGGACCTGCTCCAACAGCTCAACATCATTCTTGTGTTGGGGGCCTCAGAACTGGACTCTGGGTGGGGTCTCATGAGAGTACAGCAGCAGAATCACCTCCCTCATCCTGCTGGTAATGCTTCCCTCAATGTGACTGAGGATACAGTTGGCCCTCTGGGCTGCAAGCACATATTGCCAGCTCATGTTGAGTTTTTCATCAACCAATAATCCCAAATCCTTCTCCTCAGGACTGCTCTCAAGCCATTCTCTGCCCAGCCTGTATTTGTTCTTGGGATTGCCCTGTCCCAGGTGCAAGACCTTGCACTTGGACCTGTTGAACTTCATGAGGTTGGCACAGGCCCAGCTCTCAAGCCTGTCCAGGTCCCTCTGGATAGATCCCTTCCATCTAGCATGTCAGCTGTACCACTCGCTTGGTGTCATCTGCAAACTTGCTGAGGGTGCACTCAATCCCTCTGTCCACGTTGCCTACAAAGATAACACCAGTTCACTGATCCCTGAGGAACATCACTCATCTTTAGTCTCCATTTTGACACTGAGATGTTGACTGTAACTCTGAGTGCAACCATCCTTATCCACTGAGCAGTCCATTCATCAAATCTATTTTTCTCCCATTTGGCAACCAGGATGTCATGCAGGACAGTGTTAAACACTTTGCAAAGTCCAGGTAGATGACGTCAGTTGCTCTTCCTTTATCCACTGACACTCTAACTCTATCACAAAAGGCCACCCAATTTGTCAGGTATGACTTGTCCTTTGTGAGGCCAATTTCTCCAATGATTTAACTACTGAACTTCTGGGAACTTTTTCTACAAGCTAGAGGCCACTTGTTTGTATTTTTACACCTACCATTCTTATCATCTGTCTTGATAGTGTAATACCATGTCTGGCTGGTAGTTGCAACAGTTACACTTCCCCAAAGGTTTTCATTCCTTATGCTTTCTGCAGAAGTCACAAAGCAGCCTGACAGCATGTCCAGGAGTCATGTCATGCACCAGTGAGGAACGTCCATTTGAGACACTTTTTGAGGATGACTGAAAAAAGGCTTCAATAGCGGAGATGGAAATGACCTTGTTGGAATGAATCCTCCAATACTGTTGGAGAATCATAAATTACCCAGTATGCTGAATTTTTTTTTTTTTAGGGCAAGAGTCTTAAATGGAAATCTTATTCAGCTTGAAACATGAAATAGTTTATTTCCACAGCCTTGGTGGACTTAGAATCTTCAAATACTAAAGGGAATATAATGATCAACTATGGTCATTTTCCCACTTTTCTATTATTAAAGTGTCCTCCTCTTCCGTACAGAACAGATTTTGCTAGCTGTTTCTCAAACCTGTTTTTTTATTTTAAATGGTATTAATGCAAAAAACAAAGAAACTTTTTTTTTTTTTTTTTTTAAACACAACCATTTACCTAAAGTTGACATTAGTTTTTAAATCATTAGATGGGATACAGCTCAGTACCTAGCATAAAACAATCTGCTAATAGTTCTACATTTTAGAACAAACCTATTTTTCCTTCATCAGCTAGTAGAACTTCAGCCACTGAGCAGAGGGAGCTATAATCTATTGTGTTCAGTGTTAAGAAGTAACTTCAGTTTTAAACCTAACTTTAGAAAGATTTCCTGAACAGCTGGCAAAATCAAAATGTCATTATCTATCTAGAGAAAGGGAATAACATTTTGGAATACTACCTACAAGCAATGAGCGCAAAGGTGAAACAATGTTTTGTGAGCATGACCCATCAGAGGTTTAGTTTAAAACCATGAATTCACATGTTCCTACCTCAAGGTAAAACAAATTGAGAGGAAAAATAAACAGACAGGAATTATTTTAGGAACTTCTGTGCATTCTTCAAGTGGTAAGGAATCATGGAACAGAAAATTAAACAGACAGAACATCAACATACCTTTCCTAAAATATTCAGATGTTTCTTTTTAGGGAATCTAGGTTTCATTCTCCATGGTTAATGCAGGATTGCTCATACCTTTAAAGAAAAAAGAAAAAAAAGTTTTCTTTACATGGCTTTTGCAACAAAGCATCATCATATTCACATATAAGAAGTTTGTTCCCAGAAAAATTCCCAGCCTGACGGTAAACGTTAACTGGTAGCCACTGGTGCTGGTGCTCTCAATACCTCTCTGTCAGGTTTAACCTCTGTAAGAGATTATTTTTTTGCATCATTGTCTCAAAGCTTGCTGGGGACAAAGATTCAAGTCCAAGCAAGTCCTGGGCAAGGGTTGTGAAATCCTTTGAGAGACACAGATGGACAAGGTCAGGGGCAAGGAGAGAGAGATAAGCAGCAGATTAATGGCCAGGAAGCAATCTTTTGTTCGGGCTTATCTCAAGGAAGATGGCCATCTCAGGAGGTACTGCACATGACTCTTACCCAAGCACCCAGGAATGCCATGATGGCAGAAGGATGAAAAGGGGACCTAACAACCATGAGGTTTGGGTTTCTGACAACAGTTCTCTCACAAAGAAGAAGGGTTTCTGGCAACACATTCCTCATGAAGAAGAGGTTTCTGACATGGGAAGCCTCACGACCTGCCCCTCTCCTTCCTGGACTGGCTCTGCAACTTCTTCCTGTTACCCGCTTGCTGCCCAAGGCTGGCCACACTGCTGCTGCTCTCTCCCTGCGCTTTTGCCTCAGACCATTGGGACAGCATGCAACGGGACCGCTGCTGGATCCTGGTTGTGACTATCCCTGCTTTATGCAATTCTTGCTTCTTTCCTATCTTTTCTATCGCCCTCCTTCCCTTCCCCATCTCCCTGACTAGGATTCATAATAAACTGGTTGGACCAACATTTGAACCGTTGTTTCTTAATCTCATGCCGGGTATACAGATATCAAAGAACCTCCTCTCCCTCCTATAAACTGGAGCGAGACAACGTGGAAGGGCATGGCAGCTTGAAATGTCCAACTTTCTACAAACATGTATAAAATAAGCTTAGGGACACAGCTGCAAGAAATGTGAAAACAGAGTGCCCACGATCATTTTCACACTGTATCTGCTAAAGGTAGTTTGTTATGGAGCGAAGCATTGCAGCATACTTCAGTTCCTTACCAACTTTGCCCTTTTCAGCCTTTGCACCAATGTCCGACCAGGAGTGTGTATCAGTAAGGAGGTGGCTCTGGGAATCTCGTAGTGGCTTTGCAGGGAACAGGTGGTTCTCACTGTAATGTCATTAAGAATACTGCTGTAAAACTCCCTTTCTTTGCCACACATTTCAAACAGTCTGTCATACATGATATTTTACTTCCCTTACCTTGCTTATCTTCTGATGAATCACAGTACTTCTATCATTACATATATTGAGTATAGCTGTCACAGGTACAAGTGTAATCTCAAAAGCAACTCTAGCACACAACAGGGAAACTTTATAATTTTTTCTTTGACAGATAATCTATATTTATACACATTAGTTCCATATACACTCTATCCATATTCTCTCCCACTACAGCAAACCTGCCACCATAAAAGTAGAGAGAACATCTCCAAAATCTCTATCCATATTTAGGCTATGATTCCCTTCTTCCTGACTCGGTCACTAGGGCAAGATTTAAAACATTCTCCAGCTGGATGTCATTTCTGACCTGTCAGTGCAAAACTAACTGAAATGCAACATACTTGTTATACGAACAAAAGACTGCCAATATGATTCTGTTATCCCTTTTTAGTCAGTGTATTCCTATTACTATCCTCATCACGCTTCATCATATAAATGCTGCTAAAAAGTTGCAATGTACTTTACTAAGCTATTGTGAAATTTTCATTTGGTTTCAAGAACATCTGCATGCTTTTCATACTTTAAGGACATCATGGCCAAGAAGGATAAAGGTTAAGAAAATGTTTCTGATTATCAGCAGTAACAGAACACGTAAATTGAAAACACAGTTTCCTTCCCACCCCCTAATTTAGGGCTCCCTGTCATACAGAAATGTTGAGGTCTGGGTTCCAGTACACTAACCATATTGCACCAGATACAAAGTAGCTGGCCTTTGCCAAAGGCCTTGCACAGCAACACCATCAGGCGGACTAGCTAACCACCTGCATGCAGAACAGAACGTACTGACACCAATGAGGCAGGCATGGAAAAATCACAGGTTGTGGGATGCCACTAAACTGAGACAGAGTGGACATGTGTATGGAGGAAAAAAACCCTCTTATTTCCATACATTTAAATACAAGTCTCAGGCTTAGCTCAATTACAACTTAGCTGTGTTAAATTTGACTTGTATTCCTAATAGGAAAATCTGCACAGAAAACATGGTTCAATTTATTCATGCACTGGCACAAAACAGAATACCAAGTACTTGAAACTAATAACAAAAAGAAGATTACTTTTTGCATGTTGAATTAAGACCACCAGGTGTGGAGGCTTGCTCAGGATCTTGATTAACAAGGCAAGTTGGGAAGGAGCAACCATCACCTAGGCTGGAAAAAAAATAAAAAAAAAATCAGGATCAGCCTAGTGCTTACAAAAAATACTTTGAAGAACTTTGTTTTTCCTCCCTAAAACAAACATTACCATATCTAATTTCAGAAAATTAAACAAGCCAAAACCAAGGCCCACTCTCTGTGAGTCCCAATCACTGAACAGTTTCAACGAGTGTACCTTGAAAATACAGGCAACAGCCAGTACTTCTTCTCATCACCAAACACCTGCCTTAGGTTTTTGCTGAAGCCCAAGCTGAAACCGTTCTTGTCTGTTCTGTGATGAAATATGGGTGCTCTGAATACCTCTTAAAGATAAAGCAAAAATCCATTAGATTTCTTCACAAGATAGCACATTCAAGTTTCACACCAATTTTCATGCAATTATATCTCCAGCTGAGAGGAATGGCTGGGCTGCTCAAATGACCCAGTTGGCTCATGGAATCCAGAGTCACTGCTACACACTGCTGTGTGTGGAGGAATGGGTGCAAGTGTCCTGCTAGCCTCCTCCCTGACCAAGGTGAGAAAGAGTGAGTAACCTACTCCCTGTGGCGCGACGTGTTACATGAAGGTTGGACTTGATGATCTTTAAGGTCTTTTCTAATGTGAGCAATTCTGTGATTCTAAGTGGATGCACCACAATGTTCAGGGAAAAGAACTAGATTGAACTAAGAGTTTACTACAGTAAGAGCAATGGAAAAGAAATGAAGCTTACCCTATGTTAGTAGCTTTTTACACTCTGGGGTACAAAAATGTTGTATGCTTTTACAGCTACCTAAAGAAAGCATTTTACTTGTAGGCCCAGATCACTCCCCATGCATAGCCACTCTAAATTTCAGGGGAAGAGAGCTAAATATAGCCTCAAGTGTTGCAGAGTGCCAGAGGCAGAAAATTCTTTCACCTTCCACATGTTGACTGATAGCCATTTAATTCCCCTAATTGGCTATATATATAGCAGGCTAAATAAAGCATGTCCTGCGGTGCTGACAGCACAGTTCACACAGACCGTTCTCAATCCATGGGGCAAATTGTGTTCCCACAGTGCTTCCCTATCCAAGAGTAAGGGGCTTTAAGTCATCCAGAATGCAGAGGAAACCCACAAACCCTACACAAGGCTTCAAGTAAATAAGCTTTCCTCCAAATAACATATCTTCAAAATTTTCCTCTCATCTTCTACTGATTTGTAAATCTCAAGAAAACTGAAAGAAAATAAGAAAGAAAATAAGAAAATATTCTTATTCAGCTTGTATAAACAGGAAAGTATTTAGAGATCTAGAAACTTCAGTGAATTGATATTCTTATTGCAATCCACTACACAATAAAGGACAGGTGTGACTTGACAACTATGCATCAAGGTGGTGGGAGATATTGGTTTAATGATGACATCTGACAGTTGCCTCCCATAGCATAGGCACAGGCTTCTGAGGCTTTTAAAATTAATCCATAATTAATTCCTGTGCATCTACAACTATGTGGTGATCAGAACACGTAACTGTTAAACTGTCATTCACATATTTGAGTTTACTTACAACTAAATGTAGAAGCACTGCCTTAAAACCTGTTTTGACATAATAGCCATCTGTTCATTATTTTTTGCTGCCAAACATAGAAGCATTAAGCTTACCTAAAGTCGACTTATTTTTGCTGACAAGCCAACAGTGATACCCAAAGAGAGAAGATAGACTGACAGAGAACATAGCAGCAGCAAAGAATAAAAACATGATGTGGAACTTGGCTTGAGTATCAGGAAGGCCATTCTAAAAATAATAATAAAAAAAGCTTTTAGAAATGAGGAAATAGCTATTTAACTTGATTATTAATAATTCTCTATTCACCCAAATCCAATTCAAAGCAGACAGAAACACACCATGCAACAAGAGCCTGAGTAAATTAGTGATGGACTTTTTATGCATAGACAGCTATGTAATTTGGTTTTTGACAGTATGTAGGTTAAAGAAACTGGTCCTTTCTTGAGCTAGTATAAACAATGACAATAAGAACCTGACATCTGGATCTGTGTATTTTAAGTAAAAATAAAGTTAGTACTTACTGTCCAAAACTTGATAAAATACTGTAAATCTGTTGCAGCGATGAAAAGGCAATACAATAGAGAATAAGCCAAGAAGAGAAGAAAAAATTTGTAATTGGAGAATCCAACACAGTTGTTCACCCTAATAACAAAAAAGTTAAAATGAAAACAGAATGTAGAAGTACTTATTTGTTTTGCATTCCTCCAATTTAAGATTAAACTTATTTACTTCATAGAAAGTAATCAGTATCTAGACCCAGATTCGGCATCTCAAGCCACTGAAATGTGTTTTAGATTTAATTTCCAGATGAGTGTAGTATTTCTAACCAAACAACAACAACAAAAAACCATAATGAGGTACTCCACAATGCAGTATAGCTTTCAACAGATTACTGAAATTCAGTTTTGTGTTCTTGAATGAAATCTGTTCCTAGCACAACTAACATAAATATGAATCACAGTTAGTTATTTTTCTAGTTTATAGACAGCTTAAGGTATCCATGTTTTACTGTTACACTTACGTATAATAAGGAGAATAGTACTGTTGAATACAGAGAAAATTTTTCCATACCAGAGACAACATGACAGCAAAAAGAAGAGATTAATAAAACTTAATACATCCAAATGTTAACATAAATCTCATTTCATCATTCTTCAGGTTTGAAGTTCACCTGCTTCCTGTTTCTAAAGGAGTTATACGTGATAATGAGCTACTCATATATGCTATCAAAGAGACACATTGAGGGCTCATTTAGTATTGTAGCAGATTCCCACTAAAGCCAGTATGTTAAGTATTACGAATTTTACAGCTCTAACAAACATGTAATGATATTACACCCACCTAAGGAAAAATACTGAATGGGTGCCCATGGAGAATTTATTGGTAAACAGCTCCCTTTTTCTGATATTTGGCTCCATGAAGAAGATAACAAAACCTATCACTGCACTGCTAGATTTGACAGAATTCTCCAAAGAGTTAAAATAAATAAAATTTCACATTCCTTCTTTAACTGTCAGAAATATTAGATAATTAAGAGAAAACTACCAACACAAAAGCATCTATGTTGAAAAATAATTCTGGAAAAAAAAATAATGAAAAAAGGCTTTGAGAGGCTCAGCTTCAGCTGCCTCTAGAGGTTACTGCTATTCCCTTATTTAGAGAGAGAGCGATGCCAGCAGCAGGATAAACAGTAATTGGAACAGAGTAAAATCTTAAAACATCAAATGACCTTTATCTATACACCACTGGTACCCATCCATCGGGACAGTGGAGATGGGGTTTTATTTGTCATTTATTTTAACAAAACATGCCATCTTGGGTAAACATTCAATTTAGTATCACAGTTTAAACAGAAAATAATAGCTAAGCATCTGTATCAATGACAATTAAGTAGGACTCGCAAGAGATTGTTCTAATTAAAAAGAACCACAAAGACACGTTTCTAAGTTCATCATGATTCTTACTGGAAAATAAATGTGCAATTCTCTCCAGTGAAGTGTTTTTTCATTATATATGTCAAAGTTAGCAATTCCGTGATAAACTGCAAGCTATTCAGATTCAAGGTTTCTATGATAACCCTGTTTACTCTTGAGGCATTTTTTTTTTTAATGACAGTACTTATGGCACTTTTTAGCATGAGAAAAGAACTGTCATGTGAAATGTTGCTCGGCAAAAACAATGTTTCTTGAATCAAAGATTTCTCTCGTTGTTCTTTTGTACATTAAAATAAACTTTCATAAGTCATCCTGCTTCTCTAAGTTTCAACAAAGCCCCAGACTGAGGAACTGAGGAGTTATTACTGGAAAAGAATATTTCACTGAAAGATAAACAAGAAAGTAAACATCAAGGTTTTGTAACTGTTCTATTTGCAAATGCAGTATCAAATCATAAAAACAAAGAACAGTAGTTAAATACAAAGCCTAACATTTTGAGGATGGACGAAATTGTTAGCACGCAGGCTGCTAAATAGCCGTGTTCTATTGCAGTTAACTATTTATTCAAAAGAACATTCTAGGTTCAATTTGGACTATAGATAAAATTGAAAATGCTTCCTTTTGAAGTAAAGTAAAAATGGATCCTTTCTAACTCAAGAGTTTGTTTATTAGAAATGCCAGGTAAAAAAGTAAGTTACAAGGCAACTCAGCTAACAAAAAGAATCACGAAATTGAGTAGTAAATTCTTCTCAAATAGCTCAAAGGACAGAGGAGATATGCTTCTCATAATTTCCAAATTGTTCATAATGCACCTTGTTAGCATTAGAGTTGTTATATATCAAATTATATCTTCTGATGATGCTTCAAGCCATCACATTTCTGTCTACAGCTCCATCTATAACATGGGTAGCAAGAACACTCAGAAATCACTAATGTTTTTATTTCTGCATCTATTAAAACTTTTACAGTAGCTTGAAGGCAAATTAGTATTACATATTTCTATTTATTACATTTCCTTTAGCACAGGACTGTAGGACAAAGTAAAGCCTCCCAGAAATCAAGAAATGGCTGATCTGGGGCAAGAACATGACTGTCATTTCTGCCATCTTACTACGTCTCGCTTTCCCTTACTTACTATTTTACCTGTCCTCTCCAGAAATCCTACTCCTAGAAGAATATTCAAACACTAATTCCCATTACTGTTTCCCTGCTTCCCTAAGCATCACATGGTTCCTTCCCACTTCTCCCCACAAAAAAAAAAGATAAAAATAAAAAAAAAAGCTTACCTATCTACTATACTGATTTGAACCCTTACTTTTTTTTTGGTCAAAGAAGTCATCTAAAGAACCCCTAAAGATGGGGTTTTAAAATAAAGGTCTTCTCAATTTGGACCTTTCTAACATTTGTCTTTAGTAATTTCTGTGAGATGCCTGCCAAGGCAAAGCAAATTAATTCCATATCCCCACTCACTGGTTCCAAGAGCTGCTGAGAAAGGGCAGGAAAAATAAAACATTGTGTAGGCCAATGTGCTGCAAAATGGAGGAAGAGTGGAAGGGAAAGAGAAGGGAAAAGAAAGCAAGAAAACAAAGAACCCTCTAACCAAAGAGCTAACAAGATGTTTCCAAGAAGCCCATGCAAGCTGTCCTAGGAGCTCTACTTTGCAGTGTAAATGTCACTTTGGTAAGGGGAGCAGAGCACAGCACTTCCTCTTGGTTTTCAACCTAGGGTAATATTTCATCATTTAGAGAAATTAAGTCCTCAACAATATTTAAATGAAAAAAGAATATGAAATTCTAAAAGGAATTTTTCTTTCTTACCAGAATTCTTCCTTACCCTAACTACAGAAATAGAGTTACCGAACAGAAAAATGGTATCTAAACTTCTTTTCACATATCATAACTAGGCAAAGGGTATAAAAAATAAACAATTCCAACTATCCTGCAAGACTTGTAATTTCATGTTAGCATCCAACTCTAGGAATGAGGAAACACCACCTATAACCCCTAACAAGTTTGTTTTACCAAATCAAAAAATAAAAAGCAAGAGCATATAGTACACTCACCAAGGACAATGATGATCCATTTTCAGAATGCATCTTAAAAAGAAAAAATAAAAAAAATCCACCACCAAAACAACAGATTTCAAAGAATATTAAAAAAAAAAAAAAAGAAAAAAAAGAAAATCAGAAACACAGTTATGTGTCAGAATTCAACTATTTAAGTACAGATCAGCATTACCCATGCATATTAATTACCTACTCTGTTAAGCAATGAGAACTTGAAAAATTTCACATAATACAGTTTACCTGCAAGTACTCAAAACACCTGTTTTTTTCAAGAGCTTAGTGAAGCAAGAACATTCTGTCTGCAACAGCTTTACAATTTGGTCCCCTACCTAATAAGTTTTTCAAATATTATTTATTCTCTGACAAAGGGTTAAAAAGGCTACGCTAATTCAATTATTACATACTTAATGATGCAACTAAGGATATTTCCAAGTATTTCCAAGTATGCATTCTAAGAACTTATCACATATAAAAAATCCAATATGTTTTCAAACTTAATCACTCTCCATTAATAAAACACATACAAGAAAATCAGACATAACTGAAGCGATTGAAATTTAAAGGATGAAATCAAGGTATTCTCCAAAATGTATTAACTAATGGCATTTCATGGGAAAACACTTTCTTCTCCTTAGATGTGGGGCTGTTCCCTTCTTACACTGCAATCACCCAAGATCCTCTTTCTGCCTTCAGTCACCAACTCTTTCAGTTCCTCTGCAAAATGGTAAGTCTGGTCTGCCTCACTGCAGTGTTGCAAAGTGTGATACATAAGCAGCTGAAGAGTATTTGGAATAGCCTTAAGGCAACAATAATCAGTCTTTGAAGAAGCACCTTCTCCTCAATTTAGACATTCAGATAATTGGCCACAAGAGTGGAGAAGCCCACAGACATAAAAGCTAACAGGAGAAAAATCAGAGGGATGAAAGCCAACAAAGAAAGTAATTAGACTTTGGGAGGAATATGGAGGTGAGCTTCCTTCCACACTGTATGAACAAAAACTTTCTTCACTTAGAAAAGGAGGCTACTCAGTTGTTTCCTTCTTTAATCAGAAATAGCTTTCAAGTTATCCAATAAAAAGTAGGATATTAAGTTTATTATCTCAGGTAAGATGTAAATGACAACATGATTAGACTGAGATGACTAGTGGTCTTTATTCAGATTTAGCAAAAAAAAAAAAAAGTAAATTTTAAATCAACTACTTTTGGTTACATTTTAAGGAAAGCTTCTCATTAATAATTGTCATCCATTAATTAGATGGTATGTAAGATCACATAATCCAATTTGGCATCAAGAAGTCATCAAATGAATTAGACTTTATTACAGGCTTCCTCAGTAATAACTTAAAAATAAATCTGAAAATCAAAAAATAACATTTAAAAAAAAATCTCCTCTGATGAAACATTAAGCCTGTAAAATCTAAGAATAAAAAACAAAAGTTTCTGCATGTAAAAATCTGCATCAAGCCAAAAAGTCATTATTCAGGAAAGCTACACATTTAAAATATTTTCTTACTTGTCACACACAGAACAGTGATGGCAACGATCTGGTTTTACGAGGTGGCATCTGTCACAGTACCTGATTGCTAAAGAAAAAAGTCGCAAGATTAGATCTTAATACACATTTTGTCTCCTGAGAGCTCTGCTGAGCTGTGGTCTCAGGAAAGTGCTGCAGTGAGATCAGAAGAACTTGCAAACCCTGAAGTATCCTTTAGATACTGCTGAATCTAGCAGAGTGAAGTGAAAATGCTCTTTTTGCAATCTCTAAACTATGCCAGTCAGGGTTTTTTCAAAAATATTCAAGTAAGTGCTACAAACCAACCAATCAAACCCATAAGATACTTTCTAGAGCCAGATCATAAAACCTTTCCAGTCTGTTCAACAAAAAAGCCATTTTAAGCTATTATTCTAACAACTTTAATTTATTCTATGAGATTATTTTCTACATTTGCTCAGCTAACAAACATTCACAAACTTATGGTATCATTAGTATCAAGCATTCAGAAACTTACAATAACATTTGTTCTTTCAGTGAACAACTATCAAGTAAAACAGAAACTATTTCTTTCTGTGATCGAATTACATACCACACACAATCAATGATCAATTTGTTATTATTACTTTTAACTCATGAACGAAGACATTAAATCAGTGCAGTTCAAACTATCTGCATCAAGCCAAAAAGTCATTATTCAGGAAAGCTACACATTTAAAATATTTTCTTACTTGTCACACACAGAACAGTGATGTTTCATCTGTATTTGGTTAGTATTACAAGCTATTGGCTAATTTCAGTTTGCAAACATTTAGTAAGGCACTGTCAGTACCCTGTAAAATGAGAAACTGTACATAGCAATTTACTTTCCAACACTTTTTACTGAATGAATATAACTGCATAGAACTACATTAAAGTTATTAGGTTTATGAACTATGGAAGGAGTTCTTCCGTACCATCCAAATTCTTTAAAATTAATTCAGGGAGCCAAGCACATCATGACACCTGCCTTTCACGGTCTCCTGAACACCTATTTACCTCCAGACATTGTCCGTGTATAGATGGGAAGATCCTTGGCTGCTCGTCGTAAGACTTCTTGCTGGGATTCACCTCTTGGCTCCCTTTCTAGGGATTCTTTGTCCGAGTATGACAGATGAAACTGAGATAATTTTTAAAACCAAAGACAAAAATTAGAAAATTTCAAGTTAAGTAACTGTAGAGATGTAAAAAGAAACATTCATTATATAAAGATGGATTAGCAGCATGTACAAGGTATTACAGCAAATAACACTCATTGCTCCTAAAAGCATTAATTTAGTTGATGGCATTTTTTGACTAATCATTGAAGCAAGACAAAATTAAAATTATTTCTGATTTAGTATAGATGTAATGCTCAATGCTCCCAGAAGTATTAAGAGACACTCATCAAGGGCAGGATCAAGAGCCAGCACAATCAAATTTAATTACCAGTCCTTTGAAAAGTAGTTAACCTGCTTCCATTATACCAAACATTAAACAATGAATATAAGCTAGAGATGACTTTAACTGAAAGAAAATATGCTGCTAGCAATACCAGAAAAGATAGATGAACTTCTTCTCAGATTTCTGGCATTTTCCCTTTTGCTGTCTGTCACTGGAGAGTGGCTGTTCTCTTCATGGATGCGTTAGGATGTGGTTTTACCTCAGCCTAGCTAGGAACATGGAAGAGCTGGGTATCCTATATGGCAGAATCTCAATCTCAACACCTCCTGCATGAAACTGTCACTGATGGAAATGGCAAAGACAAACATAGCTCTGCCGAGAGGTTACAAATACTGAAAGAGATGCACAGTGTAGCCCAAATCTGCTGTACTTCTAAGTCCTCTGCAACACATCACAGCCAGCACTGTTGCTGCAGCTTCTTGAAACGGGCAGATCCAGAAGTCTTTGGTATCACTAGCATTTATGTCTACAGAAAGGCTTAAGAATTAGTCACTATAGTAACATGATTTTTTTTTCCCCTAAATGAAAGTAGTAAAGCCAAGGGAGCAGAAAAAAATACAGAGATAGGAACTCATTTTCACTTCCATAGAGAAGGTATCACTCTACCTTCCTCACGATATCATGGTCTTACAATAGAAGATAGTGGTTCACATTTTAGCCTGAGCTTCTCAGATCACCTTTCATTTTTAACTAGCAAGAATGCGCTCCTGTTGCTAACATCTAAATTGATTTTAATCTTCTTTCCCACTGCCACGCAATGCCTGCATACAGCTGGTGCACGCAGGCAAGGAATGGCACAGTCTGACCTGAAGCAGTTAGGTTAGCACAGTACTATGTGTGTTTGTGTTACTCGGGGCAACAACCTCTAATATGGGGAGGGATAATGATAACGCACTGAACTTCAGAAGTGTCAGGTTAACAATATTTTCAGTTACAAGTCACAGTGCTGATACTTTAACACTTTTGTATTTGTTAAATTTGATACAAACTTAAAAAGAAGCCTGCAGGCTGTGTGGTTTACACCAGCTGCTGTATTCATGAGAATAAAACTCAAAAGCTTGCTGTCTTTTTAGTCCTCAAATGAGTATTTGCTTTAGTTGACAGATAAGATGGATGTGTATCCACTTGCATGTACTGACTTTATCCCATAAACTGAAAGCCAACAGTAACTTAACATCACAAAACACGCCAATTAATTTATAAAATATTGCCCTAGCGGATTAGCAAAAAGACATGGAACAACATGAGATGTCACTTTGTCAGTAACACCGTGTAAATTCAAAGAACATAAACACATCACACATTGCTTCCCATTACCTAGCTTCACTACTTCTAATATGCTATTCGAAGTGCTTGGGTAACATTCTGTGGTGGCTTTCAAATATCAGCATCATTACATCATTTGTCAAGATGTTTTGGAAGTCTTTTAGTGACATCAGACCAGTGACTGGAAAAGCCTTCTGATTTACCATTATAGTCACCACGTACATGCACATATTTTGTGACATAATACCAAAATGAAATTAATTTTTAAGTTATTTCCCTGCTCTCTACTCCAAGATGTAATAAAGACTGTAGTGTGAAATTCAAGGAAGATGTCAACTGCTTTGAATCATCTACTTGTCTTCACAACTGTTCTTGTTTTTAGTGAATGAAAATTGTTCACAGAATAACCTCTGCAAAACAAAGAAATCACAACCTGCTTATATCACATTAGCATGGAGCTATAGAAGATAAAGCTATGAGTCCAAAAGAAGTAATGGTTTTGTGGGCATTTCAAACTCCAAAACATAGAATGCTTCCTCTTGGCTGAGACATGCTGTGGCACCTCCTGAGGAAGCTGGTGTGTCTGCATGGAGACAGGATGGAAGAGACTTGCTTTGGTTGTACCAAGCTGCATGGGGACTAACTTCATTAAAATTATGAAGATTTTTACTATTATTTATTTATTTATTAAAAGTAAAATCAATGTCACAGAACTAAAAGCAACTGCCTTGAGAATATATGATGTTGAACATAATTGGTATCTTAGTGTTATTCAAGACAATTACATCTTTCTCATTGAACATTTCTATACCAGCTGGACTTTGATTTGGGGGTATCTATCAACCTTAGACCTTCCTTCTATGCAGCTTTTCTATACTTCTTGCCTCCTACTTAGTCAGCCCTGGCTTCCCACCGTCAGCTTGCCTGACTGGGTGCTCATGCCACAGTCAAATTCCTTCATAGCCAAACAGAAGTGGTAGCAGTTTGCATTTAGGGGACAACTGACAAATGCTGACAGGCAACTCAAAATGCATCTTAAGCACACAGAAACTATTTTTTCCTCCACATAAGAATACACAGCCCTATAGAGATTTAAGCTGCTAGTTCAATTTACACCTTTTTTTTTTTTTTTAAACTGAAGGGATTTTTCTTCTAATATAATAAATACTGTCTCATTTTAAAAATTAATTAAAATATCTTTAACATTTAGAGGTGTCTTTTTATTTTTATTTGTTATGATGCTGTTTGCAACCTGATTTACTCCTGATAAAAAGCAGTAACTACTAGCCGTATCTTTCTATCATGAAAATCCACACGAGATCAGAGACTAAGTTATTCAAATGCTACAAAATCAGTCACTTGACTAAGCTATTTCAGAAATGAAAGTTAAGTTTATCTTACTTCTTTTGAAGGATTCATTGGTAGAGTAAAGATTGTTTTCCAATATGACCAGACGAACAGCATGAAAAATATGTGGTAAGCGACCAGGCACACAACTAAAATCAAAAAGGAACAGAATTAATACCAACAGACCAGTCATATTTTAGTACTTGCAGACAAATATGATACATATCACAGGTATTTGCTCTAACAGATGTAAATACAGAAGCTCTGCAAAAGCTCTGCAAACAGAAATACTGCACTGCAACTTTACGGTGAGACAAATACAGACTGCATGGGGAAAGCCATTATGCAGGCTACACATATTTCAGAAGTTTAAGGGGAACTGTTAACAGCCTAGTGCCGAACAAGCACTCACTCTTAACACATTGGTTAAGTCTTACTTAATTGGCTTCTCTTTCATAAACCACATGGTAATTATAGATACCTAAACAAGAGGTGTTATAATATCTAAACAACTAGAGTGAGAGGAGACTTAGTGTGCATAAGATACTTGAATAGTAACCAAAACTAGTCAACATGTTTTGATAGATTTTTAAGATTGAGTTTTTTTAGAAACAGCTGTGCTGCCCTCCAGGTTTTTTAAATTAAAGTGCTCACTACTTTATATTCTTCACAGCAAGAGGTATATTCAGGGATTTACTTAAAAAAAAAAGAAAGAAAACCCACAGAAGCCAGGCAACATTTACCATGCTGGTCTGTTTTACAAGAACAGAGAATGTAACATCCACTCAAAGAGCCTGCCATGAACCAATATGTGTTTCTGTTCAAAAGCTCTCACTGTACGTACCAAACATTCTGCACATTACTACAGGAAGTCACCAACTATGCCATCAATTCGCTACAGTGAATGCTAAATCCAAAACTTGTGTTCTCTGATTTACTTGCCCTAGTATGCAAGGAAGAATATTTTCTTCAGTTCTTCTTCCTTGGTACAGAACTGGCAAATAAAGGTCAGTCAGGACTACAGCGGTGCAAAATATTTCCCTGTTGTACAGGTGAACTCAGATTATACTGAGCACAAGGTTACATGGATTCTACAGCTATCACATATTCTTTATGCAGCTGCTGTAAACTCATAAGACCATCAAAAGGCATTGTAAAGGGAAACCTGTGCACTTCCACTACACAGTCTGTCTCCAAATAGCCTACATATATATATGGCTATTCAGTATTAGAGAATTTTCCATAATGCATATGTGATGCTGTACATAACTGAAGGAAAAGAAGTGCTGAATGTTCTTGTTTTTTGTAGTTTTGCCTCCAGAGTAACTCTTGAATATATGTTTCTGGTACCAGTGTTTTTATTCAAAAGAAGTGGCAACATGGTAAATATTTATTCTCATTTGCCAGACAGTTACAAAAATAAGAAACAAAAGCCAACATAATCTGAAGAGCAACACTGCACAGTGCCATATGTCCTATTTATAAAAAGAAAAAGAATCTCATCAGCGTAAGTCAGGAATAAATCTGGAACCCAGAACAACCACAACATCCCAGATTACACTAAATAACCATTTCACTATTGTACAAGCATCTGTCAGAAACAGCCCATGTTTTTAGCAGAACATTTTTTTATCAATTCTAAAAAAACCCTGATTCTCTCAAAGTCAGCATTATTTAAAACAGTATATTCATGGTATAAAATGAGGGCAATGCAGGGCATTCCATCAGTTTGGTACACCATACATTTTACTAATCTTCATCTGTAATTTATTGTTGCAAGAATGGTAACTGCGATTAGTATCTTTTTCATACATAGGAAGAAAAAATAACCTAAAGACATTATTTCCTTTAATGTCTGCACAGTTCTCCAGTATGGCCGAGATCCTGATCCATCATTTTTCCCAGTTTACCCAGCAACCATTTTCCAACGCTGCAATGGAGCCTCGTCTAACCCACTGCTACTACAGCATTCAGGCAGAAATAGTTCCATTTTATACTCTTCCTTTAAAAAAGACCGAACAAACAAAGGGAAAAGTGTACCCCTCACATGAAAATAATGCACTTAGAAATAGCTAATGTTGCCTGGAAGGTTACAACATTATAATACAGAGCAATCCACACCTACCCAGCTCTCACTTCAGAAAAGACCACAGGCCAGGTGATATTTTTCCCAAGATTCTGAGTAGCTAAAAATAAGGAAATTTAATGTTTTCCAATGTCTTTTTCTGATAATTCTAACTTGCTTTGCAGGCAATGCCTAACACCACATGGGCCTTTGATTTTTTTGGTAAGGAGCAGCAAGAAGCTGCAGCTGTCTCAAAGTCTGCAGGTGCTGAAGTTTGTGGGTATGCCTCATAAACTACACATGGAGAAGATGACTGTATAGAAAAAGAGTTTTTCAAGGAAATATTTTTTTTTATTAGCAAAAGCCTGTACTAAGTGAGGGAGTCTCAAATGACTTAGCCTGCTGAAACTACACAAGTGTAAGCAGCACCCCATGTGCCTCATAACCCCAATTCCCCTCCTCTACAAGCTCTATAGCCCCACACCTTGCACTTCCAAGTTGCAATATAGATTTAAAATAGCACCTGGAAAAGCAGTTTTAATGACTCTGGGTAGGAGCTCCAGTGATAGCTAATCAGGCAGTGCTATTAATTTCTAGAAGGGTTACATATCTTAAGGGTTCTGTTAATTCAAAGATACTGGCTCAAGTGAAACTGAAGAAAAAAAATTCACCTCTCAGTTATGTTATGTTGTACCCTGCACAAACATTGCTCATTTTCAGGAGCCTTCATTTTACATGTGCTTACCCTGTTGTGAATAAAAAAAAAAAAAAGTTGTTCAAAACAGAATATGACAGTTATTTTAGTTGCTTCCTCAGAAAACCAGTAAGAAGAATAAGAAATTCTTTTTCTCATCTCTATTTTGAACGGCAAAAGCAGTAACAAGATAACAAAGGGAGCTGAGAAACATAAAAAAACCCACTCATTTAAAGCTGACTAGATGTGCATCTCAATGTATTGAGAAACTACTATATTATTCTGATATATGAATTCTACTTGTAAACAGCTAACAAAAATCTTACCTTTTTCTCCAATGTTTGTCATTGTTACTGAAAAATGAGAAAAAGAGTAAAAATTATGTTTAAATAGCAAATGACATAAACTTGTTTTTCAACTGAAAAGGAAAGAATCATCATCAAATGATACAAGCTTAAGACCATGTACTATCACACTTCTACAGGGCAGTTATATATACACATTCATCACAAATACAGGTAAAGAGCTAATACCAAATTTAATTACTTACAAGGTTTCCTGTCTTCTACTCACAGGCTTTGTTCCATGGCACCTCCTTTTATCTAGAGCTGCTTAAGTTTAGCCCAAGAGAAGCCATCTCTGAAGAACAGTTATTTCCTTAGTTGTTGTTCTTCTAGTTATTTTTTATGGTCTTTGTAATATTCATTATTTATATAAGTTCTGTTTTTGAGGTTGAGGCTTCAGACTCCAGAACTGGTTTTGTCAGTGATACCTCAGATCTCCAAGGCACAAAAATCAAAATAGACCGTAATAGACCACAAGCAGAATGTTACCCCCAGCTTTGGGCCCACCAAAACAACCAAGCTGCAAGTCCAGGGAAGAGTACCCTGGCTGGTAGGACTGGATGATCACTTGTCCTCTGAGCAGACGATGCATGATCAGCACTTGTTCAGCATCAGGTAGGTGTGGCTCTGGGAGGACCCAACCCTCCCACCAGGACCTCAAGGGATGCATCGACAAGATAAGCAGGGCTAATGCAATAGTGTTTGGTCAAAGACAAGAAATACTCGCCATAAATTAAAATGAAAGGATCAGATTTGATGCAAGGAAAAACTTTTGAGAAAGTTAACCGGTGAAGCAAGTTGGCCAGGGTTGCACCATTGCAGTCTCCACCTTTGGAGACTGGATACAAGCTTGAACAACCTGGCTTGATCTCACATATAACCCTGCTTTGATAAGGGGTTTGGACTAGATGGGCTAAATTATTCCAGGTCTATTAAAATGGATATTTGACTATAATTCTACTAAAACAAGCACCTACTGAACCTGAGTGAAAACAGTAAAGACGCTACAAAAGTTGTGAATTATAAGGAAAACTCTAGTTTGCCCACAACCTACTGACTTAGCTAATTGACAGCACAGCTTGATAAACTAGATATCAACCCAGATAACTGCTAGAAAGAAGCTGAGGGAACCTACACGCATGTCTCTAAGAAGCAGAAATGCTGCAGGGTGAGAATATACAAAAACTACCAAAACTTTAAGTAAATAATCGACCACAAGAAGGAACTGAAAGACATCTTTAGAGCTAATACATTAATTTAAGAGCACTGGAGCTGTCAAATTAGGGCAGAAAGTCAGTTCACAAATGTTGATTTCACTTGGTGAGGATTCTGCATACCTTTATTACCATACCATCACAGTCTGTAATGGAAATTTTGCTAGTCTCTTAAGAACAACTACTCTTTGTAACAGAAAAAGCCTTAGGCAGACATACAGCAGAAGCACTAATTTCAAACTAACAGTAATTCAACCAACCTCCGTATTATTTTTCCTCCTAACAAGGGAATGGCTTAGAGCACAGTTGAGAGCACTTGTCACCACCCTTTTCCCCATTAGGTAATAGATTTTATCCAAAGTTAAGTTGTTGATTCAGTGTTCAGAAAATATGTCTCAAACATCAGACAAACATATTCTCTTCATCCACACATCCTCACACCTAAAATAGCACAGCTGACAGCAACCAATTACAATTATTGATTAAGGACAGAGAGACTTTGAATGCTGATGGTCCATCTGCCCACAATAAAAGCTCTCTGCATGTATGCAAGTAAGGGACCAACTCATCTGACAAATTCAAATTTAGTAATTTCTTTCTCACTGCAAGCCTACAGCTTTTCAAAATTTCTGTACACCTCCCAGATTAAACTTCAGAGTCTTGCATCTGTTTAGTGGAACATCTTTTCAGCTTCTGCAATATCTAGCTTGGAAGCCAAATACTCTTGACAGCAGCTGCAGACTATGAAGGCTAGAACGTTAAGTGCCCACAAGTAACAGAACCAGCTTTTTGGACACATCTCATCACTGTACTCTCTCTTACCCACTGGTAAGGCTCAGAGCTATTCTATACATTCCTGAGTTGCCCCCACTGAGCAAGATTGAAGTAGAAGGATCAACTCTGGAGAGCAGCCACCATCTTCTAGTGCACCACTCTTTATCTCCACGAACATCGCAATGGCTGTTTACAAGGACTCTGACTGAACTGTTAGGCAAACATCCCCTCTGACAGTGATGCAGAGGAATATGCAAAATATCCATCAACCTGCAAGTATTCACAGAACAAACTATTACTCTTCTGCTTGTACCTTTTTTAAATCACCCGTGAGAAAGGCTCCCTGAAGGAAGCATAAAGCTGTGGGAAAGTAATGAACAGGTATCTGCAGTAACACAGGATCAGGGATGAAATAAGTTTTGCTACAACTCTTTTCCCCCAGATATGGGGGAATTAACCATGAGAAAAATGAACAGCCCCCTACAAGTCAAACTTCTTTTTAAATCTCTTGTGAAAAACTATTTTTGTAGGATGACTGCAATACAAAATCTTCATAGGCTAACTACAAGATGTTTACAATTATAAAAATCATGCTATTTAAGTGCAAGGAACAATTGTTTCCTAACAAGAAAAAACTGACTGATTTTTAATTTGAACAAAGAAATATTTGCTATTTTCCCCACCTTCTAAATAGCACCCTTCATGTATTTATTAAAAATTCATTCTTCATTTTTTTTCAGTAGCTATAGTGATCTGGCTTTGCAATATTATTCAACAGTATTTGATTATATAGTCTTTTGTGAATCATTTATATTACGTTTTCTGGTGGTTTCCTCATCTCTCTTCCTAGGGGTTATATTCACTGCTGGTAATGCACAAAAAAGTAGGTCAGACCATGTATGGTCATTAATAAATATGAGCTTAACTGCTGCACATTCACTTAGTGGTAGTCAAATAGCATGGAAATAATAAGCGTAGAAAGTACTTACATCGGCAATGACCAAAAATAAGCACCAAGGACACGCCAAGCCCAATTGTGAAGCAATTTTTACAATTTCGGAGGAAGCAGAATAAAATCCTTTGAAATAGAAGTGGTATGGCAGTTTCCATATTTTCAGAGCCAGAGGTAATTGTAAACCCATGACCTGTCTTCAAGTAGTCAGTAAAAAGTTACAGCTCTGCTCATCTGCGATACTGCAGGGCCAGCCTCATTAGCAATTAGCCTTCCGCTGCTACACTGCCAGGATGCCATTTACGGTTCAGTACCAGCAGACTATCACATAATTAGAGCCTCTCTGTTTCATTACACAGCCCACAGACGGTACTCATCAGCATCAGGGAGCAGGCTGGGATACACGTGGGATGTTGGCCAAAGTAGATGCCAACTTCTAGCGCCAGAAGCCCTTTTTCTTGCATGCTGTCCACCAAGACACATCACACTCAGTAGTCTACACTGCCCAATAAGTTGTCTGTGCTTGCAAAAAAAGTAACAGTGGACTGAAGACAGAATGTTATGTTACAGAATATAGGTGGGAGGAAAAAAAAGAAAAAAAAATCAGGATGGAAAGAACACAGAAGAGCCTGGAGAATTAATCCCGTTAGCTGAGAGGTTTTCAAGTTATCTCAAAACTGCCTTGTATAGCTCTTTTATCACAGGACCATAGTCTGGTTGGGGTTGGAGCAGATCTCAGAGACCCTCTCCTTCAGCCAGAACATACAGAGCAGGGTGTCCAGGCCCATATCCAAGGGGCTTTGGATGATTTCCTAAGTGGAGACTCCACAGCCTCTGGGCAGTCTGTGCCAGTGCTCTGGCACCCTCACAATAAAGATTTTTTTTTTTTTTTAAACCAAATTAGCTTGCTATGAAGAGGATTCCACATTGCTGGGCACAGAGACCGGCTGATATGTTTTGTCACAGCATAGCCTTAGTGAGCTTGCTTTCACAGGACTGAAAATACCCTCAGAGAACTTCAGCCTCAGGACTTCAGACACAGAGCAGTCTGGGATGAGGTGGAAAATGACCAGCAAAAAACAGCTCTGACTAAGTGAAGCAGATCCAGTCACACAACAGCAAGACAGCTTTACAAAGGCTGCTAGACTCTACAAATTGTTTGTAAAAGTTAACCCATGCATGCTCCTTTGGCTCTGCCAAGTTACTTTGCATTGGGTCAGGTCTTAACATGACATTAGAACTAGACTTCCCATTTCTTGAAACACAGCTCATCTTCTCTAGATTTTTTTTATTCTCCCTCATGGAAAAAATTAAGTAAGTATCCATCTCCAGGTAGTTACACACAGAGGAAGGCATCTTACTAGCACAAAACACCAAAGTAAGGGAAAATTAATATTACTAAAAATTGCATCGGTTTTCAGCATTAAATCTACCCTGATTTCTAAACCCCAAATCAAAGTTCCTGAGCAGTGAATGTAATGGATTAATTTTTTTATTTTTTTTTTTAAATGGGAGAAAGCAATGATTTTAAATTTTTAAATTTAAAATCTTGCTTCCACATCTGTTGTGGAAGCATCTATAAAATATTTAAAACTTTGGAATGGGAATATTGGATAGATTTAAATCTGAGACTCCACAGCCACACCTAGGAAGAGGTTTTTCTACCATCCTACCAAACTTTTATACAATTTAACGTCCTGGACTTGATTCACAAATCTGAGTATGTGTTTTATCTTTATAGCACATTTGAAGCAGTAAATACTGATCTATAGATGTTTAACTCTCCATACACATAAAAATGTTTTATTGTTGTGACAAATATTCTATCCTTGTCTGGAAAAAACTAAAAATAAAAAATCAGTGCCAGTAATACAAACTACCACTCTTCTAGACAGAGCAGTGAACTGCATTGATGCAGAATGACAAGGGGGAAGAACTCAGCCACCAGTCTTCTGGGAGATTTAAGGTCAGCTTAAGCAGTCCTTAGTAATCTGCACATTTGGATTTGGCAGTATTTGTGAATGTGTTGGTAGATTCATTTTAACCCCTAGCACTGTGTCCATTAAGATACATCAATGTCTTCTACTCAGCAGGCAGCTGCTGACAGTCTTTTAGATAGGATCAACAAAGTACTGCTTGCAAACTGAGCATGTCCCAGAGAAGACTTCATCTTTCACCTCTATAGACTTCTTATTTACTTTCTAAGCCACAAAGAATACCTGAAGACTACTCCTAAAGAATTAGTGTGGTCAGATTTTTTACAGCAGAGAAAGAATACATACCAGTGAATACATCTGTACAAGGTGCTATGTGTCAAGCATCATTACATCTTTAACCGATAATTATATCTTTATCACAGATCTAAGATTTTCAATTTATAGCCACAGTTTAACCTTCAAGGCTCAAAAACTAGAGGTAATATAGCAGGCACTACACATGATGAAATATCAGTCTTAACTAACATAGACTTTAACTCAATTTCAGAAGTGGAATTTTTTTTTTTCTTTTTAAATTCTGAGAGAAATCAAAGTAAAGATGAGAAACACACGGGAACTGTGCTGGCTAAAATCCAGAAGCCAATTTTGCTTCAGCTGTGAGTTTTTAAACTTTCCTAAAAGTAACCAAAGATCTCAGAAGAGAAAAAAAAAAAAAAAAAGTGGTGTTTGCAAAACACACTATAAACATATAATATTCTTTGACTAAAATCCTCCGCTACCTTAGCAGCAAGCGTTCAGATAGGGAATTTGTCAACACTCAACCACATTACAACTTCTGTGTATTTCTATAGCAAAGTGTAAGCAGTAGATGATTGCAAGACATGAGTAGTAAGTACCACAAATCCTTTGATCTGTTTGGAGAACATATGGAGCAAAGAGCTCAAATCTAGTTGACTAAGTCTTGGGCCCCCACTTTTTTCCTTTCTTTCTGCTGCTTCTGATCTCCTGATGGCACTGTGCCATGCCTCTAGAGCACACATTAATTCTGCCTCTAAATTGTGAAAATTAAGCTTTTTATCCCTCCATAATTCCATTCCACTGACATTGCATCCAGTCAGAAACCTCCATTCAGTGCTAACCAGCCCGGTCCTCCATCCATTTTATGACCACTGACATCTTTAGCAGCAGGGTGCTGTATCATGTTTTGCTGTTCTGTACTGCAGGTGGTGGTAGGCAGAGCATAGTTTAATATTCAGATCCAAAATACCAGGTTGCAGTTTATGAGCTCTCCTGGTTGGATTGCTTCCTCTCCCTTCAACTTTGCTGAAGTCACTTACACTTTCCCAAATCAGCCAAACCATTAGCCAGGTGGAAATATTTTTTTCCCTCTCCCTTCACTGAAGTCATTAGAAAAAAAGAAAAGTGTATTGCTCATTTCTATGCTTTGTGGCATGTTGGTTTACCTCCTTTAAAATTACAAATTCAGGCTGTATTTCAAGACGAGATTCCTTGACCAAGAGCGTTATCCTTCAGATTAAAATCAATATCATGTAATAATGGATCAAAGCTGAATACATGAAACCAACATGTACTCAACTGGACAACCATTCCATCAGCACAGTTGCTGTGACAGATGGTTTTTGGTGACAGTATCACTGTTTTTGGTGACAATATTTCACATTTTCTTTCTTATGCATAACTTCAAATCACAACTTGTAGGGGAAAAAAAAAAAGACTCTATATCCAACATCTATATCAGGAGCATTTCTGACAAGCAACTGTCAGAAGCAGAATAACTACAGGTTCTACCTTACCCTGAGCACAGAGTGGATAACTGCCCAAAGCCCCTTGTAGTTCGACTAATGGGAGTTAGAGATGCACCACAGGAAGAAGACATGAAAAAAATTATTTTCTTTGCATATGCAGAATTTACTGGATTCAAAATGCATTTTCTGAGCATGGACATATGGATGAAGAGGATGGGGGAAGGTTCAAATTGTGGTTCATGCTGTTGTTCCAGGTAACTTGGTTGAAATTTCACTGGCTTCACTATCAAAATTGAATGTACTAA
The DNA here is from genome assembly GCF_987193195.1 of Phasianus colchicus. Lineage (NCBI taxonomy): Eukaryota > Metazoa > Chordata > Aves > Galliformes > Phasianidae > Phasianus > Phasianus colchicus. The sequence continues at coordinate 44,657,212 of NC_143439.1, forward strand.
TTGTACACAGCCTGTAATTTCTCTTTTTTAAAGCGCATCAGTCTTTATGTAATTTTCAAAGTTTTACAAACAGAGAAGATAAAAGCAATGAAAAGAGATACATTTAAAAATCTCGTTCATTTTATACTTATGCATGCCCAGATATACACAGACAAATGGCAGGAGTTAGAAAATGGTGAGATTTCACCACGTACTTCATAAAATCACAGAATTGCTCAGGTTGGAAAAGACCTTAAAGATCATGGAGTCCAACCACAACCTAACCATACCACCCTAACTCTAACAACCCTCTGCTAAATCATGTCCCTGAGCACCACATCCAAACCGTTTTTAAACACATCCAGGGATGGTGCTCAACCACCTCCCTGGGGAGCCTATTCCAGTGCTTAACAACCCTTTCTGTAAAGAAGGTTTTCCTGATATCCAACCTAAACTTACCCTGGTGCAGCTTAAGGCCATTTCTCCTTGTCCTGTCACTTGTCACCAGCGAGAAGAGACCAGCACCGCTCTTGCTGTAAGCACCTTTCCAATATTGGAAAAGAGCAGTAAGGTCTCCCCTCAGCCTCCTTTTCCCCATACTGAAAAGCCCTAGTTCCTTCAGTCACTCCTTGTAGGGAATATTCTCCAAGCAATATTGGATTATAGTATATTATAACCAAGCATCATTTTGCATTCACATCATCTCTAGGTGTGAGAATCTGGGGTCACAAGGAAAATTTTAATGGAAGAAATTAATTTGAGAAGTTGTGATATCTCACACAAAACTTCATCTGATTTAACCAAAGACTACAAATTAATCAGAGGCAATAAGCTCAAGAAATCCTGGATTAAAACCTACCCTCTACAGCATGCAGCCTTTTCCAGTACATAGACAGGATTGGTTTTAAGCTATTGAAAGTCTGTAAGTATTTTCTCACTCCTAAAAATAAGCAGTCATTTCAACACTCATTTCTCATTTCTTTCTTCAGAGCTGCATACTACTGGATGCATGCTTCCACCAACCTGAAAAATAATATTACCCTTCATATCTGTATGCAATGCCATGATTCATCGTGTTGACATGGCCTTTCAGCTGAGACACTTGCCTTTTTTTCTGCTGATTCCGAAAATGGCATTGATGGTCTGGAAAATGTAACATTCATCTCCAGCACTCACACACAGATACACCTCACTCCTTCATGGAGAAATTGCTCAGAGATATCAACTGACCGTTACATTAAAACAAATAAAAAAAAAAAAAAAAAGCCCATTTTATTTAAGTGTACTGCTGATCCTAGAAACAGGTCTATCTACACCACCCAGGAAAAATTAGAGACTGTAGAGACTGCTGTAAAGAATAAAGTTTCCAGTACAATGTATGTTTCCTTCCACACATCACATCAGTCCAGCCCTTCAGTGATGACTTCACATCCTGCCCCAGAGTGACACAGAGACACAACAAGCAGCAGTATTGTCCTTCAGGTCTGTAAGGAATAGCATTCATCACAGACTAAGTTACTAAGATTGTTTGAAAATAAACTTATTTGTGTTTGACCCACTTTCAGCTTTGCAACTATTAAAAACAGACTCAGCTGTGCATGTAATTCTTGTACTCCATAGCTAGCAGGAGAGGATAAACATTTGCTAGTGTTCAAGGGCTTCCTCCTTTATCTTAAAGGTAAAATCACAGTAATATAACAGGTCAAAGTTCTCAATTCCCTTCTTCCCCCTCATAATTTCTAAACCTATATCATTACTCTCCACTCCTGTCCCCTCTACCCACTTCTGAAACATTACTCAATGCTGTAACTATAATCCCTACCAGTCTTAATGATGAAAGGAAACATCTTATGAACTATTTTTTTTTTTCCTTTTAAAATGTAGATGTTTTCCTTCAACACAGAGAAAACTGCAAAAACATCCAAACCACTCATTGAAAATCTCATCACTAAAAGCTCAAATAAACCATTCACATGTGCAGTGATGCTTACTGAGATCTGCTGCACAATGGCTGATGCGGTCTACCGTACATTGTCTCGTTGTTTGCAGCAGGGACAGCAAGTCACAATCAAATCAGCATTACACACATCCCTTGAGCTGGCAGCGCTGCAGGAGCAGAGGATGAGTAGAACAGACAGGCTGGCTTCAAAGGCCTGAAATGCTTACAGTCCTTTCCTGCTGCTGGCTTTCATTCTCAGAGCTGTTAGCTATTCCGTCTGTTGTTTACACTAAATATTCATTAGTGAGACAAGACACAAGTTTGTTTTGCCTTAACATGCCAAAAATGAGGAAAAACATCCAGATACGGATAAGAGATGGAATTAGTGCTAGTCGGGCAACTACTATGCTGAATTCCAATACTGGTAAGACAGAAGAAATGGGCAGGAAAGATTTAGAAAGAAAATTTAAAGAAATGCCTTTGCCCATAGAAAGGACTGCTGTACCTGCAGCTTTCATCCCTCTCCCTTCCTTCCCATCTGAAGCCTTTTGCTCTGCAGGGTTAAGGACTTACATACCATAGCTTACAATAAGCTTTAAGCCAACTCTACTGTCTAAGCATCAATGACAGCATGCACTGGGACAGATGTTAACTATAGGGTCACTGCCTCCTGACGCATCCAACCCTCCTGCTGCCACCTGGCAGCCCCTCAGCCACTTCCCACCATTTGCAGGACAACACTTCCTCACACTACAGAGGGCCCTTCACTCCTCTTGTCAGGATGCAGTACCCAAATCCCAGTCCTTAGCTGAAGAGCAGAACTTAAAACTAACAAAATTTTTTTGTAAATTCTGGAACAGGCTGCACAGGGAGGTGGTGGAATCACTGTCCCTGGAAGTGTTCAAGAAACATGGAGATGTGGCACTGAGGGATGTGATTAGTGCACATGGGATGATGGGCTGACAGCTGGACTGGATGATCTTATCGGTCTTTCCAAACTCAATGATTCTATGAAATTTGAATGTTGTTAGTGGGGGAAAAAAAGTTATGAGAAGCTCATCCCAATGCAGAAAGCACTGGTGCCTTTCACCCAAAGAGAGGTGTTAGGCCTAGAAAACATTAGTGGTGCAATGCCCCAGCTGTGCAGCCAAGCACCTGTACAACACGAGCCCTCTCATCACATTCTTAAAACAAACAAACAAAAAACAACAAATGTATATATCTCTCTCTATATATATACATATATCCCAAACTAGTTACCAGACTGCTGTGATTATAAACACAAACAGCTGAAGTCCAGCAAAGTTACACAGCCATACAAACGCACTGAGCTTGACCAGGGCACTCCCTGGCTGAGCAGACCAGCAGTCCCCGAACCTCACTTCCAACATCAGAGTGAAGGGGAAGCAACAGATGATTTGCGTTCTTTTGTGCCATGGAACATCTGCATGAAAATCGCGAAGCATCTAAATATCATGACACATCTAAAATTTAAAGATTGTTTCGTACAAGATGCACTCCAGCAGGAACTGAAGTCGGCTCAGGGAGCCAAGCTAGCTTAATGTGTAACAGATCCTCCTGGCTCGACTGCCCTAGCCCAACCAGCTCGCACCAGTGCGCGGTAACCAGCGTCCGAGCGGTCGCGGAGCCGCAGCCGGGTGACTCCTAAGGGCTCGGCAGCGGCTGGCGTCACGTCCTCGCCGGGAGCCGTGGCAGCTCCCGGAGAGCCGACCAGCGGCACGGAGAGCCCCGCCGCTCCAAACCTTCTGCCCGTACCGGGAACTCTCCGGTACCTCTCCGTGCCGGCTGGCAGGATTCTCTGCTCCTGCACGCAGCTGTGCAACGAGAGGGGAGCCCTAACTGCGCTCGTGCCGCCTGCACGAGCTGCAGCCCCTACCTCGGGCGTGGTGGCGGAGCGGACGAACAACGGGCAGCGTCCCCGGCCCCCGACCCGCCCGTCCCGTGCAGCCCGCTGCCTTCCCCTCCTCCCTTTCCCTCCCTGCCCGGCGACACTCACGCAGGCAAAGCTGGGTGACATAGGCGTAGTAGGACCAGCAGAGGATGCTGGAGATGAAGAGCACGGGCACCCAGTAGAGCAGCCGCTGGCAGCGCCGCCGCCGCACGCCGCCGCAGCCGCCCGCCGCCCCGGCTGCAGGCACGGAGGGCGCCGCCGCCGCCATCTTCCCGCACCGCATCCCGACCGCGCACTCCGCGACCCGCGGCCCGGCCGCACATCCCCTCCCCGCCCCGCCGAGTCCCTCCTTCCGCGCTCCTCCCCTTCGTGGGGCGGCCCTGCCCGCCCATCGCCGTCGCCACCGGGACGGGCTTGGGGCTCAGCCTTGGGTACTGCAAGGCTTGGGGGGGTGGTGGATCCCGTGGTTCTGTATGGTGCATCCACCATCTTTTTGCACCCAGGGCTGGTGATATTTAACCTCCCTTGAAAACGCTTTAAAAACATGTGGTCAAGCGTTGCCCGGTTTGCAGGCAGTGTTTCACAGTTAGCGAAAAACCTCAGCTGATCAGTAATGACTAGCAGGAGTTGCAGCAGGCGTTGCGAGGCTGCTGGAGCTCCGGCACCGCTCGGTGCTGGCACGGGATGCTTGGCGGAACGCAGCTGCTGACTCACCCTTCCCAAAGTTACGGGCATCGTCATCAAACAGCCGTGAGGTGTCCCAGGAAATCCAGACTGCCTTACGGGATGCACAGCCGAATCCTGGCTGGGTGTCAGAAATGCCGGGAAGGGCCCTGTCCCTGCATGCTGCTGGAAGCTCCCAGAGTGCTGGCAGTGAGTGTGGGGAGCTGTGGGCACAGGACGTGTCCACACTTGGAAAAAGACTCCATAATGTCCCGCGTGTGAGACCATTTCTGCAGCAAAGTAATGGCAATGCAGCTGCTGTTGACTAGAAACAGGATGCGAGACAGGAAAAAAAACCCCAACAACATGAAATATGACATAGATGTGCCACCAGGTTACAAAATATGAGGATGAGTTGTTGGCACGTTTATTATGTTCACAGAAAAAGGAGTTGGCCGTATAGCTGCAGTGTTTTTAATGCAATGCAAAACCACATGCCCTTGTCATTACAAGATTAGGCAAGGGAATTTCAGCTTGCCTCAGTGAACCAGGTAAATGAGCAATGCAGAATAACACACTGAGGGGAAAGTATAAAGCTATAAAATATGCCATGGCAGGAGATTACCTTCACCCATTAAAAAAGAAAGACTAATGAATGGCTCAGTGGAACCATATCATCAATGTACAGTTGCTATATCATAGAATCATAGACTCATGGAATTTATCAGGTTGGAAAAGACCTTAAAGATCATGGAGTCCAACCACAACCTAACCATACCACCCTAACTCTAACAACCCTCTGCTAAATCATGTCCCTGAGCACCACATCCAAACCGTTTTTAAACACATCCAGGGATGGTGCTCAACCACCTCCCTGGGGAGCCTATTCCAGTGCTTAACAACCCTTTCTGTAAAGAAGGTTTTTCTGATGTCCAACCTAAACTTACCCTGGTGCAGCTTAAGGCCATTTCTCCTTGTCCTGTCACTTGTCACCAGCGAGAAGAGACCAGCACCGCTCTTGCTGTAAGCACCTTTCCAATATTGGAAAAGAGCAGTAAGATCTCCCCTCAACCTCCTTTTCCCCAGACTGAACAACCCCAGATCCTTCAGTCTCTTCTCATAGGGAATATTCTCCAAGCCCTTCACAAGCCTTGTTGCCCTTCTTTGGACCTGCTCCTCAATGTCCTTTCTGTACTGAGGTGCCCAAAACTCAACTCGAGGTGAGCCCTCACCAATGCTGAGTACAGAGGCAGGATGATTTCCCTAGTCCTGCTCACCACACCATTCCTGATCCAAGCCAGGATGCCATTGGCCTTCTTGGCCACCTGGGCACACTGCTGGCTCATATTCAGCTGATTGTCCATCAGTACACCAAGGTCTCTTTCCATCAGTCAGCTTTCCAGTCACTCCTCCCCAAGCCTGTAGGGTTGCCTGGAGTTGTTGTGACCAAAATGCAGGACCTGACACTTGGCCCCATGCAGTTAACCTTGGCCCATCGATCCAGTCTATCCAGATCCCTCTGTAGTGCCCTTCTCCCCTCAGGCAGATCAACACTCCCTCCCAACTTGGTGTCATCTGCAAACTTACTGAGGGTGCACTCAATCCCCTCATCAAGATTGTTAATAAAGATGTTAAATAGAAGCAGCCCCAGTACCGAGCCCTGGGGGACACCGCTTGTGACCAGCCACCAGCTGGATTTAACTCCACTGACCACAACTCTTTGGGCCCAGCCATCCAGCCAGTGTTTCACCCAGCAAAGCGTGTGCCCATCCAAACTGTGGGCAGCCAGCTTCTCCATGGGAATGTTGTGGTGGACAGTGCCAAAGGCCTTATTGAAGGAGAAAGGAAAGGAAAAGAACAAAATTCTGTGCTGTGGAAAGACTGGAATGCAATGGTAAGAAAATATTCTGCCTTGTATGGAATTATGGTATGGAATTTACTTATAATAACTTTGAGAGTTTAATATAAATTAGAATGGGGCAATCTAAAACATGGTAAAACATGAAAGGGAAGGGAACAAATTAAATTAAAAAGTTAAAGACGTAGCAAGTTGTGCTGAAAAATGAAATGTGATATTCATACATATGGTATTTCATAAAACAAGAGGATAGGGACCAAACCAATGTGACATAGACAATAAAGCCACTTGGTTTTACTTAATGAATTTAATTTTAATTAATTATGCAAGTCATTGTCAAGACAAAATTTTTAATACAAGATTTAAAGGATTTGATTTGAGTACGCTTAATGAAAATATCCATAGTTATTCAAAGCAGATTTTAAAAGTGTGAAGAGTAAAATTACCACTGCCTGAAGGCATGCCCCGTGCTTTATTGGCAAAAGTTAGAAGAAGTGAAGGTAATTTAATTCATTGATGGCTTTTCACACACTTATTTGGAAATAAGTGACAGTAACCTCTCTTAGAAAAGGCACCTAGGGCATTGTGTATTTCCAGGGATATAGGGCTGGACCATGAGAAACTGTATGCATAAGGATGAGTAGGTCATTGTATCATACCTGGAGTCTATGGAAAGCTTTTTAGAGGTATCATAATTTTTAAAAATATTATGTGTTGTTATTTAAACAAAACCATATGCTGTATGTTCAACCTAATTAACGAATGTTTCAATACCCAATTGTTTGTCCCCTCATGCATTTTATGAAGAATACAGAAAAAAGGAACAGTACTGCCTTGTCTTCTGTTCCCTTAACACTCCCAAAGTGCACAGACAGCACCTGCCATGCTGATGTCCTTTTGCTGGCAAAACCACTTTTGTGACATTAAAATTCTCCCATACATTGTTTTAAAACGTTGCATATGATACAGGACATACAACAACACATGGCAGGGAAACATGCTAAGCAGTGAAGAATTTATAACCAAGTAATTCTTCAAAGACTTCAAATTAGATTGTAGAACTTCTGGTCAGAGGCTCTTTATTGCCCCTCCATGGAAGTGGGCATCTGTAGTCTGGCTTTCTGAATTTTTCATGGATAGTACCATTCTCCTCTCACTGCGTAGATTCCACGATAATTGAGATTTTTTTCTTTATTTAGTATACTAATAGCTGTTAATTCTTCTTAATGTGGCATACTCTTTACAAGAGCTCCAAAATCATGTTCGTTGTGGTTCAAAATTAGTCTGTTTAGTGAAACAAGCCAACTTCACTTCAATTTGGTCAGGACCAGATAAGCCTGCCTTGGCTGATGCTCATTGCCTTGCAGCATCTTTTGGTCAGAGTGCAGTAGAGGGTTCTCCCCTACTGCAGGGTAGGGATAACCTAAATTGTTAGGTCTTCATAGATAGGTTTCCTGACTGACAGCCTCTCCATAATTACTTGGGCCATGGTGTACTGCTGCTCACACAAATATGGACAGAAAACAAAGGCAATTGACTGTCTTGTCATGTTGGGAGCTAGACAGTGGGTGCCTGGGTTTGAAGAGGAGGCCTCAGTGTGTTTAGCTCTTTCCCTTAGCATCGCACTTTGGCAAGGTCCTTATCAGATGGTGATAATGAAACAGGCATTCTCATCTTCCACTGGCTCTGACAGGGAGCTTCCTGCTTTGGAAGCAGAGGGTGCTAATAGCACCGCTTTCCATAGGAAACCATCTTCATGTCTTCTGTAAAGGTCTAGTTTAAAAATATTCCTGAGCAAGTTGAAAGCACCACCTTGAGATAAAAGTCACACCACGGTTGTCATTGCTGATGAGTTTCTTTTTCATTACTGTCAGATCATGCTGCATTTCTACAATGCCTGTTGTGTACTGGTAGCTGTTAAGAGATTCTGGTGAACTTAAGAAGTGAGAAACTGAACTAGGAATTCTGATCTCAGCAAGTCATCCAGCTAGAGCAAACAGTAGGATAGGGTCTGTACACATCTAGTGAAATTACGTGGGCATCTTGAAAGTATTTTAACATGTGATAAACAGTTCCTGATAATCAATCCTGTGAAGTAATAGAACAAATTTGAAGGTAACATCAGGGAGGGAGAACGTTTCATGTGGTGGAGAGAAATGATCTGTAATGGATAATTTGGCATAAAGAGTCCCTTAAGAGCTCTGTTTTGTAACAGTTTGGAAGGTCATAAAATTTCAAACCAATAAGAATAAAAAAGTAAAATGAGCCATAAAAGAAAATAACCAGAACAACGATTATGTAAATGGACAGTGTTCTCCTTAATGTATATGTGGTTTAAATACCCGAATACTGCAGTGAGAGAGCATTTGTCAGGCTTACGTTGGGAATTACTTCAGCATCCATTCTGTTTCCTGAGGATTTAATATCCAGAGGTGGCCATAGACGTTCACATTTATAGCCCATTCATGAGTTATGACGAGTAGCTGGAAGCACAACATGTGTAAGAGGTATAAAATTCCACTGAACTCTTAAGACTACCATTAGAACAACTGAGTGTGGAAAAACAAGACTTCATATCGTGAGCTCATTTTAAATTGTCACAGATTTACTGAATGCTAGAATTATCTGCAAGCCACAAAGCATGATTCTTCCTACAATCTCATAATAACTTTCTGATTGTTTTAAGCACACTATTCTAGAAATATAACTTTTCATTTGGTCAGTTAAAAACTCCCAGACAAGGTATATGCAGAATGTTGTTAGTGTTGAATAAACACACTAACATGCTTTTAAATGAAGAAGTGTTTTTTTTTCTTCCAGCGAATCAAACCAGGAATTTATGGTTTATTGACTATTAACATCTTGTCTATGTAAGCAAGCTGATTCTCAGCTGAGACTGTTTCTCAGTCACCAGATGTCCCACATTTAGTAAAGCAACAAGAGGAGGAAGGAGAATAGGACAGGAGGGTAACTTTGCCTTCATACCAGTGCAATGCACAGACAGGCAGGTAGAAGCAGGAATCCACATTGACACAGGCACACAAGCGCTGCTAATTAGTAGATCTGCAAGGATGTTCTTTGACATTCATGAAAGGGAAAGTGCTGGTAGCTCCTCTCCAGAGTGCCTATGAGTGGTAGCACACTTACCACACATGGAAAAAGCAATCTTTCGGTAGCGTCTCCTTCATGAGAGACATCCTTAGCAAACGCATGTTGCATCCCAGCTGGAGTTGAGTACCATCTGCCTGTAGTTCATGGCTCCCAGCTATATGGAAAAGAGCCACTTGGTAGCCACTCCTATTTTAAACATTCTAGCCATAAGATGTAATTTTATTGAAGAACTGGCCCAAAGGTATTCAGTCTTGCTCTCCACTCACCCTAGCTAGGTACTTAATTTGCAGCTGTTTGGATATCCAAACCTGACTGCTGTTGTAAGCTTTTCATTTTTTCATACTCTCCACAGGAGAGGCAGGAAAGGCTCACTTAGCTCCTTTTCAAGTAATGAAATCCTTCCTAGTGATTTCTTGAATGCTGTTCCTGGACTGGTACAATACTGGTATTTGCAGAGTCTGTCGTAAGGGATGTTGTCCAAAGCTGCATTTAGGCTTATTATTTACCTAATCTTCTGTCACTTTCTGGCAGTAATTTTTTCATTGTGTTGCTTTTCCCCCAAACCTATTCATTTTGAAGTTTTCGTTGTCTACTGTTTTGCCTTTTTGCCACTTAAGGTGGGAAAAATAGAAAGAAGTTATACCATTTCTAACCAGCCGATGGGATTGTGCACAATGCAAAAACCATGCAAAAATTGAGCCCTGTGGAGTGCAATGCTCTTGAAGATCTCTTTGTAAGACAGCTTATCTCAGTGGCACCATGCATTGTGGACACTGTTGGTTTCTGCCCTTTGGCATCTAAGTAGAGAACCATCAGTTTGACAACTAAACATGTGTACGATACAGATACTTTTATTATTAAATCGGGGTTCTCCTGCAAGTTATTAAAACCTGTTTATACACAGGTAATGCCTTGACAGGGCCGAGAAGCTCCATGCCTTGTTCACACATCTATGTTTGAGCATTGTCCAGAAATTAATACTTGCTCACACTCCCACTTTCTATTGCCAGACTGCTGCACTGCAAAGCACTATATTTTTTTTTCTTCCCCCTTCCCAAGAGTCTGTGGTCCAGGTTTTGGCTATTTGTTCACTATCCTGATGAAATTATATAGAAAATGACAGCATTGGAGAACATAAAGGCTTCGATAGCCTCTCAGGGCGCTTGCCACAAACAGGGACTCCTGAATTCCTGTTCCTGCTCCTTGTGCCATGCTTTGTTGTGTGATTTTAAGTGCAGGAGTACACTCTATTCATAAGCGGTGCTGCCTCTGGCAAGAAGCATACTTTGCTAGTACCTACCACAGCATCACAAGTCTCTGAATCCAGACTACCATCATTCTGTTCTTCATTTCTGCTTCTGGCAAATACATTGGACCCATGGCAGCCCACATGCAGTACCATTTTTGCTGTCAGCAGCCTCTAGTGAACCCCTACACTCAGGGCTGCCTGGTTAACTAATTCAGCTAGCTTGCTGGTTTAAAACAGTTTGCAGTATTTCTGGATCTCATGCAATTCTCTACACGCACTTTTAGAAAGCGTATGTGACTAATTTAAGGCTCTGTATCTCATTGCAGATACTGAGATACTGATACCGTACCTGGAAGGTTGGTTTTATTGTTTTTCTTCTTTTACAGCACTGCAGTCAGCAATATTCTCTTTTGAATCAAGGTTGTAGCTTCTAAATTGGGGTTAGAGTGAGGTGGCTTCATTCTTTCAAAACAGAAATTACACCTCAGGCAAACCACCTAACACTGCTTAACAGTAAATCCAGTTATTAAAAAAGCATGGCTTATAGCTATAGCTGTTTAAAATGAAGGAGGATTATAAATCTGTAAATGAAGAATTTGCAACGGATGTTATGAAACAGGAGCTGGAACAGTTCCTGTGCAAGGATGTTCATTTCATTTATTTTTTAAATTAAAGTGGACATGTAAGTACATAACTCAGCTTTATGTGCTTCAAAAACAAAACAAAACAAAAAAACAAAACCCCAAACACCAAACCAGGAGTAATAGCTTATTTGCTTACATTTAATAGAAATATTTTACTAAAACTCAAATATGTTTAATATGCTGCTATTTCTATGCACGTTTACATATATATATAAGAGGTATTTTAAATTACAATTTTTAAGTGAGTACAATATTTTCTATGCAGCTCTTCTAGTTAACAATAATATTCATCTGTGGGAGGAATTTGTAAGTCAAGGTAGTGGTAAAGAATTAACATTACCCATTCAAGATTAACACACACCCCATGTATTTACTTATACTTTTGTGCATAAGAAGAACTTGATCTATACAAGGGCACCACCTGCTGACAGCTTCAGGCTGCCAAACAAAAGCTTTCATGGACTTTCAAATATACAGGAAAATACTGTACGTTCAGACATCACATACATTAGAAAACATTAGCTTTGGCTCAATTTTAAGGAGAGTTCAGACATGGTATTGCTACAGTTTTGCTTTAGGTTCATTTTTTGAATAGTCAAGATTTTGGTCTGATGTTTCTTCTTCTACAAGTATTAGTTTGAAACAGTTACTGGCAAAAGAACTCCAGACATGTCCCCAGAGCATGACAGATCATTCATTTGAGACTGTTTTGTAAACAAAGTGAACAACAACAACAAAAAAAGTGAAACATTCCTCTATCACTTTTAGGTGGAAAATAGAAGATCAAATAAGTATAGGAAAGCAGGCCATATGACGAACAATTAGTTTCAAGTGCATTTATTTTGAAATAAAATACATATATTCATATTCTACATTACATATATTATTATTATTAAATATGAAAAAAATATTCTTAAAAACTAATCTGACATTTTTCACATTCTATTTTATACTCTGTTGCTACAGTTAGGAAACATATAGAAAAATGACAAAATTGTCTCAAGCCAGCCAAAAAGACAAAATGCACTGTTGCCTACAGTAAGGAAGGAGACAAATGATGATGGTGCTACTGCCTATTCCAGCAGAAGGACCACGGGTGAGAGAGCAGTAATAACTGAAGAGGAATGAGGGGAACTCCTTCAATAACTCCCTATCCCTTCTTCCCATTTCTGTCCTTCATCACTGAAGTAGCAAACTGGGTTTTACTTACACTGACAAGAAGCAGTGAGACAGATCTGCGTACCAAGATGATACATTGAATACTAACGACTCCCTAAATCAAACACAGGGATTATATCTTATCCATGTTCTGCTGTATCAATTCAAGAACCCCTATACAAATATTTTCTGATTCTTGTAATATTGTCAGTAGTTTAAGGAGATCAGGGTGGAAATTTGGTATTTGTAGTGAAATGTAAATTAAAATAGCGTCCTTCAAAAGCTTTCTCAACTCACTTTTTCTTTAAAGCTACATTCAAAAAGACTAATTAGCACTTCTAATTAGCACATTTTTTGCTTTCTAGAGGGAAAGTTCTTAAAGAACATTCTGTTTTTTTTTTTTGTTTTGATTTTTAACAGATAATTGTTACAATTATTTCTGAACACACCTGTATTTACATAGATGCTATATATTCTTCTATTTGCATGTGATATAAGATGATATTTGAACAATGTGAACTAAACATAATTTCAGAAAGATTGCTTACAATCATTTGGAGTAATAAAAGATTTCACAAATTGTAGGGGTTGGAAGGATCCCTGGAGATCATCAAGTCTAACCCCCATGCTAAAGCAGGTTCCCTACAGTGTATTCAGTTTGAAATATTTCAAGGCATAGATCATTCTTGTGCAAATACAGATGTATTTAGCATCCAGCCCACCTTTTCAATAACAATATAAAAATTGTGTTCATGTTTCTTGAGCTCTAACACACAACATATACTAGTTACCTTGAAAGGGAGTAAGGAAAAAACACTGCTGCAGAGTAGCAAAGAAAAAAATTAAGAGGAAAACCCAAATGTAACAATATTTTTATGACTGTTTCAGTATTACCTACATACACAGCCTATGAAAGGTAAGGTGGCTACTGACTGCTTGTAGTCTCCATCACCTTAGTAAGGCCTAATTTATGTCTAGTATTTGATCTGAAATATTTAAATATTAATAAGTGTTGCTATGTGCTGCATGCACTCATATTTTGTTTTGCTTTTTAATTTGGCACAAACACGAGCTGTTTATTTTTCAGATGCTGCATTCCAGAGTAGTGAATTAGACAACTATAATTTCTGCTCAATGCCATGTCTTCATATAAAAGTGCACTATTCACAAGAAACGCAATTTTACCCTACCAGAAATATGTATGTGAATATACACATGGAAATAAGGTTTATAATAAATATTATAAAGTGTGTTACTTAACAGGAATTTGAATATTTTTACTTCCTTTCAACATACTATGCATAAGACATCTTAAAAATCAGTAAAATTTTTAAAGGATTAAATTAATAAAGATAATAAGACTTAGAAAAACTGAACATTATAGTTCATACAGTACCTCTCTTAGGTAAATACCTATCTTGCACATTAGAATCAATAATTTTACCATAACAGCTTTGTTAACTTCTAAGAGTAATTTGCACATTCAATTCATATGTAATTTGCAACATAAAACATTCTCATTCCCAATTTAGCACAAACATCTAGTAGTATTCTTCTGAAAGCAAATTCACAGTCTAAGTTGAAATAGGCAGTTTCTTTCCATTGCAGAAATGTTTGCTTAGTCAGGTGTAATACTTATTTTTGTTTTCCTTTATGTGAGAAACATACCTCAAAATAACAACAAATATTCAAAATGCATTCTTATGAAAAAGACTTGTGCCTGTCAGACTACGGCGTGTCATTTAAATGAAATACACACTGAAAAGTGGTTGTATGAATTCTACACTTTTAGTGGAAAAGCAGTCCTTTGTTTTCCACTGCAACTGAAAGATTCATGATCCACCCGGGTTAGCCTGTTCTTCAACCAGAGTTTATAGGAATAAATATAGTTCTAACCAGGGCACATAATCCTGCTTTCTCTATCTCAGCATATCTCGTCTCCGAAATTGTTTCCATAGATCTCTGAGATGTTCACTGGTTACAGTCATCACACAAGAGTAATATTCCTTCCAACCATACTTGGGACTCTCCTGTGAAAAGTGAAAAACATACAATTGGAAAAAGATATTTTTCACTAAATAATACATTAAATTTTATTCAAACTCATACAGACTTGCTATATGTTTTAGTATTTAAAATCATGGAAGATCAAATACTTCAGTGGCCCAGAAGTACTCAAAGTAAGGTCTATAAATCTACATGTAGGGTAAGTTTTAAAAATACATCCTCACCTCACAGCACACAATTAGCATTCAACAAAAAGCCTATTTATATCAAAAGCTTTAAGAGAGCTTCCTCTTCATTCAAGTATGTCCTACCCTATAGTTTTGTTTCTTCCTTCTCTGTGTTGACATTGCAGTAAGAAGTTCGCCTCTAGCACAAAATAAACAAAATAGAAAATTACTGATGTTCATGAAACTGAGGCATCATGAAAAGCCAAATAAAATCTAGGTAGATGATATGAATGCTTCTTTGCACTAGGTCACCTTAAATCCTAAACTGCATTGGAACACAGTAACATTAAGTGCTGTGGTCATAGACGCCTCATCCCTACAAGTGTTCAAGGCCAAGATGGGGCCTGTGGCAATCTAATCTACTGGAAGACATCTTTGCCCATGGCAGAGGGCTTGGCACTAGCTAAGCTTTAAGGTCATTCTGTGATTCTATGGATAACTGAACACTGAATTGAGAGAAATAATGGCCCACACCTGGCCTAGGAGTCTCACTAGGCTGTATGCTGTCTGTAAGAATCACCGTATCTCCTAATTTCTTCCATTATGCCACACTTTTTGGTAGCACATACACAAAGATGGAGGAGGATTAAATATTAGAACAAGAAACAGGATAAGGAAGGAATAGAAATTATGTACATCACTCCAAAGCAGCCCTCTTATTGTAGATAAATTAGAAGCATTCACAAATAATTTTATATTGTAATCCATCAGTATCTGGAGGCAAATGGTTACAGTGTCAAGGCGAGAGATTGTCTAATAGCTGGTTTTGGTTAAGCTGTGTGAAGTTGCTTAAATTACTGTGCCAACACAGCATATTAAAAGCAACTATTACAGAATGAAGCCTACATTCCATATATTCTTATTACTCATCTTGTATGATTAAAAACATAGAATATTATGCAGAAGTTGTATTCAGAAAGCAATCACACTATATAACAGACTTCAAATGAAATATTAGAAACAATACTTACAAGAATGTAATTTAGTTGAGATTTATGATCAATTTTATTAAAAATGCATAACTTGCAAAATGCATTGTGTTATTTAACAAAAACACATTCAGTTGATTAATTGCTGCTCTAAGATATGCATTTCCTTTTTATTTTATTAAACAAGTTCGGAGGAATACTTGTGAAAATCAGTAAAAGAAACGCTGAACCACATGAACTGTTCATTTACTTCTAAAGGTGTGCCTCATTATTGTATGTACTCCTGGTGTACTAAACCTATGAAGCAACACATTGCTCACATTCTCTGATATTTTCACACTCACTGGAACATTTTCCTACCACTGTCTCCAGATACATTCTTAAGGAACTAGTCACTTTTAGCATCAAAAGTCTGAGTTCTGTAACTTCCAGTTATATTTGTAAGATGAGTAAGGTGAGGCTATCACACATTTCCCTCTTCATCTATTTCAGAGATTAATTAAGTTTAAAAAAACCCAAAGAGGCTGTCACTTCTTTTTTCTGATAGACGCATTCAACCATTGCATATTAGAGAAGTATGGAAATGAAAAGCTTTCATATCACTTAACCATAAGACAAAGCAGAAGACAGAAGATAGCAGTTTACTGTTCAAATTCAAATGAGGTTCTAAATTCATGCTAAAGTCTTCCACATCTTTCTCAACATGAGATTTTCTTCCCCAGTAGTCCCCTTCCCAACCTTTTGTTTTTAACTATTATTACTGCCTAAAAAAACTTATTGAAGATTTAGAAAATCAACAGAATTAAGATTATCTAGCAAACAGTTCTTGTAATGCAAAAATCTTAAAATATTCAAGAATGTATTGGGATATACATTTCAATTTCTTTACAATTATGACAGAATACTTATCTTTCGTAATGTAAAAGTCAGCGAAATTGAAATTCATCTTAAATCTCTATTACAGTTACTGAACACACAAATAGTTTTGCAAATAGTAATTTTAAATATACAGGAATTCCTACTGAAGTTGGCTTCTTACATCCTGCTTTAGAAATTACTTCTGAAAGGGATCTGTTAAAAATGTCTTCATAGAATCATAGAATGGTTTGGGTTGGAAGGGATCTTTAAGATCATCTAGTTCCAACCCCCCTGCTACTGGCAGGGACACCTCCCACTAGATCAGGATGCTCCATCCAGCCTGGCCTTGAATGCCTTCATGGAGGGGCTGTCCACAACCTTGCTGGGCAACCTGTTCCAGCATCTCACCGCCCTCACAGTAATGAACTTCTTTCTAATATCTAGTTTAAACCTTTCCTCTTTCAGTTTGAAGCTTGTCCATTCCTACATGTCCTTACAAAAAGTCCCTCCTCAGCTTTTCTGCAGACCTCCTTCAGGTACTAGAAGACTGCTACAGGGTCCTCTTGGAGCCTTCTCTTTTCCAGTCTGAAGGACCTCAATTCTTTCAGCCTATCCCCAGTAGGAAAGGTGCTTGATAATCTTTTTCTCTTGGATAACCTTTTCTTAAAACTCTCAAAGCAGAGTTCTCTTCTCAATTGTTTGTCAGTTCTCTGCTAATGTGATTTCTATGTGATGTGATGCTATGTGATTTCTCCCTATAGGAGAGTAACTTCTGATCCCATGTCAGGTTCTGTGCCCTGCAGCAAGATCAGTGTAGAAAAACAAGCTTTGCAAGAATATTGTCAGCTGCTTGGATCACACCAAGCTTGTATAGTTGATCCCCAAGGACAGATTTTAATTATTTATTATAAGGGTATAGCATTCCATACACTGTGAAGTAAGCAGCATTAGTACGATGTGGAGATATACAATACTGAGTGCAATGTACTGTTTTACACCAATTCAGTGTGCCAATTCAAACTACAGTCTAATCAGTGATAAGTATGCCAACCATCTTAATCTCTTTCATCAGTTCTAAGTTTATCACAGAAACTTCTCAAATGTCACTTCTCATGCTTTAGCTTCAAGTTTCCATTTCCATTAATCAACGTCTGCTACAAACTTTAAGAGATATTAACAACAAATTTGAAAAAAAATATTATAAACTATGTACCATTTTAAACAACTCAGAATAGCTAACAGGATACGCCAGTGTAATTCATCACAAGAGACGAGGAGCAGTTGCTCAGGTGATGAGCAGTAGCTGACAAACGTCTGTAGGGAAGAAGGAGTTATATATATATATATATAAGGCTTATACTGCCTTCTTCACTGCACAAGGAACAGCTATCTGAAGCATTCTTGTTACTGCACCCAAGAGAGCTACAGGCCGGAAGAAGAGCAGGTTAAATTAATTAGCCACCTCTACACTACTGCCTGCAAGGCTGCCTGTAACCATGCTAGAGCACTCAATTAATTTGGTTTCTCTGTGCTGTCTCCCAGCACATACTGTAGACATAACATTATTCAATTTAAAAAATTTTCCTTGAAAATAACTGTGTATTATGCAGAGTGACAAAAATCTCCCACTATAAATCTCTGTGTGTGCATGTCTGTATAGATTTAAATATTTATCCAATTTATTGCATCTCAACAGGCAAATGAAGTAATTTATTGCCTAAATTCAGGTCTTTGTCAAGGTGTTTAAGTATTTGAACTTTATGCTTTTATCACAGTCTCCCTTTTTGACACCAAGCTGATTTTATTATGCTTGATGATTAGACATTGGATTTTTTCATGTCACTGCATATTATTCATGCAGTCACTCACATACTATTCACTGAAATTATTAGGAAAGCATCATGGCATACAATATTTTGACAATCTCCTGCCAGAGCTATTCATTATCTTGAAAAGTTTCCAGTTTAAACAACATATAATATGTAATTACAATGCAGACTGTACCTGGCAATGTAAAAAAAAAACTCAACCTAAGAAATGGCAGAATTAGTGGGAACTCAGAGGGACTTTATCTTGAAGGTCTTTTCCAACATCGATAATGCTATGAGTTTTAAATATGTGGGAAAGGAAGAAAGAAAATTTTGTAAGAGTCAAAAGTTTATTTAAAAAATTTATCTAAAGCCATTAATTTCCTCTTATGTGATTGTTATGTAGGATTACTAAAATGTTGTTTTAACTATTTAATTAGTCATTCATTAATCAAACTGAGAAACAAGATGTTCTGTTTGTTAAGATCAGATTTTTATTTCTTATGCATTAGTACAATGCCTCAATATTTAGGTTATACTGAACACATATTATTGGGTAATGCAAATAAAGAAATACTAATATATTTTTTTTTTTTCTAGGTAGCAGTATAATGTATGCAGATAAAGCGGAATTCTTGTCTTGTTCTGTGAAGACAAATCAGGCACATAAACATGATATAACCCAGGCTTTCTTTACTGCTGCTTTTCAAAACATCACCCTGTTCAAAATATATGAGAATTTCTAGAAAAAATGGTATGAAGACTTCCAAAGATGGCTGCTTGGAAACATGGAAATGGGACAACAGTTTAAATACACTGTCTCCCTCTTACCTACCTTACACAGAGGTCTAACAGAAGAAAAACCTCTCATCCTTAAAGGTTTCTGAGGTGAGCCATCACCTCAGAAAAATAGGATCCAAGAAAATCCAGCTGAGTATAGCTAGACTGCCTGCTTTTCTGCCATGCTGTTTCAAAGAGAAGAATGACTTAAACCAGAGGCATTTAAAGATGGTTATTAGATAAGAAGTCTGAGCCTAATACTCAGAATCTGAGCTTAAATTCAGAATTTAAAACATTTGGGGAACCTGCAGTCAAAACTATCTGGGTCAAAAGCACATGAGATGCACTGGCTGCTCTGGTCCACTCACTTTGTTCCTTTCCATTGTCCAAACATGGGACATGCATTAGCTTTCAACAGTCTTCACAGAAACTGCTGCAAAGCCTACAGTGAGGGAAAAAGGGCTGGCACCAAAACTGTAAACTGTAAAGTAGCCAACTCTTGCTTTATGTACGGGAGTTTAATATTCAAGTGTCTACTGACACATTTCTGCTGCATCCACACTGTGACTGGTAGTTTCACGATGTGACCCTAAAATATTCACACTGTAGTTTTTACACTTCACAATACATTTTAATTTGAATATTCACATGGCAGATATACAGAAACAGCCAAGGTGGTCATATGTGGTCACAGTACCTGTTTTTAAAACAGCAGGCATAGAAAAAATTGTGCAAAAACATTACTACTTTTGGAAGCATCTGTATACATCAAAGTAGAATTCAATTACTAACAGTCTCTCAAGGAGAAAAATCTGCTTTTCCAATCTTCACTAGTAAATTTTTATTAGCTAGAAGTAGTTGAAAATTACTGAAAAGATGGTCACAGGACAGACAGAAAAAAAACAACGGAAACTACATAAGAATACTTTTCCCTATCCTAAACACAGCACATAATTGCACTTGGCTCACAAAACACTGACAGCATGAATTATTGTCAACTGCAGAATAAAATCCTAACGCTTCAGTCAAAAACACAACACAACATTTTGAGCTGCTACATTGCTTACAGTCAGATAACCTACTCTTGAATTCTGAAATGGGAAACAAAGCAGCAACAGTTTAACATTCAGCCATTCCTGCAAGCATGCCAGCACACTCAGACTGGGCAGCTAACACATACCGTAATTTATCTGCTATAGAGTTCCTTCCTCACGCAGGATTTGAAAGTAGTATATCTCTGTATAGGTTTGTAGCCCTGTGGAGCAGAAGATGGAGAAGTGCGCAGGTGCAGACAACACGTGAAGGCAGCCAGAGGTAAGCATAAGACAACAGTATCATGAAAATACAAAAAATGGCTTTAAATGACAAATATCTAGAAGATACAGTATAGTAGGTTCTGGGTAAAATGGTTATCACTTAGTCATTATGGTCCGAATCTTTCAGGTAAAAAAAAGAAATTTGTAATGGAAAGGGTACCTATTTACATATGTTTAAACTGAAAAAATATATATATATTAAACCAATCAGCAAATCATTTCTGCATATTTTTGTAAGTTTATGGCAATACTCTGACTGACCAGTTGATGGCAGCTTAATATACTAGTTAGTTTCAAAACATCAAAGTTTCAGGTTACGATACTGTGTTTCCGAAAGAGAAATTTCTTCAAATAAATTCCTGAAGACATTCATTTTCTTAAAATATACTTCAAATCACAGTTATATGTTAAAATGAATATTTATGATGTAAGGGGCAGTACTTGATTCTCTTCAAGTTTATAAATTTATGTCTATGCAGATCTTTTAGAATCCCAGTTTCACCACACTGTGTAACACTTTACTTTTGCTTTAAGTATCTTTTCCTTAGTATATCATTACAAAATGTCCTTTTCTATTACACATAGTCTTCTTAGTGAAATCTGTAATTACCTCAAGGTTCTTCTGGGCAAACATTTTAATAAAACAACCATTTAAAAAGTTGAATTACTTCAAATAACAGACTTGATATAATCTGTTTTTTAGAATTTTTTAGAATGGTACCCAGGAACTACATTGATCTGAGCAGACAATAATTGTAAGTTATTTAATATTAAAATCAGGCATTTACACTTCATAAAAAGGTTAAAATCTGCCAAGGCAAAAATTTCCATGTTACTAAAAACTACTGCACAAATGGAAATAATGTTCTTTCATCTGTATAACACAACTGACCAAATCTTAATACGGATTCAAAACATAGTTATTAATGAAGATTTGTTAGTGATATGTTAGTTTTGATTTAGCATAAGACAGTGTTTGAACCCATCACAATGTAGGAGCTAAAAAGTAAACTTTTGCTTATTCTAGCCACACTAAATATTCTACAATTTTTCATGTACAAACAAAACAATAGGATGCAATTAATGACACTTTCTCCGATTAGTTCTGGGCAAGAAGTTCTTGTGTCTACTCTAGTCCTCATTCTAAAACTAGATGGGAGGAGAAAGGTGTTATTAAAATAAAAAGGAGGATTTTTACAGTTTTCATTTCACAGGCCACTACACACTCCCAGAAAAAATCTTATATTCTCTCTTGAAATACTAAAGAATGATCTCTGAATAATCAAACAAGCCTGAATGTTGGTATGTTTAGAAAAAAAAAAAATTGAATTTCTAGTCACTGAACAATAGGACTAAATAGTATCTCCTTCTCCGCAATCCAGGAGATATCTAATACCTAAATACAACCAGACATGATTTATGGAAGTGCTACTCGTCCACATATCCTTGTGAACTCTCCACAGCTTTTTGTGGAGTTCACTTCTAAATAAAATATTTTAAAGAGGCCAAGGCAAAAGTAATATACATGCATAAGTTTAAATAGTGTTGGATGACAGATTCTCAGGGATTATATGAGATCTCTTTCATGCATTTTGTGGAGTAGAAACATGTAAAACATTTACAAGAATTGCTTACTAAGCAGACTGTGTCCTGGTTAAATTAACATACAGTGGCACATTTACAATTGGGAAACAATTAAAACATATAGCTGAACATCTTGAAACAGTTATGAAACAATTATCATTCCCACACAATAATAAAAGGATTTGAGGACCAACAAGAAAATAAGCTCATCACAAATGCAGTGGTTGTTACCAACACTTTTAAATTAGATTATAATACTTTAAAAAAAAAATCTAAATAGACTCAACAACATGGAAAGTTTCAAAATTACATGTAGAAAGCTAATTTTGTGTGACTAAAATTACATTACAGAAGTAATATACTGAAATGTGAGTTATAGAAATCATCATATATATCTTTCGGAAAAATCAAAGTTCAAAATTTATATCTAGCTAGCGGGTTAAGCTGTAGGTAAGAACAGCACTTTGCATTTGATTAAAAGTGTTAACAGCTGTTATATGGACAAAGAACTGTGACACTTATTGTTCATACTTTTTTTTTTTTTCCTCTGCTTCTATACAATTTCCTACACTGAACCTGAAGATGGCAGCAAGGCCTATACATTCACCTAAAGGAAAAAGTTGTACATGTGATTTACAAATGGTTCCTTATGAACATTTTCTGCAAGTAATTTTCTGCCTTTGAACTTCTTGTAACTTAAAATGATAGATACAGGGTTAAGTTATCAAAGCAACTTTGAACCAGAATGTAGAACCAATTTAGAAGACAAATTCTCTCTTCCCTGAAAATAACCCAGCTGTTATTACTATCATTGTCAGAGATCTTAATGCCAATCTATGAGTTGCACAATACAGAAGATATGACAGAATACAGTATGCAGTGAATTGATCATCTCTGTTTGATTAGTGTACTATATGTTATGTGTTCTTTGTATTACTTTTTGATTAAAAAAATAACCAAGAATGCTAGAACGTGTTTACCTTACAGACTGCTTTAAGATTTCTACAAAATGTGTTTAAACATACGAACCATTGGTTTGCAACGTATCCACGCCACAGGTCAAAGTAAGAAGTAGTAAGCAGTAAAATCAATTAGTATAAATTTAAAAGTTAAAATCCTTACCCTAAACCCTCGATTAAGTCTATCTTTCATAATGCCGATAAATTCTTTGTAACTCAATTGGTCATCTCTGTCGACATCAAAAATCTTGAACACTGTGTTCACCAAATGTGGTGAAAGCTTTACACCTGTGGCTACATAAACAGCACGCTTGAATTCATCTACATAAAGAAAACATCAGAGGAAAAAATAAACACAAATTTAAACTTTGAAATCCAAGCAATCTTTTAAACTAAGTTTTCACACTTTTATGCATTAAAAATAATGAAATTTGAAAAAGAGAATTGCATTTCATGAGTCTAAGACAAGCAGTTCTCAACTATTATAAAATAATACACGCAATATCAAACATTTTGTATGGAAGACAACAGTAGATATACTACACTATATCTAATAATAAAACCAGAAAATCACATTATAATTAAACTTACATTACATTTATGCTGATGGCATTTACTTAACTGACAGAACAAAAGAAACAGAACTTAGGAAATAGAACACAGAAAACCATATATTCCGTTAGTAAAGCCACGTGAGGTAGAACTACACTGGTGCTAATGTGTCAGACTCGCTGAGATGCTAGTTGGAGAGAGTACACAAGCTTGACCACTTCAATTTGCTCTCCCCCACGCATTAAGGATTTTAGTTGACATGCACCTTTCAATACCCACATACTGATTTGTGAAAAAATCTCTCCCTCTTTGAACCTTCTGAATCTGTTTCCTTCTACAAGCTTCTGAGCAGTAAATTTCAGAGACCCACTATGTAAAGATGCTCTCACTTATTTTAAGCTGATCTTTTACTAGCGTCATCAATTGCCTCTTAACTCTTGTATTGCAGGATTTGATGCCAAGCTGCCCTGCATTCAGCTTATCCAGCACTCACATGACTTTATAAGGCTTTACTGTATCTCTTAAGACTGAGACTTCTCTCTAAGTAAGAGTCCTTTTCAGAATTTTACCTGAGATGCTAAAAGTACAAACTAGGAATGAAAAGACACCTTCCTCTCTATTTTAGTCAAGCAGCCCTGTATCTTTGTCAAAAAAAATTGTTTAAAATTATTTGACTTTTGATAAATACTTACCTTGACCTATGGAACGACTTGCAAAATTATACATTTGCATTGCAATTGTAAAGTCTTCTAGGTTGTTCAAGAACTGGAAAAACGATCTAAATTCATCAAATGTGATACCCTAATGAAGAAAAGAATGTGTAGTAGCATGATTAAAGTATCAGTAGTGACAACAAGGGAATAAACAAACCTTCCCTCTACATAAATCTACTTCATTTGAGAACAGATACTACAGTCATTGAAATAAACACGTTCATACTGAAGTCAGTGAAGTACAAAATTCGGATCTTGTAAAGAATGAAAGATGTCTTTCCTATTTTCCACTACAATGAATAGCAAATTCATATTGAAAATACAGTCAGAAATATTTCTCTACTACTTAAGGCTATCTCAAAAATTCCATGAGGATTATTAAGATGTGCCAATTAACACTGAGAATGAGTCTAGGTTTGTACAAATACTGCAATGCCTACTAATGAGAACCACTACAAACCACTGTTATTTATGTGTATGTGCACTCACAAAAGTATGTGGAATTAATAAATATGACCTAACATAAGCACTATATTCTAAGGAGAAGATTTTACATATCCAGATTTAGCCACATAGATTTCTTCAGTTGCTCTTAAGTCTTATATTGCAGGGCCTCTCCAATTAAAAAAAAGTCTTTTCCATTTTGATCAGAATTCAGAATTTCTTCTATAAAAGTGCAAAGCTTTTAAATGAGCATTTTTTTTGCTTTCTTTGTGGTATTTGCTCTGCTTTTCTTTTGTCCTAACTATTAATCCAAAGACATGATAATTTACCTCTACATCAATACTGAAAGAACCTTAAGCAGAGACTTTAGATTAAGCCAGGACTGAATTAATGCTAAAATGGTATTAATCTCATCTTTTTCCATCCTTTGTACATAAAAATGGACGTGGTTTATTTATTTTTTATTTTATTATTTGGACAGATTATATTTTACTAGAGAAAACTGTTATATTGATGCAGAAATTATGTTAAAACTCATGAAATTTCTTTAGGAGCTGGTATTTGTATTAATTTCAGGTGCCAGAATGAATCACTAGATGCTTGTCATCCAGTTAGTAAAAGGAAGAAAACATAGCGTGAGCAGGCAGCATGCCAACTGAACATTTTAACATGTATGTCAAGTGATTGTTACCATTCTTTAGAGACTGCTACACAGAGCAGTATGAAAGATTAACACTGCCAGCTGTGAAAGTAGCTGTTTATTATTTAACAGGCTGAACCTGTTTTCTTTTACATGGAATCCTCTGGTTTATATTAGTCTTGCAGAGTATCAATATACCAAAAAAAAAAAAAAAAAAAAAAAAAATCATGTTGGAATTACAACGCTATTTCAAGGGTAAAAAAGCACAAACATATGAGCATTACCTCTATGGCAATGAGAGGCAAAGTCCCATTCTCAAGGACGATGGTTGCCACAGGAATTAACTTTTTCCACTGCACTGACAATACTTTCACCAAAACAGTGATGTGGCATTATGAAAAAGGGGCAATGTCTTATTTCAATTAATAGATGTATAGCATATGACATTTAGATATATGGCAGTGGTAAAGCACCAGGATATTTCCAGAATGCAACATAAGCTAGTGCTTTGCAGCTTGGTTAGAAGCTTGAAGTTATTCTTAGCTGATGAGCCCACTAGAGATCAAGAAGAGGAAACTGATGTGGAAGACTTGCTATTGAACAGTGGTACTGGAAGACACATTTAAAAGAAAGTGTCTATATTTGTACTTCATAAGATTTATCATTCAAACAGTGTTTATCTATGACTGCCATTATTTTTTAATTCTTGTTATACAAGACTTTTCCAGATTTTTATACATACATAAATCTTAATTTTAATGCTAAACAAAATACAATAAGGAATCATGAAAAAAAGAGCTTTATGCCATTTCTGTTGCACAGTCTTGGCTTTATATATTAAAAGCTGTGCAGTCATTTTACAGAGTACTTAGAATTTAGCTCCTCAGCAGCTAGACTGGCAACTCAGAGAGGGTCAGTAAGCAGGAACTCTGCTCCCAATCATAATTTTAAATCTAATCAGGTACAGAAGAGACAGCTCTGCACTCTCTTTCCATTCCCCAATCATTAATAAGAACTGCACAGCCATCAATAAGTATATATAAGTTATCCACTGTTAAGACTATAGTACAGCCAGATAAAGTGTGTCAATTTTATTTCTGAAGAGATGTTACTCAGGTGGCAATATAAAAGAGAAGTAAGGGAAAGAAGATTTTTCAAATACCTCATTGCTAGAAAATTCTTTTTTTTTTTTTGTTTAAGTCTTATTTTTTTGGTCATTTAAACTGAACTTTAATGTAATATAAAGTTAAAAAATATTACTAAATCACATAACGAACTAAATTACATACATAATTTATGTTCTTTACTATTCTACTTTTTAATCAGCAATTAACCTGAGAAATGTAAAATGCACAGATTATGAATAGAATAAATTCCTGGTGCTATTGAAATCAGTGACAGAATCTCAGAATTTCAGTCTAGCAGGGTTATGTTTCCATCTTGACAACACTGGGACTAAATGCTGCAGCCCACTACTGTCCTAGCATGGTTTAACCCAGCAAGCAGCTAAACACCACACCACCTTTCACTCACTCCCCCTCTCTCAGTGTGGGAGTGTATACACATATATATGTTTGTATACATATACGCATATGTATGCATACAAACAGACAAAACGAGATGCACAAAAACTGCTCACCCCCTGCCAACCAATGTCTAGTGTGTCCCCAGGCAGCAGCAGCCTCCCCAGCCAACACCCCTCCATATCAGTTGTTTTTTTTCGCATTATGTCATATGGTATGGAATATCCCTTTGGCTAGTTTATGCCAGCTGTCCCTGTTTCTGTCCCCTCCCAACTCCTTGCACTCAGCCAGCTCCCTTGCTGGCAGGACAGCATGAGAAACTGAAAAACTGAAACATCCTTGGCACTCCACAGCATTGCTCAGCAACAACTAAAACTTGGGTGCGTTATCAACACTGTTTTTCATGCAAAGCCAAAACATAACATCACACCAGATACTATGAAGAAAA